>NC_028648.1:67968930-67987021 GCF_001406875.1 Solanum pennellii
ATGCATTAGAGATATTCCTCCTATTTCTTATTTCTTCAGACTATGATATAATAATTTTAACCCCTTTAACTTATATTAGAGCATGGACCAAATATAAAAAGTATTAAATCAATTATGGACTTGGCTCACCAACTATTAACTATTTTAAGTAAATTACTAAAAATTTCATCAACTAGAAACTCGTAGTTTCCAAATAGTTTAAAATACCTTTTTAAATTTTTTGGAAATAGTCAAAGTATTCTTAGTTCTCAAAACGACCTAGCGGGTCATTACATAAAAAGACATGCGACCCTTTATAATGTTTTTCCGCCGGCTAATTCGTCATAACAATGTATCAGATTTCTAAAATGGTCATAACTTTTTACTCATAAATTGGATTGGTGGTCTTGGAAAGAACATTCAAATACCTTTAATTTTACAGGTTATGGGCCACGTAACTCTTTACATTTTAAGAGATATGGTCGTTCGAAGTTGAACCAAGTAATTACATCAAAACTTAATCGATAAAGAATCTTTCAATTCTACTTTTTGCTAGGAGTTTCTAGTGGCCTTAATTTATATTCAAAATTATTTACACACTAAAGAACTTACCTTTACACATTTGAGAAATTTAAGAATCATCTGATATGACCCTACAAGTAAATCAAAATGGTTTGCGTCTCAACTTAGAAATTTTTAGGGTGTTATATACTTTTTGCAACTACATGTCACATGTAATTGTTGGATAATTACATGCACAACGGAAGCATACCAGATCATTGAACTTACATGAATAATAGACAACATATAGTTTATGCTAGAACAAATACAATCATGTTAGATCACATAAACTTTTGAAAAATTCATTCAAGAATTACCTCTTGAAGCGTGAGCAAGTACCTTCAAATGAATCTACAAGCTAGTCGACTAGCAAAAAACTTCAAGAAAATCCACAAGCTAGTCCACTAATTTGACCAGAGTTCTGTGGTCTTCTACAGTGATCCCAAATTTACTCCTGAACTCACTCAATACTTAGGTGGGCAAATACTTTTCAAAAAAACTTATCTACTTTCAAGGTTTAGAAGAACCCCTATTTATAGATATTTCTTCCTTCTCCCTTTCCTTAGAATAGACAAATAGTGATATTTGTATCCTTTTCCTTAGAACAGAGAAAGATACATCCATCTCCCTCTTATTAGAATCGATAAAGACACATATTTCTCCTTTTTTTCCCTTTAAAATAGATTTTGAGTTTGTAACACCCAGAAAATTTTGAGCTAAAACTCAAACCGTTCTTCGTAGTGAGTGATATTTTACAAAGGAATTAAAATTTTCTCAAGTATTAGTGTTATGTGACCAGATGTAGCACCTTGATTACCAAAAAGAACTAAATTGGAGATAACAAAAAATCTGAAAATAAGAAGAGTTAAGTTAAGTATGAGTTTTGGGTCAACTTCAAATGATCATAACTCCTAGAACAGAATGAGTTAGGTATGATAAAGATACATTAGGAAAGATATTTGAATTATCTTTCCAACTCCACCTCATTTGCTAAGTTTCGAGTTCGATAAGTGATATATCATCTTCTGAAGTTATGATGTCTAGTCAAGGAAAGTTAGTAGAAAATAGTGAGGGGTATTTTCGTTTTTCTTACCCAATCAGACTTAATTCATTCTTAGTAATATCTTTAGGGGTGTAATCCTATTATATTCAGTTTTATAATCCTAATATAGGCCTCGGGTTTTAGTTGAGGGTTCAAGAAGAGAAAATAAGAGAAAAGAGGAGAAAAAAGGAAATGATCAAGCGTTTGTTGAGATTCTTGCGTCTTGTCGTGAAACTTCGCCATAGGTTTAATCCCTAAGATGTATTTAAGATTCCATAGTGTTGGATTTGTTCACCCATGCATCAAACATGTTATTTTCAGTGTAACTTCGCTCTTGAAATTTAAGGATTTAAGTTCTTGATGAGTTCTTGATAAGTATTCTTAAAGTTTCTTTATCAATTAACTTTTGATTTAAGATTCTACTTGAGTCAACTTTAAACAAACATATCTCTTATAATATTAGTATTTAAGTGAGACATAACCTATCCAATTAAAGATGATTGAATCTACTTTTCAACGCCATCAATGTCGCATCAATCCAATTTCTGAGTAAAAAGTGATGACGATTTTAGTAATCTATACAATGTTGTTACGACTTTGCCAACGGAAAAATATGAAAAATAGTTTTTTTTTGTATTTTAACTTCCAAGAAAACAATTAAAAAATATCTTGAATAATAAAAGTCTAAAATCAATCAAATTTTTATGTTCCTTTTTCTCATAGAGAATTCAAGAAACTAATTCAAGAATCTCAAGAAAGGTTTTCTTGATTGTTTACCTTCAAGTTAGGGTTTAAAGTCTTCTAATCAAGTTATTCTTCAAGATTCTTCAACAATATTGTTCTTCTAAATATTCAAGTCTATCATAGTGTTGGACTAGTTTGTCCTCACGCCCCGTATCTACCATCAATCAGTAAAAGAATAATCTAGGATTCTACCCCTAGATTTGAGTGTTGTTGAGATGTGTTGATTTTGAGTTCTTCAGTTTATGTTTCTTTTAAAAGTTCTATTCCTAATTATCAAATTTCTATATTGTTATTGAGATCCACCATATCATGAACCATAACTCTTGAATTCATAATTTACATTCAAGAGTGATGTAAGAGTAGAGTTCAAGAAAGTATTTGAGATCAATTGGAATATTCAAAATCAACTATCAATTTGAACTAAGTTTTGTGGAAGTAAGTAAGGGAATGAGAAGAGTCGTATACATGAGTTCCATGTAGTATGTAGACCTTCAGGTGAGTCGGTCATGCCCATAAATTTTGCATGGACTCCACAAATTGAGTATCTTTGAGAGGAGTAGCATCTGCAAGTTCTAAGTCTTGAGTAATAAGTTTCTAGCACATTGAGTTTATATTTATAATCATGGGACTATAACATGTTACCTATGGAGTCCTTAAGTTGATTGTTCATGCCCATAATTCTGCATGAACCCTATAAGTCAAAAAGTCTTGAGATGAAAAGTATATTTGAGTCCTTTACTTGAGTAGTGCTCACAATTCTACGTGAAACTAACAAGTTGAACATCATGAAATTATCCATAAACATTAGATCATGAACCTTGAATTCATAATCCAATTCAAGCAAAGTTAAGTTCAAAATCAAGAGAAGTTAAGAGTCAAGTCTAGAATTTAAGAGCAAGTGAAAGTAAAGTTTATAATTTTTCAAAAGTCTTTCACAAACGTTTTCACTTTGTTTTAAAGACTTAAATTTCAAGTTGAGTAAATAATAAAGATTGCAGTCATATTTTCAATGAAGTATGTGGGGACTATGTATTCCCAAAGAGTTTTAAAATATTTTCACATTGGAGAAAGAAAGGAAACATCAATTCCAAAAGAGAGATTTTAAGCTAAGTTTTAAGTAATTATCTCAAATTAAGAAAGAAGATGTTTTAAAAAAATATGAGATAAGTATATTTTTGGGAGTAGTATTGAGCACCGATATGGAGATACGAGTTCATATTAACTCAAGTCTTCATAAACCATGTAGTCATCATGGGTATCAAAGGGTCATACTTTTTAGATGATCACTTATGTTAAGCTAGTGGATCCACTAAGTTAAGCATTTATATGATGGCAAAGTATATAACAATTTTTGTAGCGTAGGCAAGACGTTATATCACTATTTAGGCTCATAGTGGTGATTGTTGGTAGAGAAACTCCCATAGCAGTAATTGAATGGTTCTCAAAGGGTTCTACTTAGTATGAATCAGTGTATGAGACTTCATTCATACATTGCACAGGTGGACTTTGAGAGGAAGCATCCTTTCATCAAAATGTTGTCCTTTTGATTTGATACTCAATTTTGTTACACTTTTGAAAGTTTTGCTCAAGTTCTTTTTTGCCCTTTTAGCTCCAAAATCCACATTATATCCTATTTATTTAATATTACACTACTCTCTAAATCACTCCATGAAATGTTTTATATGTCCAATATAGAGTTGTTCCTTTCCCAATTTGTTATATGAGAAATATTGCACTATGCACGGTGAATGTGACTTGGGTGTGTATATAGTGATAGAGAGTTTAGTTGAATGAAGAATATTATAGGTCTTTTACTAAATCACGGCAAATTCTTACAACTTTTTCCTTGCCTAAAATTTCTAATACAATAAATTTTATATTTTTTCTTACATAAAATCTTCATCATTACTACTTGTCATGATTAAATAAAAGAGAATATTTACGCGAAAAAATTGAAAGATATTAATAAAAAAGTCAACACCTATTACTATCTATTAATGCAATTAAGATCCTATTTTGGAACCACTCCAAGAAACCAACTATTTCAACTAATGAACTATATGGATAAAAATTCATCACAACAAGTTAATGACTTGTTTTGGGGTATTGTCTAAAAGTATTTAAAAAAACTTTTGGTACAAAATTTGTGTACCTTTGATTGTTGTAGCGTAAAAGAAATTCACGAACTGAATGATTTGCTCCAAATCCTTCTGTGAAGCACTAGGAAACAAAGATAATTTCACAAACTAAATGTTTTATTGTGTCTGTAATCTAAATCTTTAGAGTTTTTGTTATTCTTTTTGTTTTTCCTTTCTGAAGAGTTCAAGAAAAGAAAAGAAAAGAATTAATTTAAAAAGGTGTGATTATTAACGTTGGAATAGTTACATAATAACTATTCCCATCCCTTTTTAAAATTAGTACTTGTCTTTTTCTCCTTTCTTTTTTTTTATTCAGAAAAGAAATTCTTGAGTTTGTTCGGGTCGAGTCGATCCACATGGATGACCCAAATCCAAAACTTACATCGCCCACTTCGTACATGGTGGACAAGACCCAAGCCAACATAGCATCAACTAAATATACAATTCATACGACAAATAGTTCCTTCGACCTGTGATGATAACGAGATTACCTTTAAGGTTTTACAAGCCCTACATAGGAATTCAATCACATGTGGAAAGAATTCATTATTATTAAAAAGGACATCATTACTCACAATACCCCAAACTTCACTACTTCAATAGTGACTTATTCGATCCCTCATCCTCTTAAAGAGGTTAACTCGAGTTCATGTTTAACTTTATACACACAATTACACTCAATGCCAATATGGTTAGTGCAATAGCCGGCTTGTGTGTATAATTTTACTATTCATTTAATGTCTTTCCTTTCTACTTGAATCTATCTGCTCCTAATCAACAGCTTTCCTAGACATGCACTGCATTGTCGAATCATTCATGGCTATTAGTAACATGCTAAAGTAGCAACATCGATTGAAACTTCAACAAACAGCAAAAGGTCAAAGGGTATTTCATTGAAAAGTCATTTTAACTTTTTTTGGTCTCACACAATGAATAAGAAGGGACTATTCTTTCATGGACCCATTGATCGCTAGACACACGTAGTATGAAACACATGCTACGATGTTTTCACCTTATACTGGTGTATGTGTTTCATAATCCAGATTATCCAACATATTACAGATCTCGTTCTAAAACAGCTCAAGATGTTTAACCCTAGTTTATTTTTTCATCTTATACTCATTTTCTTAGAGAAACATATATTTGGCTCATAAAACAAGTCTTAATATGGTGGTGAAACTCATCTATTCATGTTCCTCGACGTAAGAGGTGATTGCTCGTGTGGAAGAGTCAATCCTGTTATTTTTTCAACACACTTTATTTCAAAAACAAAATATCACATGCATACTACATTTGAACATAAATTCAATTGTTTTATATATAGAAGAGAATATTATTGCAAAGTTATTTCTCTAGAGATGGCCTTCGTAAAAGGATCAGCTATCATTTCATGTGTAGGAATGTATTGCAAAGTTATTTCTCTATTTGCCACTACGTCACTCACAAATTTATACTTAATGTTGATATGTTTGGATTTGCCATGATACTTAGGATCCTTTGTGTATGTGATAGCCGCTTGACTGTCACAATATAGAATCATGGGACCCTTAGAATTCTTTGCAATACTCAAATTCTAAAAGAATCTCTTCCTACTTCTTGTACTGCAGATGCATAAGCCAAAAATTCAGATTACATTGTTGAAAGAGTTGGGCAAGTTTTATTCTAAATTTTACATAAAATTGTACCAACATTTAGTAAGAGAGCATAACGGGATGTTGATTTTCTACCATCGCGGTCACCAGCCCAATCAGAGTTGGTATAACCTCTTATGAGTAAATCAGATTCATTATAACACAGTGTTTTATCTACAGTTCCCTTCAGGTATCTGAATATTCTTTTTACTGCTTTCCAATGATCTATTCCAAGATTGGATTGATACCTGCTAACTAGACTTACGACATAACAAATGTCTGGGCGAGTACACATCCTAGCATACATCAAACTCCCGACAGAACTAGAATAAGAAATCAATACATGTCTTCCTTTTCTTTTTCAGTCTTTGGACACATTTCAAGGCTTAAAGTTTCACCCCTTGCTACAGGAGTATCCATGGATTTGCAACTATTGATTCAAAAACGTTCCAATATTTTCTTTATATAAGTTTATTGAGATAAACTTAAAAATTTCTTGGAACAATCTCTTTGGATCTTAACACCCAATATATAGTTTGTTTCACCCATATCTTTCATATCAAATAATTTTGAATGTCATGACTTGACAGTTTTCACAACTCCAAATTATTTCCAGCTAATAAAATATCCTCTACGTAAAGAGATAGAATTAAAAAAAAATTCATTGTACTTTTTCACATAGATGCAATGGTCTTCATCGATCATGGTGGAATCAAATGACATCACCTCCTTATAAAATCTCAGATACCACTGTATTGAAGATTTCTTTAGGCCATAAATTGATCTTTTCAATTTATAAACTTTCTTTTCTTGATCTTTAAACACGAAAAAAACTGGTTGTTCCATGTAGATTTCTTCGTTTAGTTCTCCATTAAGAAAAGCGGTATTAACATCCATTTTGTGTAATTCTATATCTAAACATGCAACAATTGCTAAAAGTAATCGTATGGATGTAAACTTCACAACTGGTGAAAAATTTTCTTCAAAGTCTATTCCAACGTCTTGAGTAAAACATTTTGCAACCAATCATGCTTTATTTCTTTCTATTGACCCATCTGATTTACATTTAACTTTAAGAATCCATTTATTTCTAATAGCTTTACGTTCCTTAGGAAGGTCAACTAGATCCCAGACTTTGTTCGTTTTCATGGACTCTAATTCTTCTTTCATCACTTTTAAGCACTCTTCCCTTTCACGTCTTGATAAGGCCTTAGTTACAGAATTAGGTTCATCCAGTTCTGTGGGAGATACCAGGAAAACATAATCCTCAATCTCTTAAGATCGTTTAGTTACACCTTTTCTTGTACTCTTATGTACTTGAAGTTCAGAGTCCTCTATAAGATTTTGAGATTCATAACTCCCACTCGGACCAGGAATCATTTCTTGATCCATAGAATTATCAAGTATGTTTGAAAACATTGCCTAATCTTCTAAATTTAATGTTTCATACACAGGCTTAACTTCACCTATTTCACCATTTTTGGGAAAATCATTTTCCAAAAAATTGACATCTCGTGATACAATTTCAGTAATACTTCCATCCTCTAGTTCATCGATAAATACACATCCTTTAGAGCATTCAGAGCACCTTATAAAGATACATTTCTATCCTTTTGGACTTACATTACAAAACTCACCAAAACATTCTTTAATATATGCCACACAACCCCACGGTCGTAGATATTTAGGTTTGTTTTATGACCAGTCAAAAGTTCATACGGAGAGAAAGACACTGGCTTAGAATGCACTTCGTTCAATATGTAAACCGCAGTAAATAAAGCATCTCCCAAGAAAGAGATAGACAAATTTGTGTGCGCCATCATTGATCTTGTCATGTCTAATAATATTCTATTCCTTCTTTCAGCTACACCATTTTGTTGAGGTGTATAAGGAGTAGTTAACTGTCTGATAATACATTTTTCAGTACATAATTGTTCAAATTATTTTGATAAATATTCACGTCCTCGATTGATTCTTAAAGATTCTATGCTTTTATCTAATCGATTTTCAACTTTATTTAGATATGTTTTAAAGCACTCAAGTGCTTCAAATTTATGAGAAATCAAATAGACATAACGAAAATGCGTGAAATCATCAATAAATGTAATTAAATATGTAGAATCATACCTTTCTCTTAGATTCATTGGACCAAAAATTTTAGAATGAATTAATTGAAGTGGGAATTTATCTCTCTTAGCCTTTCCAAATGGTTTATGTGTAATCTTTTCAGCAAGACAATTTTCACAAGTTGACATTTCAATTTTGGTGGAAGAACCTAAATGCCCTTCTTTTACCAACCTATTCATTCGATCTTGCCCTATTTGACCTAATATAGCATGTCATGTAATAACATCAACATCATTGCAAAAACCTTACTGAAAAAAACATTAAGAAAAGAAAAACTCTTGTAAAGGAAAAGAGTACATATTTCTATTAATACGCATATAGGCTGCCTCATTAAAAATCATTCAAGGAAAACCCATTGGGAAAAAAAAACCTATAAGGGAAAAAGAGTACAGCGCGTATTAACTCCCCCTAATGAGAACATCAATCCAGAGACTTGAATCTTCGCATTCCAAGCTTGTGCACCATCTTCTTGAAAGTTGCAGTTGGTAGAGACTTGGTGAATAGATCAGTCACATTGTCACTTGAACGAATATGTTCCAATTTATATCACCATTCTTTTGAAGTTCAAGTGTATATAAAAGCTTTGGTGAAATGTGCTTTGTTTTATCTTATTTTATGAATCCTCCCTTAAGTTGTGTTAAGCATGCTGCATTATCTTCATATAAAGTGGTGGGTACTTTATCACACTCCAAACCACATTTCTCTCGAATGAGATGTATTATAGACCTTAGCCATACACATTCTCTACTTGCTTCATGAATTGTTATAATCTCAGCATGATTAGATGAAGTTACTACGATGGACTGCTTTGTAGATCTCCAAGATATGGCAGTCCCCCGACATATAAACACATAGCCTGTTTGGGATCGAGCTTTGTATGGATCAGATAAATATTCTGCATTAGAATAATCAACAAGATTAGGGCTATAATTATCAGAATAAAATAAGCTCATATCAGTTGTCCCTTTAAGATATCACAAAATGTGTTTGATATCATTCTAGTGTCTCCTAGTAGGAGTAGAGCTATACCTTGCAAGCAATTAACAGCAAAAGCTATATCAGGCCTTTTAGTATTAGCAAGATACATTGGTGCACCAATTGCACTAAAATATGGTACTTCAGAACCAAGAATTTCCTCATCCTTTTCTTAAGGTCGGAATGGATCCTTATTCACATCAAGTGAACGAACAACCATCGGAGTACTTAATGGATGCGCTTTATCCATGCAAAAATTTTCAAAACTTTTTCTGTGTAAGAAGATTTATGAACAAAAATATCATTTGTCAAATGCTCAATTTGCAAACCAAGACATAATTTTGTCCTTCCGAGATCTTTCATCTCAAATTCGTTCTTTAAACAATAAAATGCCTTTTGAAGTTCTATTGGAGTTCCAATATGATTTATGTCATCAACATAAACAGCAAGTACAACAAATTCCGATATTATTTTCTTTATAAAGACAGATGGACAAATTGCATCATTTATATAACATTTCTTAATTAAATACTCACTAAGACAGTACTACCACATGCATCCAGATTTCTTCAAATCATATGATGGTCTTTGCAGTTTAATTGAATATATTTCTCGAGAGATTGAGTTACATGATTTAGGCATCGCAAATTCTTCAGGAATTTTCATGTATATCTCATTATCAAGTGATACATAAAGGTAGGTTGTAACCACATCCATCAAATGCATCTCAAGTTGCTTATGGACTGTGAAACTAATGAGATAATATTGCAGCCATAACTGGTGAGTATGTCTCTTCATAATCGACGTTAGGCCTTTGAGAAAATTCTTGTGCCACAAGGCGTGTTTTATACCTTTGTATTTCATTTTTCTCATTTATTTTTCACAAAAAAATCCATTTACAACCAACAGGTTTAATACCATTAGGTGTTTGAACTATAGGTCCAAAAACTTCACGCTTGGCAAGTGAATTCAACTCTGATTGAATTGCTTCTTGCCATTTTGGTCAATCATTTCTTTGTCGACATTATATAACAGATTAAGGTTCAAGATCCTCATTATCTTGCATGATATTTATTGCAACATTATATGCAAAGACATAATCAACCACTATTTCTGATTGATTCAAATTAGTTTCAACATCTCTTAAATTTATGGATAGTTCATTCTTAAATTTATGGATAGTTCATTATTTCCTTGAGTTTCAAGTTCATTGATTCTTTCATGAATATCATAATTACTCAAATTTTGAAATTGCATATGAGATTCTTTCATAGTGTCATCTTGACATTTAATCTTTCTTTTTCTAGGATTATGATCCTTAGAACTCAATGGTCTACCACGCTCTAGGCGTGATTTTGACCCATTAGCTATGACACTAGTGGATAGTCCTATAGGACATTTTTTGTAGGAATATATGATTTAGTAATCCTTTTCAAATCTGTAAATGCGTCTGACATTTTATTGCAATTTTCTGCAGATGAATAATATTTTATACTTCTTGATCACAAATAGAAGAATATGGATCAAGATGAGATAATGATAAATTTTTCCACAAAATTTCTCGTTTTATTTCACTATTCTCTCCCTCTAATTTTTGGAAAACTTTCTCATCAAACCGACAATCTGCAAATCAAGCAGTAAACATATCTCTAGTCAATGGTTCAAGATAGCAAATAATAGAGGATGACTCAAACCCAACATATATTCCTAACCTTCTTTGAGGGCTCATCTTAGTGCAGTTTGGTGGTGCCACAGGCAATGGAGAAACGTTATGATAACTTGTCGGTCTGAGACGAATAAGTATTGCAGCATGCAAAATTGCATGTCCCTACACAAAAGTGGCCAACCTAGTTTTCATAAGCAATGGTTTTGCTATTAATTAGACACGTTTAATTAATGACTCAGTGAGACCATTCTGAGTATGAGCATGAGCAACAGACTGTTCAAATCTTATCCCAATTGCTAAACAATAGTCATTAAATGATTGGGATGAAAACTCTGCAGCATTATCAAGACAAATAGACTTAATCTGATTATCAGGAAAGTGTGCCCTAAACCTTATTAGTTGTTCCAATAATTTTGCAAATGTCACGTTACGAGATGACAATAGGCACACATGAGACCATCTAAAAGGAGTGTCTACTAGAACCATAAAGCATCTAAATGACCCACTAGGTTGGTGATTAGGTCCACAAATATCCCCATGTATACGTTCCAAGGACGCGGGGGACTCAATCTCAACTTTCATTGGTGATGGTCTCACAATTAACTTGCCTTGATAACAAGCAGTACAAGAAAAATCACCATTTAAAAGAACTTTAAGGTCCTTTAATGGATGTTCATTCGAATTTTTATAAAAAAATCTCATCATTATAGACCCAGGATGTCCCAGACGATCATGCCAAAGTACAAATGTATTGGAATCAGTAAACTTCTTATTTACTATAAAATGTGCCTCAATGGCATTAATTTTTGTCCAATACAAGTCAAAAGATAAAGCAGGTAATTTTTCTATAACACATGTCTGCCCAGAGACATTCTTGGTGCTACCAAGATATTCAATATTTATTTAATTCATTGATTGGATATGATAACCATTTTCACGGAAATCTTTAAAACTCAACAAGTTTCTCTTAGATTTTGGAGAAACCATAGCATTATTAATGATGAGTTTAGTTCCCTTGGGCAAAATTACAATGGCTTTTTCAAAACCCTCAATCATATTAGTACTACCGAAAATTGTAGTAACATGTATTTTGCCCATACTTAAATGAGAAAAATATTTCTTATTATTGAATATCGTATGTGTTGTAGCAGAATCAATCAAGCAAATGTCTTCATATTCCGGTAATATATTTTTAGAATTATCCATATTTTCACATTAAATGACATATACAAAATAAATATATATTAAATATTAGTGTTGTCAAAAGGGTATAATATATTCAAAGTAATAAACTAATAATTAAATATTAGAAATTGAGTCTTAATTTATTGCTTCCTCTAAGTCAAAAACGAGTTGTTAGAAAAAATAAAATAAAATCATTATTTAATCCTAGTTAATAAAAGATTGCATGTTTTTAACATTAGATTAATTTAAAGACCTAATATAATACAAACACATGATGAATCCTAGTTAATAACAAACTGTATGTTTTTAACATTAAATCAAGTTAAAGACCTAATATACTACAAACACGTTATAAAGTTTAGTATTGAACTAACACTATCATATTAGAATCATATAAATAAATCAATGAAAAATATATAATATTTGATTTAGATGGAACAAGCTAATAAACTATAAAACTATTATTAAACTAATTTAAAATACTAATAANTCGCTCACATAGGAGGGTAAATGTGGGTGCCAGTCGCGGCTCGGTTTTGGGTCGTGACAAACTACCCACTAGGTTGGTGATTAGGTCCACAAATATCCTCATGTATACGTTCCAAGGACGCGGGGGACTCAATCTCAACTTTCATTGGTGATGGTCTCACAATTAACTTGACTTGATAACAAGCAGTACAACAAAAATCACCATTTAAAATAACTTTAAGGTCCTTTAATGGATGTTCATTCGAATTTTTTATAAAAAATGTCATCATTATAGACCCAGGATGTCCCAGACGATCATGCCAAAGTACAAATGTATTGGAATCAGTAAACTTCTTATTACTATAAAATGTGCCTCAATTGCATTAATTTTTGTCCAATACAAGTCAAAAGATAAAGTAGGTAATTTTTCTATAACACATGTCTGCCCAGAGACATTGTTGGTGCTACCAAGATATTCAATATTTATTTAATTCATTAATTGGATATGATAACCATTTTCACGGATATCTTTAAAACTCAACAAGTTTCTCTTAGATTTTGGAGAAACCATAGCATTATTAATGATGAGTTTAGTTCCCTTGGGCAAAATTACAATGGCTCTTTCAAAACCCTCAATCATATTAGTACTACCGAGAATTGTAGTAACATTTATTTTGCCCATACTTAAATGAGAAAAATATTTCTTATTATTGAATATCGTATGTGTTGTACCAGAATCAATCAAGCAAATGTCTTCATATTTCGGTAATATATTTTTAGAATTATCCATATTTTCACATTAAATGACATACACAAAATAAATATATATTAAATATTAGTGTTGTCAAAAGGGTATAATATATTCAAAGTAATAAACTAATAATTAAATATTAGAAATTGAGTCTTAATTTATTGCTTCCTCTAAGTCAAAAACGAGTTGTTAGAAAAAAATAAAATAAAATCATTATTTAATCCTAGTTAATAAAAAATTGCATGTTTTTAACATTAGATTAATTTAAAGACCTAATATAATACAAACACATGATGAATCCTAGTTAATAACAAACTGTATGTTTTTAACATTAAATCAAGTTAAAGACCTAATATACTACAAACACGTTATAAAATTTAGTATTGAACTAACACTATCATATTAGAATCATATAAATAAATCAATGAAAAATATATAATATTTGATTTAGATGGAACAAGCTAATAAACTATAAAACTATTATTAAACTAATTTAAAATACTAATAATCATGCCAAAAAACTATCATTACATGAAATTTATTAATAACTACTACCAAAACAAATCACTCTTCCATGTTCACAGAACCATCACCAATAAAGTGATCTATCTTTCCTTCAGGATGTGCGAAGAAATCTGCTACATCCAAGTGCGTGATGTCAACTTGATTTTCAGAGATAAAATTTGTCTCAGGATTTTTCTCTTTCTTCTTTAGCGATGCGATTCTTGATAAAGCTCAACCAAGTGTTTGGTGGTACGACAATCATGTGTATAATGACCTCTTCCACCACATCGAAAACTACCTTCCCAAGTTGCTTCACGTTTCTCATCCTTTCTTTTTTTTCCTTTTTATTTGATGAATTATTAACACCATGTGAAGAATTATGTTCTTGACCATAATCACGACCATTTGCACGTCCACGACCATGTCCACGATTAGGACCGGGACCTTTTCCACGCCTAGCATGGTGGGTGTATGCCTCATTCACTTCAGGAAGTGGTTCAGATCTAGTAGGATTATTTTCATGATTTTTCAACAATAAATCATTTATTTTACTCAGCCAAAAGAAGATGAGAAATTAGTTCAGAATACTTTTTGAAACATTTCTCTCGATATCGTCTCTACAAGAGCACATTCGAGGCATGAAAAGTGGAGAATGTCTTTTTCATCATATCAATCTCACTAACTGTTTATCCATATAGTGTCAACTCAGAAGTGATTCTGAACATGGCAGAATCATACTCATGTATAGACTTAAAGTCTTGTAGCCTTAGATGCATCCAATCATATCGTGCCTTTGGATGTATGACCATCTTCAAGTGGTCAAATCTTCTTTTAGGTTTTTCCACAAAACAAGTGGATCCTTAACTGTCAGATATTTAATTTTCAGAATCTCATCAAGATGATGACGCAAGAATATCATTGCTCGTGCACAGTTTTGCTTTGATGCCTTATTTTCTTCTTTTATGGTATCTCCAAGACCCATTGCATCAAGGTGGATTTCAACATCCAACACCCGAGGTAGTTCCTGCCCGAACTTTGAAGGGCAGTGAACTCTAGTTTTGTAATATTGACCATTAAAATTAAAAACAAAAGAATAAATAATATTTATTAATTCTTCAAATCTAACCTTCACATTTGAGAAAGTAGAGCCTCGTGCTGATAACGTGTTATAAAAGTATAGAATAAGAAGAAAAAACTAGAGAGAAGAAAAGAGAAGACTTATTATTTCTCTTGATGAATGATTTTACAATGAAGAGGAGCTCTCTATTTTTATGAGAAATCTAACTTGGTCCTCAAGTAGGACTCTTAACCATATCCTAAAAGGACTCCACATGATAGATATTCACTATAATATAAATACTTTATAACAATGATTTCATTATTATTTTTATTGAATATTTTTGCGTCATTAATACTTATCTAATATTTTGTGTTATTTTTAATAAAACCCTAGATAATTGTATTTTTATTGGACTAAAGAAATATTTGGAGCACAAGTTAATTATATGTTTGTATGTAAACTTTATCGAAAAATCCAAAAATCTGGAAAAATCTGAAGTTGATTAGTTTGGTTTTATTTACAAATTAGAAAATTCGACACAATGATATGGTTTGACATTTGAAAAATCCGAACCAACCCAAGGTTTAAAAACCCGAAAAATGTGAATTTTATTGATTTTGTTTGGTTTATAAATTTAAAAATGTTACACAAATGATTTGATTTGATATTTGAAAAATCCAAACTAACCCGATCATGTACACCCTATGCACGCATGTACATATACTAGATAGGTAATAGCTCATGCAGGGGCCCAGCATGTTGTTTTTTTGGGGGCAACTTTTCTCTTTGAGACATATTTTTTAATTGGTTGAAGCATTTTGAGGTATATACCTCTTTAACTCACTTCAAACAATCTACTTGGACTTTTTCCTTTTTTGCCAATAACAAACAATTCTCTCAATTCAAAATCAAAATAAGAAGCTTTAGGCAAAGCGATTTGTTGTACAAATTAACTAGTGTATTGTATCAGGTTGTTTGGCACCTTAGATCCAAAAAATAAATTATACATCTCAACACGATGAATATGCACTCCAATCATATTTCATTAGTTTCGAATTATATACATGGTTGTCCTAAACAAGGCCGACTCCTATGCCTATTCGGATAACACATTGGCCTTAGGTCCCCAATTTTAGGGGGCTCAATTTTTTATCAATAATAAATTATGTGTTAATTTTTTAAAGAAAAATTAATTATTTATGATAAAATATATTTTTTAAAAGATACTATTATTTTATTCTCATTAATCCCATTTAAATAGAAGAAATCAAGAATAATTGTTTTATCTCTATGATAATAATCACATTATCTTATTCTTTTAACTCCTTTTACACTCCCTTCTTTAAATTTTTGATAAGTTGGAGTAATACTCTATCAAAATTATTAATCAATAGTCGAAAAGTGTTCACCAAAGTAAATTGTAAATTCTTTTTCTATTTCTTCTTAGATTTTCAAGCATTACAACAAGCATAGTAAAACAAGGGGTATACAAAATTATTAACTTCTTGAATCAAATTATATATTAACAACTCATATAATAATTGTCCGAGTAAGCAAATATTTTTCAATATTTGATAAAATCGAATAAATCGTTTATAAAAAAAAATATTAAGTATATTTTGCATTTAAAAATGCAAGCTTTTTAAAAATTAAATAAATGATGCATATGAAGCTCATTTAGATTTTAAGCTTGTAGTTGAAATTTCGCTTCAGGTCTCTGATAGCATAGCCCCTCTGATCCTAGATTAGATGGTTAACCTCCACAATAGCATCAGAAGATATGAGACGCTTGATATCACCTTCAAAATGCAGATAAGCACGGATAAACTTCACGTTTTATAACAATATCAATGACAAATCTAGTTTAGTTCAACAAGTAAGGTTTGGAGAAGATTTAGTGTGCGCATATCCTTGCTGAGATATAGAGATTGTTTCAAATAGACCTCAACTCACGAATCATAGTAGTGCTATAGTATCAAAAGAAATTGAGAATGTAGATTTTTTTTATAAAGCAATTTTATAAACTCATGGAAGGATCTAAATGGGAAGAAAGGGCTATAGATACTTTTCTAGAACACAAGATGATGCCAAAGTTCTCTCGTAATCAAGTAAAATACCGGACATTTATAAACTACTTAGGCATTTGATCTAAAAGTAAGATTAAGTTGTTTCCAAAAAGCTGCAAGTCATCAAAATTTTGATCATATATTGGATTCAACTAAGTAAATTACTGAATAAAAGACTAGCATCAAAAACTTCCTTCCAACATAGCTATTTAATAAATTTTTTTAAAAAAAATTCTTGTAAGTCTGACCTATTCATACATGCATCACCAGGCACACTATATTGCTACAGTAGTCATTCTAGAACACTTACTATAAAGAGCATGAAAATACAAAAGTCGTGTGTTTACTTATAAACGTCTTCAGTAAGATCTATTTGGAGTAGAAATTTGGGTGTATAAAGATTTAAGAATCTTAAAGCATTGATAAAAATGTCATACGTAGAACAAAGTATTGGCTGATAAACTTGGTTCTGATACCTTAGAGTTTTGCAGCGACAAATTTATCCAAACAGTGTATCTGTCACCAACCATGGATATCTGGGATTTTTGAATCCTAAACCTACTGTGATAATACTAAAGAAGACTACAATTTCTATACTGATTTGGGTTGTCATGACCCAAAACGAGCCGCGAGTGGCACCCACACTGATCTTACTAGGTGAGCGAACCAACAATCTAAACCCCAACGTTTACCAGTATATAAATTTTGACTAGTAAATAAAATGCGGAAGATCCAAAACTCATTAACGAAATCAATTAAATAAACTTCTAAAAATACAATACTTATCATCCCCAAAATCTGGAAGTCATCACATCAAGAACATCTATCCTCAAATTACTAGTCTAAGAGTATTTAAGAACTAAAATAAGTAAAACGATGGTCCATGTCCGAACTTCAAGACATCAGGACGTGAATGAGAGAATCCAGTCCGAGCTAGGAACAATAGCTCACCCTGAAATCTGACGTGCTGAAGACTGGCTAGAGTTGCGGACGAGTCGAAGTCACTGGTGCACTTGCTGCACTCCACAAAACAACAAGAAGAACATAAAAGTAGGGGTCAGTACAAGGAACAAGTACTGAGTAGGTATCATCGGCCAACTCAAAATAGAAAGCAATATATATACGGAATAATAATGTAAAATCAACCACAATACTTAACAGGTGACAATCAACAAGTACAAGAACCATTGGCAA
>NC_028648.1:67988298-67989800 GCF_001406875.1 Solanum pennellii
TCCATTTATCTCATTATTTCAGTTCATCAAGCTTTCTTTATGTCAAGCATCATCTTAATAGAGTGGATTTAAGATTGAAGGTTCAACAATCTCATCATTCTAATCACCACAATTATACGATTACAACATACAAACACACAATCAAGTATATAGAAGACTTTACAATACCACCCAATACATATCAATCGCTATTAAGAGTTTACTATCACATAGCATAAACCATAACCTACCTCCACCGAAGAATCGTGATCAAGCAAGCTATCTCCCCAATGCCTTTTGCTTTCCTCTTCGTTCTTCCTCTCTCGCTCGTTCTCCCTCTCTGTCTTTTTCTTTTTCTTCTCTAGATTCTTTTCTTTTACCCTAATTATCATATAATTCATTATGATAAAAGTAACCCATTAGTTATTCCAAGGTTATCTCCTTTAACCCTCCAAGTAAATAAATTATTAAACTTACCCCACTAATTTGATAAAGTTTGTCATGAATAGTCCAAAACACCCCTGTAAAACTTTTAGCAGAAATCCGACCCAGTTGGGGTTACGCAACCTGTGACGGTCCGTCGTGTCTATGACGGTCCGTCCTGCAGGTCCGTCACAAAGTTCAGAGAGTTAAATTCAATAAAGGGTTTGTGACGGTCCGTCGTACATACGAAGGTCCGTCCTGCAGTTCCGTCGTGAAGTTCAGAGAGTCGATTCTCAGTACCCAGATTTTCAGAGTTTAAGTGTATTGGAACGAAGGCCCTCGACGGTCCGTCGTGCCTATGACGGTTCGTCCTACTTGTCGTCGAGGCTAATGAGAAAAGTAGCAGAAGAAAAATTCACAAGTATGGGACGACGGAATCCATCAAGGGCCGTCGTGACCATGACGGTCCATCGCGTGGTCCGTCGACCCAGTCAGTTTTTATCAAAATAATCTTACTGCTCGAATCGACTAAACAGGTCGTTACAGTCAGGTATTAAAATTTTGTAATATATAATAGATTAAGATGAAACATCTAATTTTATTGAATGGATGGTTTCTATTATTTGAACTTCAATTATGACCTCGTATTTAAGTGGAGACACTTAATGACAACAAATCACTCAATGATATAAGTAACCTGTGACGGTCCGTCGTGTCTATGACGGTCCGTCCTGCAGGTCCGTCACAAAGTTCAGAGAGTTAAATTCATTAAAGGGTTTGTGACGGTCCGTCGTACCTACGACGGTCCGTCCTGCAGTTCCGTTGTGAAGTTTAGAGAGTCGATTCTCAGTACCCAGATTTTCAGAGTTTAAGTGTTTTGGAACGAAGTCCCTCGACGGTCCGTCGTGCCTATGACGGTTCTTCCTACTTGTCATCGAGGGTAATGAGAAAAGTAGCATAAGAAAATTCACAAGTATGGGACGACGGAATCCATCACGGGCCGTCGTGACCATGACGGTCCATCGCGTGGTCCGTCGACCCAGTCAGTTTTTATCAAAATAATCTTACTGCTCGAATCGACTAAACAGGTCGTTACAATA
>NC_028648.1:67993529-68004952 GCF_001406875.1 Solanum pennellii
CCTAACAACTCTTGAAGTTGGGCCTTTAACTCCCTTAACTCAGCTGGAGCCATTCTATAAAGGGGGGATGGAAATGGGGCGAGTACCCGGCTCCAGATCAATACAAAAATCAATATCCCTATCCGGTGGCATACCAGGAAGGTTTGCAGGAAACACATCCAGAAACTCACAGACTATCGAAACAGACTCAATCGAAGGTACTTTGGAAGTATCATCCCTGAGATGTGCCAAGAAGGCTAAACAACCTTTACTAACCATCCTCTTAGCGCGAAGAAAAGAGATCTATCCTTTCTTTTGTTTACAGTGAGGTACACATCATTTTATAGGCTAATTCTCAGTTCTTGATATTTATGATACTTCATCTACGTTCATACCCTTGAGCACTTATAATTAAGGCATAATACATAAATGTGCTCTTTAACTTGACTTCAAATCACATATATGCCCTTCAACTTCGGGTGTGCACAAGTAGACACTTAAACTTGTATAAAGTTCAACAAATAGACACACATGTCCTACATGTCATTTTTTTGTCCTACGTGGTGTCCTACGTGTATTGTGCCATGTAGGACTCATGTGTTTATTTAAAAGTTGCATAGTTAAAGTGTCTGTTTGTGCATTATGAAAGTTGAAGGTCAAAGTTAAAATTTGAAGCCAAGTTTAGAGTACAATATATGTATTATGCCTATAATTAAGGTGCAACTATCCTTCTCCTTGTTTTGTTCCTGACTTTTCAATTACCTAAATAATCCAGTTTAATGATTTGCAATAGTCATGTTCCCGTTTCTTGTTCATTTCCTGAGGTTATCATTTTCTTAATAATCCAAATTGAGTCATGTTGCCGCCGTGTGTGGGTAAAACAACAATAAAGTCCATATTCAAATGTTCTCGCTTCCATAATTAATGTTTGAAAAATATATTTTATTTTTATTCTGATGTTAAAAAGTGTGCTAACGTTTTTCCCACAACATGTAGAAGAATTGGAAGATTAATTCAAGAGTAAAGTTATAAGATGAGTGAAGCTACATACAATAACATACAAGGAAGCAACACATTTTGTCTTTAAAATTTATCAATATTCATGTATTACCATTACAATTTCATATTTAATAAAAAAAATATAAAAATTTTTTTAGAAAATTTTTAATGAGATATTATCTCAATATAACTGTAGTCATTCATAATGAAAAATGTGTTAGTAATTTGTCTTAAAATCACCCTATTAATTGCGAATTAATTTTATATTAAATCACAATTACAATTGTCATTAATAATCACTATTTAAAATGACAATTTTATTTTGTTGTTAAGAATATTATTTAATTTTTAACAGCGAGATAATCGTTTTCAATTACATGATTGTTTTTTTTGTCAACAATTTATATAGTAAATGACGAAATATTTATTGTATATAAAAGAAAGATTTTAGGGATGAATTATATTTTTTCAGCTACAAACTATACTAATTAACATAATAGTTAACGACAAGATTATTTCATCTGTGTTAAAAAAACATTTATTAACAACACACACAATCAATCACAATTTCTATTACTTTTTTTTCAAATAAATTTGTCATAATTAGTATGCTTTCAGAGACGAAAAGGAATTATTGTAGTTAAGAAATTTTATTTAGCGAAGAAATACGAAATTGTCTTTAAATACTTTTAACGATCCACATTTTGTTAAGAATGTATGACGATTTATTTTTCATTACTAAATATTTTTTATTACGAAACATAAATTTTAAGTGGCAATATAATTCCTCACTAATAACAAAATTTATTTGTTGTGTATTGTTATAAATCAAAGGAAATATGCATTTGGACTTGTATTTGAACTATGATTAGCAGGATGTAAGCCTGCATCAACTCCTCTAGAGTTCAATGACAAGTTGACATCTACTGAGTTTGATGAACGCACAGGTAAAAGGACAATGCAGAAGACATGTTTCTTGATGATCGTGGACAATACCAAAGACTAATAGGTAGGTTGTTGTATTTGACCATTGTAACATCCTATGACTAGAAAGAGCTAGAATTAGAAAGAGTCATTTTTGGAAAGAATATAAAAATTTTAAAAAATTGTTAAGTATGTTAAGTTGAGTTTTTGGTCAACTTCAAACGACCATAACCCTTAGCGCAGGATAAGCTAGGTGTGTTTCCAGATGTCGTAGGAAATATCTTGGAATAATCTTTCCAACACCTTCGCGCAATTTCGAGTTAGTATGAGTGAGACATCTTCATTTGAAGTTGGGATGTTCAAATAAGGAAAGTCTAATCTGGATTTTAGAAGGGCATTATGGTCTTTTCCATACCATATGGATTAATTTTAGTTTTTGGTAATTAATTGGGGTCTAAACTGATAGGATTCAGTTTACGCTTTTATGATATTGAGTTAGGATTTTAGAGAAGAGAAAAGAAGAAGAGAAAAGAGGAGAAGGAGCAGGAATCGTCAAGTCTTCAAGAATTGCTTGTGGATTTCGTCCATAGGTGATCCCTACGAGGTATGTGAGATCACACAGCGTTGGGTTAGTTCACCTATGCGACAATCATAATTTATTTTGCGGATTTAAAGTTTTGAAAACTTAGAAATTGAATTCTTGATGGACCATTAACACCTCTAATTATACAATATCGATAAAGATATTATTTCAATGAAACATGTTTGAGTCAAATCATAACTTCGAAAGCATTTAATAAAGAAGAAGTTTCAACAAGACACAATAAAGCTATTTTTAAGTTTTACAAAATTAGTTAGTCAAAATTATTTAGATTTAAACATCGTTTTATTGGAATCATTTTTAAAATTTATAAATGTCTATAAAATTGAATTGAATTAAACGGTTAATACCTGCATATACATTAGATATATAAAGATAATATCAATATACCATTCTGATGAAACAAGTTTGAGTTAAATGACAATTTTGGAAGCACTTGATGAAAATAAGGTTTTAGTGAGACTTGGTGAAATCATATTTAAGTTTGATATAACTAGTAAATAAAATTAATTATATACAATCACCTATTTAATTGAAACTGTAGTTGAAATTTACAAATAGGTTTGTAAATTGGAACAAATGAGTGACACATTCAATTACACTATATTGATATAAAGATATATTCTGATCAAATGAGTTTACATCAAGTACCAAATTTAGAAGCCAATATGAAGTTTCAATGAAGTTATGAATAAGTTCAATATAATTAGTTGATCAATTTTGATTTTATATAGTAACCTATTTATTTATATTATATTTGTAATTTACTTATAGACCCGTAAAGTTGAATTGAACCAAATAATTAACAAATCTAATTACACTAGCCCGATAAAAATATTATAATGATGAAACAGTTTGAATGTGATAAGAATCTAGAAGTACTACATCAAGATTTTTAAGTTTGGTATAATTAAGTAATCTAAATTAAGTATATATAATCATCTATTTATTGAAATTGTAATTGAAACTTATAAATAGCATGAATCACATCAAATAATTGACACCTCTAATTACACTAGATAAATATAGCTACAATAGCTTTCAACTCGTGGTAAAATAATAGTTATTCGCTAAAATATTTTATCACAACAATAAATTTGTGGCTCTATTATTTCATCAGAATAAATAATTATAGTTATTAACTCAATTATTGCTACAATTATTTTAGTACTTAGCACGAAAATATTTATTTGACTATAATACTTTAATCTGAAGAACCTTTATGTGGCTAAAAAGGTTACAATGTATTTCTATAACAAATTTTAATACCTGACAAAAAATAATAATAAGCTATGAAATTTTACTCTAGAAAAATATCTTTGGCTATATTATTTAACTATTACTACAATACGATAAATTTCAACTAGTGGCAATAACTAATAAGTAGCTACAAATTTTGTTATAGCATAAAAAAAATATGGCTATATCAATTATGTATTGCCGCGATATTTTCATAACTTGAAGTAAAAATAATTATTCAGCTACAATATTTTGTTTCAAATAATTTATTATAGTTGAAAGGTTACTATAGCTACAACAACTTTCATAACGTTGCAAAAAATTATGATCAGCTACAAACTTTTATTAAAGCAATAAAGTTGTAGCTATTTAGGAAATTATTGCCACAGTTGTTGGAAGTTCTTGCAAAAATAAGGAACTAGCTTTGTCGGATAAATTTTTGTGGCTAAGAATTTTTACAAATTTATAAATTGCTAGGATATTACAATTTTTGTGACTAGTACTAGGTAATAGCTACAATTTTTATACTTGTGGCTCGAATTTCGTAGCTATAGATATATTTTATTGTAGTGTCATTTGTAATGACCTAGTTAGGATGTGATGACAAAAAACAAATACTCTTAAAGTCTCAACAATGCGTTCATAAAGACTTCAACTTTCCTCATCCAATTTGGCAAGCCTAAACATAGAGAAGTCTAAAAAAAAAACCACATTCATGAAGACTTCAACTCTCATCGTCAAATTCGGCAAGCCTACATGTTGACAAGTCTCAAAAAATGAAAACACATTCATGAATACTTCAAGTCTTGTCACCAAGTGTCGGCAAACCTACACTTCAACATGGCTTGAAATAGGGGGCATCCGTAGACACACAAATTTGTTGGATTTAATTCATACAAAAAATTGGATTAATCCATGTTTATTTGGGTTGAATGATTAATTTGGGTTTTACCAATAAATAAGTCCATTTTTCTTAAATTCAAGTCCAAGGTCCATTTCACCTTGAAGCCCAACCTCATGCCATGTGTTACAGTGACTAGGCATCGAAGACTAACGAGGTGACGCCATGTATCCAAAATAGGTGGTAGTCTCAATCAAATGCAAGAACGAATTACCATGTGCCAAGTGTCAAAAGACATCCTTTGGCCATTCACAAGCAACTTGTCCACTCCCTACAACTATAAATAGGGGATAGAGATGACATTCAAGGGGCATCAAGAAAACTCTTCAACAAGCATTCAGCAAATTGGAGAAAGCTACAACTCAACTACATAGCTCCTCGAAGGAGTGATCAACGGAGTTCTTCCGGAGATCGACTTGCAACAACGAAGTGCTTCACGACGTTCTCAAAGATCAAATACAACTCAAGGAGGTCTATATAAGCTACAACATCAACTATATAGCTCTTCGAAGGAGTGATCAAAGGAGTTCTTCCCGGAGATCGACTTGCAACGACAAAGTACTTTCCGACGTTCCCGGAGATCAAATATATTTCAAAGGTCTACATCATCCTACATTCGAGAAATACAATATTTAATAACAGATAGTATTAAATAAATAGTATAAAATAATATTAGTATTTTCTGTGTACTAATCCTAGTCCTATTAGGATTAGTACTCCTTAATCCTAGTCCTATTAGGATTAGTACTCCTCCCTATATCTCCTATATATATCTCCCATGTATTCCTTTAACACTTTAATACAATCAATATTCCTTCATGGTATCAGAGCATGAAGATGCACGTTACTTCTGATCTATCCAAGCTTAACGCTCCAAATCCATATCATGGCTCCAATGGTATTACTGTTGGCAACGGTGAGTCCCTTAATATTTCTCACACTGGCACGGGTACCATTAAAACCCCCACCGCTATCTTTCACCTAGGTAACCTTACCCACGTCCCTTCTATTAAATCCAATCTCCTTTCAGTTCACCAATTCACAAAAAACTATAATTGCTCACTCTTGTTCACCTCTAATGATTTTCAGATCCTAGACAATACTACCAAGAGGGTGATTTTTCAGGGCCCCTGTGAGCATGGTCTGTACGTTCTTCCTGGCACAAGTTCGTCTGCCCACCCAGTTTCAGAAAGCGTTCCTGTGGCTCCGGTGGCTCTTTCGGCTGATGGCCACAGTCTGTTGTGGCACAGTCGTCTGGGTCACCCGTCTACTCAAATAATAAATTCTTTAATGTCTCAATTAGGTTTTTCTTCCATTCATGTAAACAATTGTGACTCCTGTTCAATTGCTAAATCTCATAAATTACCTTTTACTTTATCTGAGAAGCGTACAACTGCACCTTTTCAACTTATTCATTCTGACCTATGGGGTCCTACTGCTGTTCCTTCATTTGCTGGTTTTCGCTATTATATTTGTTTTGTGGATGATTTTACAAAATACACTTGGTTGTACCCACTAAAACACAAATCACAGGCATACACCACCTTTGTCACTTTTGAAAAAATGGTCAAAACACAATTCAATTCTCATGTTAAACTTTTTCGAAGTGACAATGGAAAGGAATATGTCAATAACATCTTTGGCCAGTTTCTGCAATCCCTGGGAATTATACATCAAACCTCCTGTCCATACACTCCCGAACAGAATGGGGTGGCTGAGCGTAAGCATCGCCATCTCATTGAAACGGTGGTTACTCTTCTACATCAATCTCATCTCCCTGTCTCCTTTTGGGTAGAAGCTCTAGCCACCGCAAACTACCTCATTAACAGAATGCCCAGTCACACTCTCTCCAACAAATCACCCTATCAACTCCTTTACCAAGAACTTCCCAATTATACCAACCTCCGCGTCTTTGGGTGTCTTGCCTACCCTTGGCTACGCCCTCATATTACTCACAAATTACAACCCCGATCCCGTCCTTGTATTTTTTTGGGCTATCATCCTACCTCCAAGGGTTATCGCTGTCTTGACCCACAAACTCATAAAGTCTACATATCTCGTCATGTCAAATTTGTCGAAAATGAGTTTCCCTACGAGTCTATTTCCTCCTCCACAAATACATCATTCATTGGCGTCCTTCCCCTTTTTCCAACATACTCACAGGGTCCCTCACCACCTTCCCCCACACCTCCACCCACTACCCAACCACCCCTCATCACCCCTTCGACCGTCACCCACAATACACCCGCAACCACCACCCACACTCACAACCAACCCGAACCACCCCATACCCACAACATCTCCAGCCCGATCCGTTTTGGGTCCTTCCCGGCCACCCCCGAATCACCACCGCCCGTGCCACCCCCCAATACTCATCCCATGTTAACCCGTGGCAAAGCCGGTATCTTTAAACCCAAAACCTTTCAGGCTACCATACTACCAAATACACCCCTTCCCGATAGTGAACCAACAACCTACTCTGTTGCCTCAAAAAATGCTTATTGGCGTCATGCTATGGATGACGAGTTTAAGGCTTTGACTGATCAGAAAACTTGGGTTCTTGTACCTAAGCCCCATGGGCGGCACCCAGTGGGCTGTAAATGGGTGTACAAAATTAAACACAATGCAGATGGCAGTATTTCCAGGTACAAGGCTCGTTTGGTTGCTAAAGGCTACAATCAGGAGTATGGGCTTGATTACTCCGAGACATTCAGTCCTGTTATTCGGCAGGAAACCATTCGCCTGGTACTGTCACTCGCCGTGCGCAACAATTGGCTCATCAATCAGTTGGATGTTTCCAATGCTTTTCTTCATGGCATGCTTGATGAAACTATCTACATGACGCAACCACCGGGCTATGTTGATCCCCGCTTCCCTCAACATGTTTGCAAACTCCAGAAGTCTCTGTATGGGCTCAAGCAAGCCCCCCGTGCTTGGTACACACGTCTGAAAACGTTCCTCCAGGGACTCGGCTTCACGTGTTGCGTACACGACACGAGTCTGTTTACTCGACATTCAGCACACGGTACAGTCATTCTTCTTGTCTATGTAGATGATATCATTATTACAGGCTCTACTGCAGCTCTCATTCAGGATGTCACTCGAGCTATGCATACTACCTTCAAAATGAAGGACCTTGGCCCGTTACATTATTTTCTGGGAATGGAGGTTTCTCGGACAGGAAGCGGCTTGTTTCTTCATCAGTCAAAATATGCTCGAGATCTGTTGCAGAAAGCTGGACTGGAAAAATGCACCAGTCAACCAACACCGATGGCAGTCTCTTCGTCTACGAATGGAGCCGACACCCCCTTTGCCGATATCACCCACTTCCGCAGCCTCATTGGGGCTCTACAGTATCTGGCCATTACCCGTCCTGACATCCAGTTTGCTGTCAACCGAGTTGCTCAGCGCATGCATCAACCAAGTGAACATGATTACCATTGTCTAAAACGCATTCTCAGGTACATTTTTGGCACTCTTGGTCGTGGTTTACTCATTCGACCCGGGGACTTGGAGCTTCGGGGTTTCTCAGATTCAGATTGGGCGAATGATAAAAATGACAGAAAATCTACATCGGGGTTTCTCGTTTTTTTGGGGCCGAACCTGATCTCCTGGTGTACAAAAAAACAACCCAAGGTCTCTCGGTCCTCGACTGAAGCTGAATACCGCGCCCTTGCTCTTCTTGCTGCTGAGACCATGTGGGTCACATATATTCTTCGCGAACTCCGCGCCACTCACACTGTTCCTGCTCTCTATTGTGACAACAAATCAACCATCTGTGTGGCCAAGAATTCCGTCCTACACACCAGAATGAAGCATGTTGATACCGATTGTCTCTTTGTTCGCGATGAAGTTCAGGTCGGCACCATGACTGTGCACTATGTACCCACTGAAGAACAACCGGCTGATATTCTCACCAAGCCTCTCCCGAGCCGACAGCACGATTACCTCAGTTCCAAGCTTCCATTCGCTTCCGCTCAGCTCAGCTTGAGGGGGGATAATAACAGATAGTATTAAATAAATAGTATAAAATAATATTAGTATTTACTGTGTACTAATGCTAGTCCTATTAGGATTAGTACTCCTTAATCCTAGTCCTATTAGGATTAGTACTCCTTCCTATATCTCCTATATATATCTCCCATGTATTCCTTTAACACTTTAATACAATCAATATTCCTTCAATATTGAAGGCTCTTGAATCACAGAAAAACTTAGGAGAGAAGAATCAAGAGAACAACAGGATTGTACTTACAAAGATTCATCAATAAAACACATTTTCTTTTATTTATTTTGCTTGCAGTTAATTTTCAGCACTTACGAAATTTATCTGAGCAATACTATGTAGTAATCCGGGAGATTTCCAGTTTAGGTGTTCTTTGAAAACAAAAAGGATCTTCCTTTAATCAGTACATGCTTGATTTTCAATTTTCTTTCTAAAAATTGCTCGAAATTTCCTCACCTCTTGCCAACTCCTCCCTTTATAATTATGATGTCTAGTTATGGATGTGACAACTATTCTATGGTAATTAAAATGATAATGCTAAAGTATCTCTTCTAGTAATGATTTGTTATTTCACACTTTGAGTGGTAATATGTTTTTTCACATTCCGATTTATTGCTAATGTGTAATCGCTTGCAATACTACCATCATAGCTTGCTCATAATATTTTCCCTAGTCGTGGGTTAAATTGTAGTAACTCGTCTTATTTTGTTTAGGTTTATTCATCAGTCGTTTATTAATCCTTAGTATCTTGCCTTGCATGGACTCCCCTTGGTTTGAGTCCATTAGACTCCCATTTCTCTTTTCCTTTGCACTTCGGATGTGACATGGAGTCCCGAAATCATCATTATCGAGTTGAACTCGCCATTCAAGAAATTGAAAGCTAAAACATGATCCAGAAAGAAGAAAAATGAGTTGTATACATTAGATATACACTGATATATATCGGGGGTATTAAAAAAATGGGAATTGAGTCAAGAGCCCAAATCAACAACGAGTTTAGCCCAAAAAAGAGCCCAAATTCATTATGCTACTAGATTATTTATTGTAATTACTTATTGTTACTTTTTTATTAACTCTAACTTTAAATAACTTAATTGAATTCTCAAAGAATGGACTATTTTCTTTGTGTTGGTTTACTTTAATAAATTTTATTTTATCAACTCTTGCCCTTGTTTACTTATTCAAATGTTTTTCTATTCAAAACTTTCACTTATTTTTAACTAGTTTAAATGATTTCTTGGTTTATCAACTAAATTGGTGTAATTACTTTTAAATTATTTAAACAAATGCTAATTAATCTAGTTTTGTTAAAAGTCTATTGACTTGTAATTTAATTCAAATATTTCATTTCAGATCCTTTATATGAAAAATGATTCTTTATTTAACTATTTTCTTAAAGTTCGAATATTGTAAATTACATTTTGTATTAAAACTTTTTTCCAAAGAATTAGTCAAAAATTATTTTAGTCAAGTCCTTGGATAACCGCATGTTAGTGGTTACTTTAAGTGTTAATACCTTCTTAAAGTATTAATAAGAACCTCTTACCCATTTTCTCTAAATCTTTAAATGTTTATCTGTTAGAGCCTTTTTAAGTTAAGTTTTCTTAATTTCTTTAAAAATAAATGGCAACTCCTTTCTAAGTACTTTTTCTTAAATTGTTTTATACTTAGAACATTTCAAAAAAGTAATTTTTCTAAAGAATAGTAAAATTACAACATAACATGGGGTAATCTTTACCTATTTTTTGTGTTTTGGAAAAAATCGTGTTATTTAAGTTGTCCCGTCATTCCCGCTCTGGCGCGGTTCTTTGGCGGCGGCGTCCTAGCGGCAACTAGCATGATGTGTCGGAATGGCAGCCCCAATTTTCCCTTGACATTTTCCTTTCCTAAATAACCACAACTCAGATCGTTATACTTCCACATCTTTCCATTGTAAAGGAAAGTGGATGTAAATGACTTTTCCATTCTTCTTTTTCTGAATTTTTTAAAATTCATAAATCATTTCGACTGGTGAAACTTCTTCAACAGTCTAGCAATACTATTTTTTTCTTCACTTCTACCAAATCATAATTAAATATCTTGTCACATATATCATTACCTAATCTTATAACTCTGAAATTTTCAACTCTTAAATCAAAAGCAATTATTGAATTCTTTGAGTGATCCATCATATAGATAAAAAAAAATTAATAGAGCAATTTTTCATACTAAAATATTGGGAAAAAATTAATGATTTTCTTCATAATTTCTCTGTGCTTAAGGTGAAAATAAAATTTTGTACATGCCCATTTGAATCATGAACTTGCATCAAAATTTTATACTTCTTTTCTACGGGTTTATAACCTAGCAAATAGTAATATAAATATTTGACCGAGTGAAAATTTTTTTATCTCATAAGGAAGTAATATCATTTTTCTTGTACTGGGATTGACAATTCTAAAAGGCTCCTAATATCGTGCTTCTGGATCCAGTATGTACCATTAACAGACGGTCCATTGAAATATTGATTGTGATAATCAAAATTCCATCTAGATGTTATTTCATTTTCGTTTAGATCTATGTCGTATTGAACTTCTGTTTTCCTGTAAGAAATTTGGTTCAACTATCGTGAGCCATAAAGCTTAAGTAATAGACATGAGTTAAATCTCAATCTAACACAAGGGCATTAAAAAAATTGAAAACGCACCTGAAATGCACCAGTGACATAATAGGAAGCTGTCACGACCCAAAACCGAGCCGCGACTGGCACCCACACTTACCCTCCTATGTGAGCG
>NC_028648.1:68014952-68066682 GCF_001406875.1 Solanum pennellii
TATATATATATATATATATGCTCCCACAATTTTGACTTTTTTAATGCTAATTAAAAGATGAAAATTTAAAATATATAGTTTTGAAGATGTTTATAACTTCATACTCATTTAAAATATATTAATCCTAATTGGTCTTCAAATCGGGTTATTATAACATCATAATTTGTTTTCCTGAAGATTGGAAAGGTAAAAGAAGCAACTTAACACTTAAAAGACAAATTTTAAGAAATTAATAGAAAATGAATTAGCTTTTACCAAAATTTCTATTTCTGAGCTATTTGTTAAAATTTAATCAAAATATCTGTTTGGAGGCATATTTAACATTAAATAATTTTTGAAATGATTGCAACTTCCCCCAACTAGCGATTTATGTGCCAAAAATGAAAGAAAATGAGAGTACATGAAAAGTATAACTAATAACTATTACTAATTCACTAATGGTTATTTACGAATTTCAATGATAAATTTCTTTATTTGACGTAGCTATTGAATAAAATTATCTTTAAAAATTATAATGTTATTTGACTAACAAGATGTTAGAATAAATTGATGCTAGGAATCAATTAACATATCTCTTTAAGAATATATCACTAAATTGATTGTTTAGTCACTTATTTTATATGTAACAATAACAAAAGATAATAAGGGTCATTACTAAAGAAGATGCAAAAAACTTAAAGTTTGTTAAAAAAGTTTCAAAACATAAAACTAAAATTAAAAAGTTTATACGAAAAGAGAAGTGAAGAAAATATTTTTATTTATTGCACTTATAGAAGAACTAAGACGAAGGTTATTTAAAATATTAATAGATTTCATGATAAAAAAATAAATAAATTATGTATACACATTTTACCTTAATTGTTTTTCTTGCATATGATTTTTGGGTATTAATTTGAGTTTCAGTATAAATTTTAAAACCAACTCTTACAGTTTTTACTACATAAATTTTCTTTCTAAGAATATTTAAATATACATTTTATCTTCGTTTTTAACACTAAACTATTTTTAGCATTAAATTTGTTTAAGTTTAATTACAAAATCAAACTATAACATAATAGTTGAAAATCTTAGCCTTAACTTAATGAGTAGTTTAGAAATCAATTCTTGAAAAAAAAAGAGTACACCAATTCATCAATAAATATTGAATATTATTCTAGTGTACTACATGGAGAATGATATCTCTATTTATAAGTAGATAAATCATTTTCAAAGTCACCAAGTTCAATGTCCAAACTAGTAAATTCATTGTTATCCATATTGTTATCTAAAAAGGGGTTTATATCACCTAGGGATTATACATACATGAATTTGGTAGTTCATGAATAAACCAAATGGACAATCCACTATTCAATGGATTAATAACACCCCCCCTTAGATGTCCATATATAATGTGCCTCATGAAACCACTATACCAATGCAAAAATTACTAACCTGGGATCCAAATGGTCCTCACATACGGGCTCGTACCCAATAATATAACCGTAAGCTCAATAAGAATACAACATGTCTGTCGCTAATCAACAAGAAATCAATTAAGAGGGAGCAAACTCAAGGGACGCCCTACCTCAATCACGCCGATATAGTCCCAAATTGAGCACAACTAAGACCAACCCATGACTATGACGATTCGTTAAGGTCACAAGCATCATCACAAGGAGAATGATTCAAAACAAGTTCTAAAGAGTGAAAATCATAACTACGAGGTGACAAAACACAACCTAAAGCATCTAATGTCCATCCTAGTCTAAGGCCACCACAAATTAATCCTAACAAGGACAAACAAGATCATCTATACCACAAACAAAGCCATGACCTAAACTAAGAATCACAACACCCACAATAAGCCTAAGGCTTCTACGGAATTAAGAAAGGATGGAATAACAAGAGGAAGGCTACCGGGAAACACCATCCAAAATTACATGAAATATGTATTATGCATCATCTAAGAAGCTCAATCAATAATGTAGACGGAAGTCTACCTTAAAACCGAACACGAGAACTCTAAATCCACCACACATAAGCTATCCATATCGGAAACACCTCCGAATATCAACAACTATCGAATTATCAATCACAATGTCATTACGGACGTTTTGAAACTGAAGACACAACAACTAGAAATTGACCCAAAATTGAGTCAAAACGGGAATTAGAAAATTGACCCTGTTAAAAGGTCCTAAACTAGACCTCAAACCTTGTTCCAAATTGAACAAAATTTGAAGCTTAAAAACTGCCACAACAACAACATGCAAAATTAACAAGAAATCCTAACTAAGGCAGAAACTCCGAGCTTAAATTTACCTCAAAAGAATGTTGTTCAATAGCTTCTAATCATAAAGCCAAGTATCCATGCTCCCAACAGACACACCGGACTTTGAATCACTCAAATCAGAGCTTAAATGAGGGAGAAATCATCATTTGAAATTTTGTACATATAAATGCCCAAAATTGGTCGCTAAAAGTAAACTCTGATAGCTAAAAAGTTTGATATCTGGTCTTGATTAGATATCAACATTTTAGCTGGTTCGCTCCAACTCTAAATTTTCGATGGGGTGTCCGGGATTCATTCGCAACCTCGTGCGTTCAAATAAAATATGCTACCCACCCAATTCGATATTCTAGGCTGAACAAAACCATCAAAACTTTCATCCGAGGTTGTTTCGATTGAAAGTGGGTTCCCACACCTAAGTACAGTTCTAAGCTAAGAACAACAAGAAGGCTAAAAATGAGACTGGAATCCCAGGGAACCGCATAAAAGGTTATTCTAGACCAAACTCAATATTTCAAAACTAACCGCCCTGACAAAACTCTTATCCGAGCACGTCTATCAAGAATGTTGACCAAAGTCAACCCTTGAATTAATCTTCAAAGTTAACACGCCTAACGACACAAACTCACACTAGAAGTTTCGCGATCCGAACCAACCCTGCTTTAACTTAAAATGGCCGTTTTGGGGCTAATGAAACCATCAAAATTGCATTTAGAAGTCGCCTTCCTAAACCTTTAAATGAAGTCAATCACTCAAGTTTCAAAGGCTCCAAAATACGAAAACTTACACAAAATCTAAACAAATGACCCAGTGACCGAACTGTCAGTCCCAACAAGTCATAAATGACTTGTGGTCACTATAGGAAATCTCTAACATTGAAAAGATTGGAAAACGATGAAAATGACTTGAAAGGTCATTACAATTACGGAGTTCAAAATGAACATTTTTGTCCTTAATATTTTCATGTCTAGCTAAAAATTGTTCAACAAGTATAACCACAATCACAACCACAACAATTCTTTGGTCCAGACATTGATTTTTTTCCAAATATTATTGAATCAGGAAACGACCTACGGGACTACTAAATTATTGTTGTGATTTTAAAAACTATTATGTCGTGTGGTGTATTGTTATCTTGTATTTAAATTATTATGTATGTATTGTATTTTTAAATTTAATCTTTTCATATTATCGTTTAAATTATGTGCATTCTAGTGAAACTTAATAGTCAGATCAAATTATAACACTTAAAATGAGGAAATTAAAAAAAATATATTATTAATTCAGAAAAAAATAGTATCGATTAAATATTACATATTTAAAATGTTATATTACATTCAAAAGTTTATTAATATTAGAGATTTAATCGATAGCTTTATATAAAAGTAATATGTTAACTAAGCAAAAATAAATATAATAATATATTATTCAAAAAGTGATATAGATTGTATGAATAGTTGTTCTCCAAATTCAAGAATTTGGAAAACTATTATTCAACTTTTATTTATAACGAGTTAATACCTCAAAGGGTCATTCAAAGAATTTGGAAAACTATTGTTCAACTTTTTTTTTATAACGAGTTAATACCTCAAAGGGTCATTCAACTTTCGAAATTTATTTAGCAAAGTCACTAAACTTTATTTTTTATTAATAAAATCACTCAACTTAGACCTTTATATCAATAAAATCACTCAACTTGACATTTATATCAATAAAATCACTCAAATAAATTTATCATTATAATTATTTTTCAAAAAATATCTGAAAATTATAGTAATAAAATTATTATGTATGTATTGTATTTTTAAATTTAATCTTTTCATATTATCGTTTAAATTATGTGCATTCTAGTGAAACTTAATAGTCAGATCAAATTATATCACTTAAAATGAGGAAATTAAAAAAAATATATTATTAATTCAGAAAAAAATAGTATCTATTAAATATTACATATTTAAAATGTTATATTACATTCAAAAGTTTATTAATATTAGAGATTTAATCGATAGCCTTATATAAAAGTAATATGTTAACTACGCAAAAATAAATATAATAATATATTATTCAAAAAGTGATATAGATTGTATGAATAGTTGTTCTCCAAATTCAAGAATTTGGAAAACTATTATTCAACTTTTTTTTATAACGAGTTAATACCTCAAAGGGTCATCCAAAGAATTTGGAAAACTATTGTTCAACTTTTTTTTTATAACGAGTTAATACCTCAGGGTCATTCGACTTTCGAAATTTATTTAGCAAAGTCACTAAACTTTATTTTTTATTAATAAAATCACTCAACTTAGACCTTTATATCAATAAAATCACTCAACTTGACATTTATATCAATAAAATCACTCAAATAAATTTATCATTATAATTATTTTTTAAAAAATATCTGAAAATTATAGTAATAAATGAATAGCATAAAATTACTAATTTATCTTATATTATACAAATAAATAATTAAATATCATTTTATTGATTTCATTTGATAAATTACTACTGCTTCATTGGATGGTAACCACACTTATTGTAGTGGTTTAATCAACTTCTTTTTAGTGTGAATCTCTTTTTTCATTTTTAAAAAATTAAAATAAAGTGGGGTTCCATGTACCATGACACTAGTTTGGAAAAATTTAGGTTCAAAGTTTTATAAATTTATCTTCTATTTTGATTTTTTTATTTTATAATGATAATTATAAAATAACTATTTTTTCGAGGGTAGGGATGAATAACTATTTTTTNGGAAAAATATTTTCCTTATGACACACCCTGAAAATTTCATGACCTATACTAGAGACTCAGGGTTGTATAATGATGATTTAGACCAAAAATAGTATATACAACTTGTTTGAGAAGTATTTGAGCCATAGCTTTAAAGAAAAGCCTGAACGTCCGGAAACTAGCGAGATTTAACTAGTTGACTTCCCTATGTTTGGTGAAAATTTTGGAGGGTCATATGAAATTCAAAACTTGTAAAAAGACTTTGAATAGGTAAAATGTAGTATAGAGGGTCAAACCGTACATTCACAACACCCCAAGGACCACCGGAAGGGTCCTCGGGGAGAACCCAAATATAGGCGAGCAGGCTGCCAAAGCAGCCTGCGTGCAACAGGATTGTGGTGGCTGCTGCGCGACGCCGTGCAATACGAGGAGATTTGAACTTGGCCTCACGGCGGTGGGCCTACACGAGGTCTACTGTCTCAACTCGGATTTCAAAAATAAATCGTGAAATTGACCACGCGACGCGCATCTACTTCCCAGATTCGTAAAATTTGTATTTTTAGTATTTTGACTTCACAAAAAGACCCATTTAAGTGAGGTGTCTTTTGGGTAATTTAATGGATGACTATATAAGGTCTTAGGGTCAGTTTTAGATCAATTTTAACACTCAAAACAAGTCCCAAAAGTTGAAATAAAAAATCACTCCCATCTCTCTCAAATTCTCTCTTCCTCCAAACCTCAATTGAAGACCATTAGAGCTCCGAGAAGAAGATCAAGACTTCAAGTTTCCAGCCCAATTTTGTGGCTTTATTATCTTTAAGGTATGATTTCTTTCACTCTTGGGATCCTTTACCGCAAGAGGTCCCTCCAAAAGATGATTTCTAAATTCTCCAAAAGTTAGGGTTTTTTCTACACATGAGTCTTCTTTGAAAATCAAAATTATAAATCAATTGTAGTTAATTATGATGAATTAATGTGTTTTAAGTATATATTGATGGTTAATTGATGATAACATATGAGAATGCCCTAGACCCATGTCCTTTCCCCATTTGATGAAAACCTTGAATTGGTATGGTGAATTGTGAAGATTATGAATATGTAGATTGACTACATTGTTGTCAATTATGTAATTTCTTCTTGAATTACCTTGTCTATGTAATTGGTTATGTATTCTTGGTAATGAGAGTACGAAGGTTCATAAAAAGGCAATGAGGTATGTTAATTGGTTCTTCTTAGATTCAATAACGAATTATGAGTTACTTAGATAGTAATGCTTCTAAGTCTAATGTGTGATTGTGATGTTGATACTAAGTATTCCTCATCCCTAACCCTAAGACATTGAACTAGACATGAGCTATGTTTGTATGTTATGATACGATTATTGTATGATTGAAAGTAGTTCTTATGATTACAATGAAGTTTTAAGTGAAAAGTTTACTCACTTGTGAAGTAATGTCTAAAGTGAAAGGGTTGTTCTCACTTGTGATAACCTATGAGCTATATATGATAAGATGTTTACATAGGGGTCTAGAAAAGACTAATGTGAGCTTGTATGATGAAATAATATGATTACTAAATGGAATAATTTCTTAGCACTAAAAGGGCATGTATATGAGATAGAGGTCTCACGTTAGTAAGTCCGGCCTCCCACATGGGTTCCTCACATTAGTAAGTTTGGATTCCCGAATTATGTGTTGTCTCATGAAATGGAAACCTTCACGTTAGCAAGTCAAGGTTTCTAGAAACAATCTCCTTGACCTTTAACTATGTGCACACATAGGACTCTATCTTAGTGGATCCACCTAGATAACTATGTACGAATGGTTACACCTTAGGCAAGTGTTAACCCTCTCTTTTCGGTGTGGTAGTAGAACACCAGATTCCATGTATCTCACATGGTCTCATATCGATTATTGCACTTCTTTCCCTAATGTAAATGTAACTGAACAATTTATGTGAAATCTTATTAGGGTTGTCTTGAAGGATACTACATAGGGTGAGGGAGGGTATGAGGCTTCTTTCACTCATTGCACATGTGGGATTCCAAGTGATGGTTCTAGTAGTGTTCTTTTATGATTATGACTATGATTATGATTATGTAGATAAGCTATGAGTAGTATTCATGTATTAATCATGTTATGATGACTTTAAGAGAATATGTTGTAAGTATGAAGTGGGTTGCTTAATATGATACTTAGCCTTGGATAGGATTATGAGGTTCTATCTTTGGCGTTGCACAAGTATTGCTTGGGCGATCTACATGTTTGGTTGATATTATGTTGAATTGATTTATTGTGCTTCTTATATATGCATGTTAAGTTAAATTGATAGAAAGTATGATTTTGATGAAATTGTCCTTTTATCATACATTGATGATTTTTGTGCATAAGAGCCATACTTAGTACATGTGGTTTGTACTAACCCATATTTTCTCCCTTTTTCCATAAATTTTAGGTTCGGTCCATTGAGGAGATTCGTGGTCATTGAAGAAGAAGACTTGGCTCCTTCCTAAGTCAATCGGTGAGTCCTCATGAGTTTCGAGGATAGAGCCACTCATCAAGCCTTATTAGTTTTGTCTATGTTTTGAGACAATTATTATATTCTCATATTGTGACTTCATTGTAGCCTATATGACATATTGTAATAGACTAAGGGTTATACCCAAACTATTGTGATTCATACTCTTGTAGATGGTTTATATGTGAGATGAGACTTTAGACTTCTATATGATTTGTTATGCTAAAAGAGAAGTCTATATACACTTCGTATTTAAGGAGTCTATGTAAACTCAATATGTAAATTTTTAAATCTTTCCGCAAATTTTTGACCTATGATGTGCTATGATGTATGCTAAGGGCTTGTCTTAGTCCTCTTAGAGGACGACGATGCCGGTTATGCCTTAGGGGTACTTTGGGTCATAACAAACTTGGTATTAGAGCATGAGGTTGAGTAATATTAGGATTGATGTCTTACCAAACTACGTCTATGTAGGATCTTATTCATAATTGTGAAGCACACCATACTTATGAATGAGAGACTATGTGATGTTTAGGAACTCTCACTCTCTTGTTATTCCTTAGTCATGCCTAAGAGTCTTATATCTATCTAGTATTCTCTTCTAATCATTTTATTGTGCTTATAGGCAATGAATACAATGAGGAACAATGCTTGAAGGGGTAGAGAGGAGAATTTGAATGAGGCGGTTCCCCCTCAAGCTCCTCAAAACCCTCAAGTTCCTATTGAAGAAGGGGCTATGTCTAGCATTGAGATAAAGTCGACCATACATAGCTTGACTCAAGTGTTGGCTACTCTAGTTGCTAGGGATGCTAGGGTGCAAGTGAACCCCAATGCTAGCACTACCGCTTCAAGGATTAGGGATTTCACAAGGATGAATCCCCCTACTTTCTATGGTTCTAAGGTGGAGGAGGACCCACAAGGGTTTATTGATGAAGGGTTCAAAGATGTAGCTCAAGTATAGTATGAGCAATGGAAGGATGAGAGTCCGGTTATTGAAGGCTGGATTACTTGGGGGATTTCAAAACGACTATCCTTGATAGGTTCTTTCCCTTGGAACTAAGGTATAGGAAAATACAATAATTCATCAACCTTTGTCAAGAAGGTATGAGCATGAAGGAGTATAGCCTCAAGTTTACTCAACTATCAAAGCGTACTCCTACTATGGTTGCAGATTCTAGGGCTAAGATGAACAAATTTTTCATGGGTATATCCGATCTTGTGGTTAATGAATCTAGGTCGGCTATGTTGATTCCTAGCATGGATATTCTCGTCTCATGGTTCATGCAGAACAAATTGAGGAGGAAAAGCTTAAGCAATTTGGTAGGGAGTTGAAGAAGGTGAGAATCGAAGAGGGAAATTCTTCTAAGAATAGTTTGAGGTTCAAGACAAACCAAGGTTCAAAAGGAGGATTTCCAACCAAGGACCTCCTAATTCTCCAAGGGTCAACAAGAGTAAGGTGTCCACTCCTAAGCCCCAAGAGGAGAAGGTGGTGGTTCTTATGTTGAGAAGCCTCTTTGTTAAAAATGTGGTAGAAAACATGATGGTAAGTGCCTACTTGGCAAGGGTAATTGTTATGGTTGTGGCAAGAGTGGTCACATGAAGAGAGATTTCCCTATGATGAAGAATCAAGGAAGGGAAAATTCTCAAGCTCAAGCAAGTGCCCCAAATCTGGATGCTCTTAAGAAGAATCACTTTTATGCTCTCCAATCCCGAAGTGATAAAGAGAGCTCCCCGGATGTGGTCACCAGTATGTTAAAATTATTTTCCTTTGATGTATACGCTTTGTTGGATCCGGGAACTACATTGTCATTTTTTAACCCTCTCGTATCCATGAAATTTGAAACACTACCCGACATATTACCGAACCTTTTTTGATTTCTACCCTGGTGGGTTATTCCGTGGTGGTTAATAGAGTCTATGAAGGTTGTCCTATTTCCTAGCCCAATAAAGTTACACTTGTTTACTTGATAGAACTTGATATGCTAGATTTTGATGTTATATTGGGTATGGATTGGTTGCATGCTTGCTTTGCCTCTATTGTTTGTAGGACAAGGATAGTTAAATTTCAATTCCAATGAACCCATTTTTGAGTGGAAGGGAGGAAACTCAAATCCTAGGGGTAAGATCATCTCATGTCTAAAAACATTCAAATTGATTGCAAAGGGTTGTATATAACACATAGTAAGAGTTAGGGATCTTAAATCCGAGGTCCTTCCCATAGAGTCGGTACCCGTAGTGAGGGAATTTCCAGAGGTCTTTCCCCACGACCTTCCTGGAATTCCTCCCTAAAGGGAGATTGACTTCGGCATAGACTTGTTGCCGGATATATAACCTATTTCGATCCCTCCTTATCGAATGGCCCCGACAGAGTTGAAAGAGCTAAAGTCTCAACTCAAAGATTTGTTCGATAAGGGCTTTATTAAACCAAACATATCTCCATGGGGTGCTCTAGTATTTTTTCTAAACAAGAAGGATGGGTCGTTGAGAATGTACGTCGACTATTGTCAACTGAACAAAGTCCCTATAAAGAATAAGTACCCTCTCCCTAAGATTGATGACTTGTTTGATCAACTCGAAGGAGCCAGTAACTTTTCAAAGTTTGACTAAGGTCGGGTTATAATCAACTTAGAGTAAGGGAGGTGGATATTTCGGAAACGACATTCCGAACAAGATATGGTCACTTTGAATTCCTAGTGATGTCATTTGGTCTAACAACTTCCCCGACGGCATTCATGGACCTTATGAATCGAGTTTTTAGAAAGTATCTTTATTTGTTTGTGATTGTCTTCATTGATGACATTTTGATATACTCTTGGAGTGAGAATGACCATATGAGACACTTGAGGATAGTTTTGCAAGTTCTCAAGGATAAAAACTTTTTGCTAAGTTTAGCAAGTGTGACTTTTGGTTGAGATCGGTTTCCTTTCTTGGTCACATTGTCTCTAGTGAAGGGATAGAGGTTTTGATCCAAGGAAGACTAAAGTGGTCAAAATTTGGCCTAGACCGTTGAGTCCTATCGACGTCCGAAGTTTTATAGGGTTGGCCGGTTACTATAGGAGGTTTGTTGAGGAATTCTTGTCTATTGCATCTCCATTAACGACCTTAACCCAAAAGAAATCCAAATTCGAATGGTCATAATTATGTGAAAAAAGTTTCCAATTATTGAAATATATACTCACCTCCGCTCCGTTATTACCTTTACCGGAGGTACCAAAGGGTTTGCGACTTACTGTGATGCCTCCGGAGTGGGTCTAGGATGTGCGCTCATGCAACATGAGAAATTCATAGTGTATTCCTCTATACAACTCAAACCACAAGAGAAGAATTACCCAACTCACGACCTTGAGCTTGCTTCCGTGGTATTTGCATTTAAAATTTGGAGACATTATCTCTATGGGGTACATATTGATGTATTCACCGATCACAAGAGTTTACAATATGTGTTTACCAAAAAAAATTTGAACCTACGTCAAAGAAGATGGTTAGAACTTTTAAAGGACTATGACATGAGTGTCCTTTACCATCCCGGAAAAGCTAATGTGGTAGCGGATTCCTTGAGTAGAGTGTACATGGGTAGTGTGACTCATGTGGCCGATGATAAGAAATAATTAGTAAAAGAGGTTCATAGGATGACTCCTTTGGGTGTCCGACTAGAAGACTCTCAAACGGGTGGTTTCGTGGTTCGCCACAACTCCGAGTCATCTTTAGTGGTTGGATGAAATCCAAACAACACCTTGATCCCATATTGATGGAGTTGAAGGAAAAGGTCCTTAGTAAGTTTAATGAGTCTTTCTCTCAAGGAGAAGAGGGGTGCTTAGGCACCTTGGAAGATTGTGTGTACCGAATGTGGATGGATTCAGGGAATTGATCATTGAGGGAATTGATCATGGAAGAGGCTCATGGCTCCTGGTATTCCATTCACCCGGGTGCTACAAAGATGTACCACGACTTACAAGAAATTTATTGGTGGAATGGTATGAAAAGGGACATAGTGAATTTTGTTGCTAAATGTCCAAACTGCCAACAAGTCAAAATGGAGCATCAAAAGTCGTGTGGCTTGACTCATAATATCGATATTCCTACATGGAAATGAGAGGATATTAATATTGACTTCGTAGTGGGGTTTCCTCGTACTAGAAGACAACATGACTATGGGTCATTGTGGATAGGCTAATCAAGTCCGCACATTTCCTTCCCATCAAAGTCATATATTTGGTGGAAGATTATGCCAAATTGTACCTCAAAGAGATAGTAAGGTTACATGGAGCCCCTTTTTCCATCATTTTGGATATAGGTACTCAATCTACCTCTCATTTTTGGAATGATTACCAAAGTGGGATTGGTACGAAGGTGAAACTTAGTACCACTTTTCATCCCAAGACGGATGGTCAAGCGTAACACACTATTCAAACTCTTGAATACATCTTGAGGGATTGTGTGATTGATTTTAAAGGAAATTGGGATGATCGCCTTCCTTTGATAGAGTTTTCCTACAACAATAGCTACCATTCAACTATATCTATTGCACCCTTCAAGACGCTTTATGGGAGAAGGTGTAGATCCCCAATTGGGTTGTATGAAGTAGGTGAGTTTTCTCTACTTGGTCCTGATTTGGTTTATGAAGCCCTTGAGAATGTTCGGGTATAAGAGATAGCTAAAAGCAGATCAAAGTCGCTAAAAATCTTATGCTGACAATAGAAAAGAGGGACCTTGAATTCGAAGTAGGAGATTGGGTCTATTTGAAAATTTCACCCATAAAAGGGGTGATGAGATTTGGAAAGAAGGGGAAACTTACTCATCGTTATGTGGGTCCGTGTGAAATTTTGAAGAGAGTCAGGAGTGTTGCCTATGAGTTGAAGTTGCCAAATGAGTTGGCCATGATTCATCCGGTGTTTCATGTTTCTATGCTTAAGAAGTGTATAGGTGATCCAGTTATATTCTTCCTCTAGAAGGTCTAGGGGTGAAAGAGGACCTTTCTTATGAAGAGGTCCCGGTGGAGATCTTAGATCGCCAAGTTAAGAAATTGAGGATAAGGAGGTTGCCTTCGTAAAAGTTCTATGGATGAACCACCTTGTTGAGGGTGCAACATGGGAGACCGAGGCCGATATGAAGTCCCTCTATCCTCATATTTTTCCCCTTACTCCTATACAAGATTGAGATTAGTAGTTCCTTTATGACTATTATGAATATTGTTGAACTTATCATGTTTTTCTAAATATGTACATATTATAGTAGAAATCCATGTCTAAGTTGAATTCTTTACTTTCCATGATACATATTTCTCATGGTTGGGTTTCACTTTATGTGTGTGGTATGCTATATGTACTCATGGAAATTATGGTGATCATGTTTGATATTGTTTTGATAATAAATCAACAAGTCAACTCTTGATGTTCATATTGAGCTCATAATGAAATAAGAAGGTAGTTTCTCCTTATGTGATATGAAATGTTGAGTTATGTACATGGTATATTGTGGATTAAGTTTTCATGTGTCATTGCTATGATTGTATGTTGAAAGGAGTGAATGATACCTCAAATTATATGTGACTTATTCTATTATATTGATGTTAGTTGGGCTGCTAGTCTTAAGTCTCTTCCTCTTGTAAGGGTCTAGAGTGTCATTCGGGGACGAATGTTCTTAAGGGGGGGGGGAGTATTGACACACTACGGAAATTCCATAACCTATACTAAAGCCTCATAGGTTATATAATGATGATTTTAGACCTAAAATAATGTATATAACTTGTTCGAGAAGTATTGGAGCCATGGCATTAAAGAAAAACCTTAACGTCCATAAACTAGTGAAATTTAACTAGTTGACGTCCCTATGTTTGCTGAAGGATTATGAGGGTCATATAAAGTCAAAAACTTGTAAAATTACTTTAAATAGGTAAAATTTAGTATATAAGGTCAAACCGTCCAGTCACGACACCCCAAGGACCACCGGAGGGGTCCTTGGGGAGGACCCGAACATAGGCGAGCAGGATGCCAAAAAAGCCTGCGTGCAACCGGATTGTGGTGGCTGCTGCGCGACGTGCAGACATCACGGGGAGATTTGAACTTGGCCTAGCGACGTGGGGCCTACAAGAGGTCTATTGCCTCAACTCAGATTTTAAAAATAAATCGTGAAATTAACCCCTCGACGTACAACTACTTCTCAGATTCGTAAAAGTCATATTTTTCGTATTTTGACTTCACAAAAAAACCCATTTAAGTGAGGGGTCTTTTGGGTAATTTAATAGTTGAATATATAAGGTCTTAGGGTCAGTTTTAAGTCAATTCTAACACTCAAAACAAGTTCCAAAAGTTGAAATAAAAAATCACTCTCATCTCTCTCAAATTCTTTATTCCTCCAAACCTCCATTGAAGACTATTAGAGCTCTATGAAGAAAATCAAGCCTTCAAGTTTCCAACCCAATTTTGTGTATTTATCATCTTTAAGGTATATTTCTTTCACTCTGGGGATCCTTTACCCCAAGAGGTCCCTCCAAAAGATGATTTCTAAATCCCCTAAAATCTAGGTTTTTTTCTACACATGAGTCTTCTTTGAAAATCAAAATTATGAATCAATTGTGGTTAATTATGATGAATTAATGTGGTTTAAGTATATATTGATAGTTAATTGATGATAACATATGAGAAAGCCCGAGACCCATGTCCTTTCCCCAATTTAATGAAAACCTTGAATTTGTATGGTGAATTGTGAAGATTCTGAATATGTAGATTGACTCCATTGTTGTCAATTATGTAATTTCTTCTTGAATTTACCTTGTCTATGTAATTGGTTATGTATTCTTGGTAATGGAAGTATGAAGGTTCATAGAAAGGCAATGAGGTATGTTAATTGGTTCTTCTTGGATTCAATAACGAATTANGTAATTTAATAGTTGAATATATAAGGTCTTAGGGTCAGTTTTAAGTCAATTCTAACACTCAAAACAAGTTCCAAAAGTTGAAATAAAAAATCACTCTCATCTCTCTCAAATTCTTTATTCCTCCAAACCTCCATTGAAGACTATTAGATCTCTATGAAGAACATCAAGCCTTCAAGTTTCCAACCCAATTTTGTGTCTTTATCATTTTAAGGTATATTTCTTTCACTCTTGGGATCCTTTACCCCAAGAGGTCCCTCCAAAAGATGATTTCTAAATCCCCTAAAATCTAGGTTTTTTTCTACACATGAGTCTTCTTTGAAAATCAAAATTATGAATCAATTGTGGTTAATTATGATGAATTAATGTGGTTTAAGTATATATTGATAGTTAATTGATGATAACATATGAGAATGCCCTAGACCCATGTCCTTTCCCCAATTTGATGAAAACCTTGAATTGTTATGGTGAATTGCGAAGATTCTGAATATGTAGATTGACTACATTGTTGTCAATTATGTAATTTCTTTTTGAATTTACCTTGTCTATGTAATTGGTTATGTATTCTTGGTAATGGAAGTACGAAGGATCATAGAAAGGCAATGAGGTATGTTAATTGGTTCTTCTTGGATTCAATAACGAATTATGAGTTACTTAGATAGTAATACTTCTAAGTCTAATGTGTGATTGTGATGTTGATTCTAAGTATTCCTCATACCTAACCCTAAGACATTGAACTAGACATAAGCTTTGTATGCATTATATGATATGATTATTGTTTGATTGAAAGTAGTTCTTATGATTACAATAAAGTATTAAGTGAAAGGTTTACTCACTTATGAAGTGGTGCTAAAGTCAAATGATTGTTCTCATTTGTGATTACCTATGAGCTATATATGATAAGATGTTTAAAGAGGGGTGTAGAATAGACTAATGTGAGCTTGTATGATGAGATAATATGATTACTAAAGGGAATAATTTCTTAGCACCGAAAGGGCATGTATATGAGATGAAGGTCTCACATTAGTACGCCGGGCCTTCCACATTGGTTCCTCACGTTAGTATGGCGGATTCCCCAATTATGTGTTGTCTCATAAGATGGGAACCTTCACGTTAACAATATCGTTGACCCTTAACTATGTTCCCACATAGTACTCTACCTTAGTGGATCAACCTAGATAGATATGTACGAATGGTTACACCTTAGGCAAGTGTTAACCCTCTCTTTTCGGTGTGAGAGTATAAAATCGGATTTCATGTAGCTCACATGGTCTCATGTCAGTTATTGCACTTATTTGCCTAATGTAAAAGTTAATAAATAAGTTAGGTATATGAACTCTTATTTGGGTTGTCTTGAAGGATACTACATAGGGTGAAAGAGGGTATGAAACTTCTCTCACTCATTCCACATGGTTCTAGTAGTGTTCTTTTATGATTATGATTATGTTGATAAGCTATGAGTAGTATTCATGTATTAATCATGTTATGATGACTTTAAGAGAATATGTTGTAAGTATGAAGTGGGTTGCTTAATGTGATAGTTTTCCTTGGATAAGATTATGGAGTTCTATCTTTGGCATTACATAAGTATTGCTTGGGCGATCTACATGATGGGTTGCTATTATGTTGAATTGACTTATTATGCTTTTTGTATAGCATGTTGAGTTAAATGGATAAAAAACATGATATTGACTAAATTATCTATTTCTCATGTATTGATGATTTTTGTGCATAGGAGTCATACTTAGTATATATGATTTGTACTAACCCATATTTTCTCCCTTTTCCAAACATTTGAGGTTCGGGCCATTGAGGTGATTTGTGGTCATTGAAGAAGAAGACTTGGATCTTTCCTAAGTCAATTGGTGAGTCCTCATGAGTTTTGAGGATAGAGCCATTCATCAAGCCTTATTAGTTTTGTCTATGTTTTGAGACAATTATTCCATTCTCATGTAGAGACTTCATTTTAGCCGATATGGCATATTGTAATAGGCAGATGGCTATGCCCAAACTATTGTGATTCATACTCTTGTAGATGGTTTATATGTGAGATGAGACTTTAGACTTCTATATGATTTGTTATGCTAAAAAAAAAGTCTGTGTACACTTCATATGTAAGGAGTCTATGTAAATTTTTAAATTTTTCCGCAAATTCTTAACCTATGAGGTGCTATGATGTATGCTAAGGGCTTGTCTTAGTCCTTTTAGAGGACGACGACGGTGGTTATGCCTATGAGGTACTTTGGGTCATAACACCTTAAGTTTTGAAGAGAAGTAATTTTTCTTAAATTTGAGAAAAATCAGTTTATTTAGAAAGCATTTTCCGAAAAATGTTTTCCTTTATACCAAACACATCCTATATTCTTTATATTTGGAGAGTAATATAGAGAATGGGCATTCCAGCCCACATCTGTATCACTCTCCATCATATTAAGAGAGCTGAATAGTAGTTCTCTAAATTTGGATAACTACTGTTCACACTCTCTATTTTACTTTTTTGCTATTATATTATAATTTACATTACTTCCTAATTAACATATTATTTTACATATAATTTCATTAATTAAAATATTCATACATCTTCTTGAATGTAATATAATATTTGAAAATATATTATTTAATGTATACTACTTTCATCCGAATTAATAGTATTTTCATTTTTTTCTAATTATATTTTGATAATACAATTTTATTTTATTATTAATTTTAACTATAAATTATAAACAAAAGTAAAATGATAAGATGAAAATTTTAATTTAAAAATACAACAGATAATATGATTTTTTAATTTATATACAGTATAACAATACAATAAATAACATAATAATCAAAATACAAGATAAAATACAATATAACATAATAGTTATTTCACGTTGAAACAAGAATCATGCCGAAAAGATGTAACGTGCATTCGGAGTTTTGCAACCACATTTTGCAATTTTTGCAATTTTTGCAGGACCGTCACATTTTGGAGAAAAGAAGTGCTACATGATATAGTTACTACATGTATTATACTGAACAACATGATAATTGAGGATGAACGTGATCTTAATGCACCAATTCAAGTTGTTGTAGAGGCTCAAACTCCAATGACAAAAAAGGTTGTAGATGATTATCTCCGATTTGAACAACTTTTAGCTAGACATAAAAAAAATAAGAATAAAAATTCTCATTTTAAACTCAGTTTTGTATTAATAGAGCATCTATTGGAGCATTTTAATTTAAAAATACAACAGATAATAGAGAATTATTATTTATGCTCTTTATTTTTTTATTATTTTGATATTATGTATAGTGTATAACACTTATAATTAATATATTATGAATTATATAAAGTCATTTATTAAGCGTTTAATATTTGCAATTATTTGTTAGTGCAATATATTTATTATTTTACTAGAGAATCAGCTCGCGCTTCGCGTGATTTGTATTGAAGAATTTATTATGGATATTTTTATTTTTGAATTTTGAAATAGCATAATATGATTTTGAAAAAATGAGTTGTTATTAGTTTATTTTTGAAACATAATCTAAAACAAAAAATTATAATTTTATTCTCAAGTATTTTGCAAAACTTCTAAACTTTTAGAATCAAAATAAAACGAACAAAGAATTATAAAAGAAAAAAAAAGGAAAATGTCAGCCAAAAAACTGTGTGACAGATTTTTATGCAAGTATGTTACTACTATTATGCAGAATAACCGATGGTAAATGTTACTAAAAGTAAAACCTTTCATATTTAATGTATTAAATTCAATGTAACTTGTTTTTTAAATATCAATACTATTATTTTGTTGCTCATTTTTCAATACCAATAAATATTGCATTGATATCGATATTTTTCTTTAAAAAATGTGATATGATAAAGCAAAAATAAATAAATTATGGGATGACATTTTATTAGCAATATTTATATTTTAATTCTAACATGAGAAAAAAAAATTAAATAATCAGATAAAAAGATTATATTAATGATAATAAGAAATTAAAAGTCTTAAAAAAGATAAATGAAAGAAAATTAACAGTATTGATAAAAGAAATTAAATGTTCTTTAATTGAAAGAGTATTCTTTCACTTTTCTCTTCATTTAAAGAATTTCTTAAGTAATACTATTTTTTTATATTTTGGTTAATTTTTAATTATTCTATATCAATTTGGGAAATTATAAAAAAAATAATATATGGAACAATTGAAATGAAATAAAACTAATAAATAAATAAAATAAAATAATACATTGTCACGATCTAGATCGTCGTGATGGGTATCCACGCTAACCCTCTGGTGAGAGAACCACTACAACCCAACTAAGTAACTAAACTAAATCTAAGGCAATTAAGTTACAAAAGCAAGTTAATTAACTAAATAAATGCGGAATTCAAATACCTAGAATCTAAAAGTCAATGTACCAAAACATCTAACAAGATCCATATATCTAACAAGAAGTGATACATCCCCAACTAATGAATTACTCGACTATCTAGAACAAATGTCTAAGGCCGGAAAGGGTGGACAGATGAAAAATAATCTGATGGAAGCCCAGACAAATTGGTTCACCCTTGAATTCGAGCAACAATCACTAATCTCTTAAGCGAGGTCTGTCAATAGCCGCTTGAAGATGTCATGTACTCAACAAAAATGAAAGCAAGTGCAGAATCAGTACACAACCACAATGTACTTGTAGGATAACGTGGTTATCCACTAGTGTAGCATAAACAAGTCAAGCAACACTATAATCACATGCACATATATCAACATATGCAACATTATCAACATGATGAATCAATAATACATTTCACATTTATCATCACATCATTGGTCCTCTCACGAAATTCAAACCCAAATAGTTAGCTTGCCAGAACGTGGCAATCGATCCCAATCAGTTAGCCAAAACGGTGCAATCCAAACTTAGTGAACATGCCAGAACGTGACAATCTGATCCCTATTCACACAACACAATCACAATCACAAGTATATCATCAAGATCATACATTTATATCATGTTTCATGGTTACATCATGTATCTATATCATTTACAACAAGTGCGATCAACATTGCAACAATCACACACATACAAGTATCAATATGAAGTAAGAACACACATACATCACACAAATATAAAATCACAATCATAACCTACATCAAAATAAGCTTGAAACCCTAAGAAACTTGATCCTTCCCTTTTCGAATTTGTTCCACTTGTTCTTGGTCTATAAAAAATCAATAAAATACAGACATCAACCAAAAATTGCTAAGTACTCGAAACTATAACAATTCTATGGACCCTAGATCAAACTCATGATCCCAACCAACCAGTTTAGGGTTATTTCCACCATATAATCAATATCAGATCCCGTCCCCATCATTCTTAACACATTCTATTATGTTCTACAGATTGAAAAGATAATTTGAGGGATGAAAAGCTTAGCTTTAGCCTCAAGAATGGTGAAAATGATTAGAAATCATATGGGGTCGTTCCTTATCTCTAAAAGTCAAAAAGTTCCAAATAAGATCGTTTAGGGGTTTATTAACGACATTATGTAGCGTCTGGTCCACCACAACGACACCCATCCCGTCACAGCGGCAGCACCAAAGTGGAAGCATTCCCCGCTAGGGCGGGATTCTTAAACCATTGAGTTCACTTAAGAATTTCAAAAACCCCATTTCACAACACAGCTCTAATCCACGATGCTCGGAAAATACCCTTTATCCTAAGTTCAATTTTGAGAGATCTATTCACTCAAATTAAATTATGTAAAGTCGTACGAGTTTGTTCATGAGTTATCTAACTACTCATGCAATTAAAATCATAAATGTTTCACCTGATTGCTATCAGATTTCTGTAGACTTAAGTGACTCCGATTTTCTCAAAATCATGACAAGGTTGGGAAAATCCAAATACTACTAAAATGTTTTTCCAGACCCAATTCCCCCCATTGGAATTTCTCTAATGACGAAAATAGGTCGTTACAATAGATGTAAATTTACCCATCACCCGTCCCTAAATGACAAAACTTAAGAAAAATAGACTAAGGAAAGAAGGTGGTAGTACCTGATTCGACGAACAATTGAGGATACTTATCTTACATGTCCATCTCGGTCCCAAGTAGCTTCCTCGACTGGACGATGCTTCCATTGAATTTTTTTTGACTTAATCTCCTTGGTCCTCAACTTCTGCAATCACGATCAAGAATTTCAATCAGTTCCTCCTCATATTGGAGGTCCTTGTCTAACACAATTAAGTCCCACATAATGATATACTTCATGTCACCATGATACCTCTTCAACATAAATACATGGAATACTAGATAACCATTTGATAAATTAGGAGGTAAGGACAACCTGTACGCTACCGATCTGACACATTCAAGAATCTCAAATGGACCAATATATCTAGGACATAGCTTAAACTTCTTACCGAATATCATCACCCCTTTCATGGGTGATACCTTAAGAAGAACATTCTCTCCAGTCTGATATTCCATGTCTCTTACCTTATGATTCACATACTTCATTTGTCTACTCTGGGCTGCTAAAAACTTATCTTGAATACTCCTAACATTATCTTGAGCATAAGTCACTAAATCGATCTCCAAAGGTTTCACATCTCTAGCCTCAAACCAACCTATCGGTGATCTACATCCCCTCCCATATAATGCCTCAAATGGTGTCATATCAATGCTGGAGTGATAGCTATTGTTATAAGAAAAATCACACAAGGGTAAGAACTTATCCCAATGCCCGCCAAAATCAATCACACACGCTTTCAACATGTCTTCCAACACTTGAATAGTCATCTCAGAATGTCCATCCGTCTGTAGATGAAAGGTTGTACTAAAAGACAGTTGGGTGCCTAATTCATCATGCAATTTCTGCCAAAACTTGGAAGTGAATTAGGTACCACAATCTGAGATGATGGAAATGGGCTCTCCATGAAACAACACTATCTATTTAACAGGCAAATTTTGTCTCACTTAGTAAATCCATCAACCACTTCCCAAATAGAATTGAACTTTCTCAAAGTCTTGGGAAGACTAACCACAAAGTCCATGGTTATTCTTTCCACTTGTATTCAGGAATTGACATCTTCTAAAGCAAACATGTCGGCCTTTGATGCTCATATTTCACTTGTTGGCAATGTTGAAATGTTGCCACAAATTTTGCCGACGTCTTTTTTCATACCCAACCACCAATAAATTCATTTTAGATCTCTATACATATTGGTCACACTCGGATGAATAGAATATATTGAGCCATGAGATTCTTCCAATAATTTTTGAATCAAGTCATCAACTCGAGGCACATAAATCCTCCCTTAGACACTAAGCACACCGTCCGCATCAAAGCTGGCCTTTTGTGCCTTACCATTTACCATCATATCCTTGAGTTCATTCAAATTTTCATCCTCAAATTGTCCAGCCTTGATCTCCTCAATGAAGGTGGCATTAACTTCAATGCTAGGTAACATCCCACCCTTTTTGAGATGCCCAACTGTATGAACTTGGACTCTAAGGTCTGTATTTCTTTGGCTAAAGGTAACTTGGTTACACTCAATCAAGATAAGATATCCATACTTATCGTTTTTTGACTCAAATCGTCTACCACAACATCAGCCTTGCCGTATGGTATTGAATGGTCACATCATAATCCTTGAATAAATCCATCCATCCTTGCTGTCTCAAATTCAGAATATATGTTGCAAACTACGATGATCGGTAAACACTTCCACACTTAATGCGATAGAGGGAATATCGCCAAATCTTCAGAGCAAACAATACCGCTGCCAATTCTAAGTCGTGCGTTGGATAATTCTTCTCATGCACATTCAATTGACGTGAGGAATAAGCTATAACATTCTTACTCTGCATTAATATAGCACCCAAACTATGATGTGAGGCATCACAGTAAATGATAAAATATTTACCTTCAACTAGTATTTCTAGAATGGACGCGGTGGTCAAGAGAGTGTTGAGCTTTCAGAATCTCTCTTCATATTTTCAGTCCATTCAAATGGTATCTTCTTCTTAGTCAAATTAGTCAAGTGGGTAGCAATTAAAATTCTACTTGACGATAGTAGCTAGAAAGTCCCAGAAAACTCCTAACTTTTGTCACAGAACTAAGACGAACTCAATTGTTAACCGCTTCAATCTTTTGAGGATATACCATTAATCCTTCCTTTGAAACTACACGCCTAAAAAGTGCAACCGATTTCAACAAAAAATCACACTTAGAAAATTTTAGTATACAAGTTTTGCTTTCCAAGATCACCCAAAATAGTTTGAAGATGGTTGATATGTTTAGAATAAACTAAAATGTCATCAATATATACTATCACAAATGAATCAAGAAATGGTTTGAACACCCCATTCAACAAACTCATGAACGATGCAAGCGCATTGGTCAACAAAAAATTCATAGTGTCCATATCGTGTCCTAAACGTCATCTTTGGCACATCCTAAGACCTAATTTTCAATAAATGGTACCCAAATATTAGATCAATCTTAGAGAAAACCGTTGCACCTTGCAATTGGTCAAAGAGATCATCAATTCTCGGCAAGAGATACTTGTTCCAAATAGTGACTTTATTTAAATTTTGGTAACCTATACATATTCTCATACTACCATCCTTCTTCTTAACAAAGAGCGCCCCATGGGGAAACATTAGGGTAAATAAATCCCTTATCAAAAAGCAATGGGATTTGAGCCTTAAACTCTCTTAAGTTTGCCGGAACCATGCGATATGGATGGATGGAAATGGGGCGAAGGCTATAAATCAATACAAAAATCTATATCTCTATATGAAGGCATGCTAGACAAGTCATTGGGAAACACTTCTCCAAATTCGGACACCCCAGGAATAGAATCAATAGATGGAACCTCAATCTAAACATCTCTAATATGAGCTAAATAAGCCAAACAAACCTGCTCTACTAATTTGATAGCCCGAATGGAGGATATAATCTTAGCTTGCTTAGGCTTGTAGACCCATTCCCACTCTTATTTTTTCCAAGTAATACAATCAAGCACAACATAATATGAAGACAACCAAGTCATGCCTAAGATTATGTCAAAGTCAATCATATCCAAAATCACCATATCATCCCATGTTTGAAATCCCATAAATAAAATAGGACAAGCATGATATACAAGGGTAACTATGATTAACTATCCAACTAGGGTAGAAACATGAATAGGGGCAACAAGAATATTACAAACCATATAAGATTCTAAGGCATATTTCATAGACACATACGAATAAGTACAGCACAGATCAAATAACACATTACTAATCCGGTCACAAACAAGAATAGTACTTATGATTACCCCGTTAGACGTCTCTACCTCATTCTTGCTCGAAAAAGCATAACATTGGGCCCTATCCTCTTGACAAGCTACTTCCCTGCCTGGTTGCACGTTTTCTCTACCTCCGCCACCATTTGCTTGACCTGTACGACCTAGTTGATTACCTTCTCTCCTACCTTGTGGACGTCCTCTACTATTATTACAATTCTCCACGGGTACCACCACTTTAGATGGTTATTGAGCAGTGTTTAGCTCATGCGGATGGCAACAACCTCTTCTCATATGTCAAAGTTCCCACAATTATAGAAAATATGATCACAAAATGGTTTGGTACCCGTCGAAAGCGCGACTCCCTGGCTAACCTAAAAATTATAAGATTGGTTCCTGAATGGTTACCTGTAGAGGCGGGCATATCAGACTGAATTGGCTTGGCTGCCAACATTGGCCTACCAGATCCTCTAGAATATGAGCCCTAAAAATGACAAGAATTCTTGTCTCTCTTAGCCAACGATTTAGCCTGACTGTCTCACCTCACCACCTCCACTTTTTGATATAATATGTCACCTCCTTAAAGCTCCTCCCTGCAGAAGTCGTGGGATAGATAACACTTGCAACTTTGAATTCAATCCTCAAATAAATAACTGGATCCTCTCCTCATCTGTATTCACTAACTGTGTAGCATATCTAGATAAAGCATGAAACTTGGCCTCATAAGCAGCCACAAACATACCACCTTGCTCTAAGGCCATGAACTCATCCTTATTGCGATCTCTAAAAGTTCTAGGCATATATTTTTCAAAAAATAGAACATGAATCTGGGTCCAAGTGAGTGTAGGTAAAGTAGAATATGTTCTGTATAAGCTCTCCACCACTGCTTGGACTCACCTTGAAGTTGGAAAGACACAAACTCAACCCCATGTTGGTGAAAATACCCAATTTATGGAGCTTCTCATAATATTCTAAGATAAACCCATAAGCATCTTAAGTCTCAGAATAAAAATATACCGGAGGCTTAAACTTCAAGAACTTAGTCAACTTGTCAAGCTCATTACTAGTAATAACGAAATCCAACAAAGAACGAAAGAAATTATCTGATACTACATTTACACTCTTCTTGGGCACAGTGCTAGCAACAAGAGGATTAACTTGAGCTTGAGTAGGTGGAAGCACTTAAGGCCCAGCCAACCCTTTTAAGAACTCCATAATCTGTAGAGATAACACCAAATCGATGGGGGGAACAACTGTAGTCTCTTCCGGCACCTGTTACTCTTGTCCATTATCCTCAACTTCTCTACCCTCAATATCATCCTTTATCTCTTCATTATGGATTGACGGGATCTCGTTTATAGGTGCATTTTCAATTGTTATTTGCACCCACGCTAACCCTCTGGTGGGAGAACCACTACTACAACCCATTTAAGAAACTACGCCTAATCTAAAGCAACTAAGTTACGAAATCAAATTAATTAATTAAGCAAATGCTGAATTTAAATACCTAGAATCTAAAAGTCAATGTACCAAAATATCTAATAAGATCCATAAGCCTAACAAGAAGGTATACATCCCACACTAATGAACTACTCGACTATCTAGAACAAATGTTTATGTCCGGGAGGACCACTGATCTCCTGAGTGAGGTATATCAATAGCCCATTGAAGATGTCTTGTACTCAAAAAAATAAGAGCAAGTGCAGAATAAAAATATGGAAATCAACCCCAGTTAGCTTGTCGGAACGTGGTAATCTGATCCCACAGTTGTGTCGGAAAGTGGCAACCCTATCGAGTAAGCTTGCCAAAATATAGAGATCTGATCCACATTTACATACAACAATCACAACCACAAATATATCATCAAAATAATATATTTAAATCATGAATTCATAGTTACATCATGCATATATCTCATTTACAATAAGTGCGATCATTATTACAACATTCATATACATACAAGTATCACGATGAATCAAGAACATGCATATATCATACAATAATAGAATCACAACCTTCACCTACCTCGAAACAAGCTTGTAACCCTAAGAAACTTGATCCTTCACTTTCAGGAGTTGTTCCACTTGTTCTTGGTCTACAAACAATCAATAGAATACGGGAATGAACAAACAATCGTTAATTACTAGAAAATATAACAATTATATGAACCCTAGATCAAACTCATGATCCCAACTAACCAATTTAGGATTGTTTCCACCATAGAATCTATATCAAATCTTTTCTCCATTATTCTTAACGAATTCTATTACGTTCTACGGATTAAAAAATAGATTTGAGTGATGAAAAACTTACCTTTAGCCGCAAGAGTATAAAGAGTAGAAATTGCTCGGGGTCATTCCTTAGCTCTAAAGTCGGAATTGTCAGATAAGGTCGTTTAGGGGTTTATTAACGACATTATATCGCGTCTGGCCCGCCACAACGGAAACCATCCCACCACAGTGGCAGAATCCCCCGCTAAGCGGGATTCTCAAACCAGTGAGCTCACTCAAGAATATCCAAAATTCTTTTTCACAACACACCTCTAACCCAAGACACTCAGAAAATACTCTTTATGCTAAGTTCGGTTCGCGGAGATCTACTCACTCAAATTCAATTTCGTAAAGTCGTACGAGTTTGTTAGCCAGTTATCTAACTACTCATGTAATCGAAATCATAAATGGTTCACCCGATTGCTACCATATTTCTCTAAACTTTAGTGACTCCGATTTCCTTAAAATCTGGACAAGGTTGATAAAATCCAAATACTACTAAAAAAATTTTCCTGACCCAATATTTCCCCCTTAGCATTTCTCTAATGACAACATTTTTTTTTAATTCAAATTATCTCTTTATTAGAAGGTCATTCTTTTCTTTTTTTCCCTCACAAAGTTTTTTTTTTAAAAAAGTTAAATGATGTTTTTACTCTTTACTTGATTAACAACTTTTGTATATCAATTTCTTGAAAGTAAATATGAAACAAATTAAGTCTATATATAAAAAATAAAATAAAATGATTTGAATAAATACAAAAATAAAAAATAATTAAAAAACAACAATATAGTATCAATGCAAAATTTAAAGTATGGACATTATAATACATTTCGTTACTATTTTTTTTTCATGTAAAAGAGATTATGGCAGATCATTTTTATCAAGAAATGACCCGACATTGGATTTTGGTCTATTTGAGATTGTTTTTTAATCGTAAATAAATATGTTTTCTTGTCTCTCGATTTCTTTTTTTCCCCCTATTTTTGTTTCATTTACCTTATATAATTGGGAAAAGTGTATATAATAGCAAACTAATAACCTAAAATAAATGGAGTAGCTAGGGTTTGATTTAATTGTGCTCCATGGCAAACGTTTGCAAAAAATTGCCAGACGCCTCTCTCCCAAATTTCTCGCTCGCCACTCTCCTCCAATCTCTCGCTCACTTCCTCACTTTTTATACAAATACAATTGTATAAAAATTGTTTCTAATTGTATAAAGCAGAGAACATTGTATAAATAGATATATTTTTGTTCCCCTCTCCCAGATCTTGCTGGCCACTTTCCAAAATTTCGCTCACCACCCTCGCCTTTCTCACTTATACAAACAGAAGCGAAATGTATAAATTGCGTTTCTGTTTGTATAAAGCGTGAGAAAATTGTATATACACATGCAAGTACATATATTTTCGTCCTATACACTTATAATTATAGAATAAAAATACTCCCCTACCCAGTTTCTTTTATCTTTCTCTCTTTCTCGTTTTATGCAATTTTCAAATTGTATCTAATTTCTCTCTTTCTCGTTATATACAATGCGATTCAATTGTATATTCCTTGTCTAGTCTCTTTTCTCTTTTTCTCTTTCTCATTTTATTTAAATACAAATTGTATATAATCGTTCTATACACTTATAATAATACAATTCATTTTATACACTTCGTCTTATACAGTTCTCTGCCCAAGTGTCTTTCTCTTTCTTGTTTTAAATACTTCGTTTTATACAATTTGCTTCAACTGTATATGTGTAACGAATTATACAGTTTCTACGTTTGCTATGGAGCGCAATTATGCAAACTTTGCTATAGCATTTATGAATTTTTTATTTGCTATATGTGAAAGTTGCCCTATATAATTTGTATCTACACTACAATAATATATTTGGTGACAACTTACTTAACTCAAATTTCTCTTAATTAGAAGATCATTCTTTTCTTTTTCTCCTCTTTTAAAGATTTTTAAAGTAAAAATTCTGACTATTTTATTAATTTGTTATTACTATATATCAATTTCGGGAAATTATGAAATTAATTTAAAATATATATATGGAACAATTAAAATAAACTAAAAAAAATGAAATAAAAAATAAAATAATACAACCAAATTGTTAATTTTAAAATTTGGAAGTTGCAATTTTTTTCATATATATACTCCTTATTTTTCGCTCCATTTTCCTTAATTCCTTCCATGCTAATAGAAAATAATTCCTTTCTTTTTTCTCCACATAATATTTCTTTCCATTTGACCAGTTTTTCATTTTTCTATATCAATTTAGTTTCAAAACTATACATGGAACAAACTAAATGAATCATTAATAGATAATTGAACTTAAATTTCAAGCATATTATATGAATTTTTTTCTTTCCTTTTACTTATTCCTCTCTACATTTTTTCCATTTTTTCATTTTTTTTGTCACTTTAGTCTCTATATAATGTTTACTCTAGCCTATCATTTATGCCGATTTTGTTTTATCTCCTCCCTATTTTATGAGTATTTCTCATATTCGATTTTCTCTCTAAAATACTTTATCATTTTTTCTATCATAAAATAAGCTAAAAAGGATATAAGAGAAAAAAGTACATTCATGCTAGAGTCTACGTTGACAAAATATGTTCCATTTTCTTCTGTCACTTTAATCTCGATATATTCTTTACTCACAACCTATGATTTATACTTATTTTATTTGACTCCTTCCAATTTTATGAAATACCTCCCATATTCAATTTTCTCTCTAAAATACTGCATCATTTTTTTCTACAGTAAAAAATAGGGAAAATTTTATGTAAAGAAAATATATAATTCTTAATCTTAGGCTATGACAAACTTTTCAAAAGTGGCCCATCAGATTCTGCAATATTATCATAGCCTCTGTAGTATTCTTGAGGACTTGGAGCGGAATTTTGTCCCCTTTGTTGATTTTTACCCGGATCATTGGGTAATAACTGACCATGAACATCAACAGGAGCTGGGATGTTCTAGTTTGGATCATCATTATTAATACCCAAGTTTTGATTCATATTGCGTAGTGTACGCTATAATTCGTGATCGTAGGGGAACAAGGGTTCTCTTCCTCTCCGTGTATTTGGCATACAAGGAAGATAGTTCTGCAAGAATAAAAAACAATAAAAAAAATTAAGAAAATATCGACTAAACTTTAGTAATAAGTTTAAGTTGATCTAAAATCTACTTTCCCCGGCAGCGGCGCCAAAATTTGATAGGCTCAAACTTACTTCTCAAATAAAAAGTAAAGCGGTCGTATCAAGTGAAGTATCCAACTAATGAGGTTGGGATCATTTCCACGAGGAAAATAATTTAGAGTTAACTTTAATATATTATTAGTATTAGTTAGTCAATTATTTCCTTAGAAAACAACAGACAATAAAAGGGGGGGTTTTTATTTCTAAATTAATGAAAATAACTAACTAAATTAAAGGAAACAACTATCAGATTCAAATATTGGAGTTTAATCAATTAATAAAAGTAACTAGGGTTTAAGTGTTCCCCACAGGTTCCTAACTTGATAATTCTAACTATAACAATTCTTTCCTAGTATCTTGCACGCAAAGTGATAAGTTATGTATTTCTAAATCCTTGGTCCGGCATCTAGAAAATTTCACTCTGCACCTTGATCCGGCTACGCGTGTTGCTATACTAACCCTTACCTTTACCTCATATTAAGCATTGCATTCGATATTTGACTACGTTATTACCTTGTACCAATCGACACTAGCCTATTAGATAGTATACACTAAATCTATGTTGATAATTCTTTTCCTATTATCTACCTCCTTGGTCCGGCAAGTAGCAGTATGGTGAGTTCTAACGTTGGCCATCCGTTAAAAAGACTTCTAAACTAAAGAATTATTAATACATGCAAGACACTAATCTGGAATTGTGATTTTAGTTAGATTTTACCTCATTATTCACCCATGGTTCCCACAATCCTAGTTATGGAGTTTAGTTATACCCATAGTCATAATCACAATATTATATGATATGATTACTATTAAAATTGTGCTAATTTGATGAATTAAGACTTGCCCTTAGGTTTGAACTTTTGGAAATTGATGACAGAACTAGGGAGTTGTTGGGTTTAGGCTAGACATAGAATAATATGAATGGTTATAGGCTTGTTAACTTATAAATTAAGAATATATATTTGATTAGATTGGAAAGGTTCGGAAGCATTAAGGAAAAGTAAAACATTGGAGAAGTAGTTTCTTGACTTCGGTTCTTCGGTGGAGGTAGGTTATGGTTTAATTCTATTTGATAGATAAACTCTCAAAAGCGTTTGATATGTATTGAGTGATATTGTGATGTTTCCTATGTACTTGATTGTGTGGTTGTATATCTTTGTTGTGTGGTTTGTGGTTGACCTAAAATTCTGAGACCGGTGAATTTATAATCTTGAACCCTCTCGATTGAAATGACGCTTTGAAGAAATAAGGTTTGATGAAATAAATTAATAAGATAATTGGATCAGAGTGTCACTTTTGACACAGTATTATTGGATCAAAGTGTCATGATCCGACACAATATTATGGGATCGGAGTGTCATATTCTGACACAGTATAGGGGATTGGATTGTCATGTTCGGACACGATAATATTAAAGGAAAGAGATCTTAAATTAACGTAATATACTTAATCTCAATAACCCATTATCTAAATGAGTATGGTGTGGAGGCATGAGTCCTCATAGGTGTGCTTGATATTGTAATTGATTGTGTACCTACTACGGTGTTGTTGTAACTGATTCATGTTGTTTGTTGCTTGCCACCAGCCAGGTATTGTAGTTAATTTTATATTATTATTCAATATATATTGGAATCTCTTTTGGGTAGGCCGATGATACCTACTTAGTACGTGTTCCTTGTGCTGACCCCCACTTGCATTTTCTTCGTTTTCTTTTGTGAAGTGCAGCAAGTGTACCATCGACTAGGCATTCTCCAGGGCATTAGAGATTAGGGTGAGCTATTATTTCTAGCTCGTGCTAGATTTTCTCATTTAAGTCATGATGTCCTTAAATTTTGGACATGGTGATACGCTCAAACTTACTTCTCAAATAAGAAGTAAAGCGGTCGTATAAAGTAAAGAACCCAACTAATGAGGTTGGGATCGTTCCCACGAGGAAAATAGTTCAGACTTAACTTTAATCTATTATTACTATTATTTAGTCAATTATTACCTTAGAAAACAGCAGACAATAAAAGGGGGGGGGGTTTATTTCTAAATTAATGAAAATAACTAACTAAATTAAAGTAAACAACTAACATATTCAAATATTGGAGTTTAATCAATTAATAAAAGTAAGTAGGGTTTAAGTGTTCCCCGCGGGTTTCTAACTTGATAATTCTAACTATAACAATTCTTTCCTAGTATCTTTCATGCAAATTGATAAGTTATGTATTTCTGAATCCTTGGTCCGACATCTAGAAAATTTCACTCTGCACCTTGGTCAGGCTACGTGTGTTGCTATACTAACCCTTACCTTTACCTCATATTAAGCATTGCATTCAATATTTGACTAAGTTATTACCTTGTACCAATCGACACTAGCCTATTAGATAGTATACACTAAATCTGTGTTGATAATTCTTTTCCTATTATCTACCTCCTTGGTCCGGCAAGTAGCATTAAGGTGAGTTCTAACGTTGGCCATCCGTTAAAAAGACTTCTTAACGAAAGAATTATTAATACATGCAAGACACTAATCTGGAATAGTTATTTTAGTTAGATTTTACCTCATTATTCACCCATGGTTCCCACAACCCTAGTTATGGATAGTTACCCATAGTCATAATCACAATATTCATATATTTATTATAAGAATTCATGCACTTACTTTGGTGAGAAAGAACAAAATCCAGAAATTCACTTGATTAATCAACAAAATCACCAACAATCAATTCCAGAAAAAGTGGAACAATTGCTGAAATTAATCCTTCAATACTTGAACAAGAGAACTAAAGATTCTCCAAAAGTCTAACAATCGAAACGTCTAATATCAAAGAGTCTACTAACAAAGAGTCTCACTAACAAAGAGTCTAACTAACAAAGATTCTAATAACAAAGAGTCTAACCCCAAAAATGAGGTTTTTTGAATTATTTATAATAAAAACAAAACCTAATAAAAAAAGGATTCTGATCACTGAAAATCTGTCAAAATGCGGCTGGGTCGACGGATCTCGTGACGGACCGTCGTGGTCACAATGGGCCGTCATGGCCTCCGTCGTCCCATACTTTACAAATTCTTCTGCTGCTCTCTTCATTACCCTCGACGAACAGGTATGACGGACCGTTCCAAGCACGACGGTCGTCGACGGTCTTCGTTCCATAATACTTAAACTTCTTGGAATTTGGATACTGGGACTACTCTCTTATCATTGCGACGAACCAGCAAGACGGACCGTCACAAGCTCCGTAGGTGGTCTCTTTTGTATTTCTCGCTCAAAACTTTCCGCGTTGATCTTTGTACAGATTTGCTGTAAATAAAATGAAACTTACATAAAAATCAATAAAAAAAGGCTTTTGGACAAACACTAAATTTATGGAAAAAACATTAAAAATTCCGTGAAACCACGGTATATCAACACCCTCAACTTAAATTCGTTGTTTGTCCTCAAGCGACGCACTATGACTCACTACAAAATTTTTGTACAATAATATCCATATTTTAGCTTTCACAATCATTTGGCTATCAATCCCGATCAATCTCATCATGTTTATACATGTTATCACTATTAGGCTTGAATTATGTGGAATCAGACCATGACACAGACTCACCACGCACTGACACCTATCCTCTTCAATTTCTCACTGAGGTGCTTATATTTCCGGTATTGCAACTAGTGTCCTCACTTCAAAATAACATTCTCATTTTTCACACAATGATTTCAGTTTGAGTATAAGGATTACTTTTTAACACTCACTCTCAGAACAAATTCACAACTCATTCATACATATTGCCATAAGCTTGCTCTTATTTTCACTGCTTTAAGTTTGCCATACAACTCTTAGGATAATGATAGGACTTTATTAGCTTGTATCGTAGGCTCAGGGTCAGGTAGGGTATATTTAGGTATACTTTAGTGACTTTTTGCCCTTCTTGGCATATCGTCTAAACATACCACTTTTTATTGTTTTATTTCGTCCAATCTCTCAGATTCTTTCATCTTGCTATTTTCCCTTCTTTCTTCATTTGTGTAAGTGACTCTTTTTATTTTCTTGCTTGTTTTTCTTGCTTGTATTTATTATATAAATATATATATATATATTTATCTATTTTTTTATTTCACTTTTCTTTCAACTGGTGCTTGAGTCACTTTACTTTTGTTCTTTCTCTCTCTTTGTTCTTTCAACCCCACTTTCCAGAGAATTCCTCATAATAGCCACCCTCAAATCATGGATTTGCCATGAGTCAAAGTACAGAATACCCAAAGTTGGGTCAGAGCCACAAAAATGTTGTTTACTGCATTAGCCACCCTCAACTTATGCTTTTGGCATAAGCTGAGGTGCACATGTCCAAGGAGGGACCAGGGCCAACAAATTATTCCAGAAAAGATCAGTTGGGGTGAAAAAAAAGGTCTATTTTAAGCTCAATTTGGATCAAAGAGGGATTAATTTTATTCGTTTTTTTTATATTTGCTAAAAATTGGGTATATTAAACAAGGGCTTATGATCCTTTCCTAATTGTCTATTACAACTTACTTCTAGCAGGACTAACCAGGCAAGTTCTAGCTCAGTACAAATAGTGGACTATTCAAATTTTGCTCACACTCACTTGACATTTGATTACTCTACCAGATTATCAGACACCTAGTTCGAGTCTTAGACTTAGGGTCATGCAGTGGTGTATCTCTATATCATGCTTAGAGACACACTTTTATCAATTACTGTGCCTAGCCATGCATCATTTTCATTACATCAGAATATCATTTTTGTTTTAGCCATCATGCTTCAGAGTTATACTATGTACACAAGATATAGACATGCCGCTTAAACAAAAAAACTAATCAGTCTCTTGGGGAAAAAGAACACAGGCAAGAAAACCCCAAAAGAGGATCATGAATTGGGCTACTCAGACTTCACCCTAGCACTCACTTTCCATTCACCCCACCCCCAACAAAAAGATATGCAATTATCCCCATTGCATAAAAAAAAACTGAAATACGAGAGTGGTAGGTGAAACAAACCTAGGGCGCAAAGCGCCGGCAATCAGCAAGATGGACACCCTATGTAGTGTCCTATGAAGTATGGACACCCTTAGTGGTGTCCTCATAAGAAACAACACTATCAGTAAAGCCTCCCGCTGTCTCCACATCTCTGGAGCTAGATGCCCCAGCAACTGACTTTTCAGCCCTGATCCGACGCGCCTCCTCATCATCTAGCGAAGCTCTCCTCGTAGCGTCCATCTCATGGAACTCCTTCTTCCGTGATCTAGCCTCATCATCCTCTCGACCCTTGCGCCTCTTGGCATGCTTTCGAGGGGGAGGTGTTGGAATCTCAGAAGTGGCGAATAAGGCAGCCATCACTGTGTCCTCAGCAGGCTCTGCAGAAGGGGCTTCAGACTCAGGCACCCTAGCCTCTAGGATCATGTCAATATCTGCTCGAAGACTCTCAACCGCAGCTTGAAGGGTCAACACGTCCACCTGAGGGGCTGGCCGGGCTAGCACCCGCAACTCAAAAGCGTCCAAGTGCTGATGAACCTCAGCGATCTTCCGCTCTGTGTGCTGGGCCATTTTATGCTCCAAGCGCTCCTCCACCTCAGCAATAGACCTCTGAATCCAAGGCTGGATGTGACGCAGACGTGTGGCCATTTGAGCCTCTAGTTTCTGGACCCTAGCAAGCGGGACCAGAGCGGAGAAAGGGGCTGAGCGAGAGGAGCTAGGGGCAGTGCTACTACCCAAGATAGACTCGACCGGGGTAGTTGTTTCGAAAGCAGCCTGCGTAGCCGTTCGAGCATGTGCTACCATATCATCCAAATTTTCCCCAAGTGGAGGCAACTACGGACGGGGCCCTCTGCGTGGAGCCAACTCATTGGCGTCACCCTGATGAGGCCGATATCAACAGTGCCCAGCAGAGTCTAGAGCTGATCAATGTGCCAGATGGGCACACCTGCGGACATGCATAAGGAAAATATCATGCACGGAAAAGGATAAGTAGTTGTGACCTTAAAAGCCCTCTCGTGCATGACCGCCTGTAGAAGCCAAGCAAAGTCCACCTCAAACTCGGCTATCATTGCCATCATAAGAACTGCGCGATTCCATGTGACTACATTATCAATAGTCGTGGGGGAAAGGCAGTGGCGGACAATCAACCATAAGAACTTAGCCGTGAAGGTCAAGTTACCCTTCTTGATGGCTCCTTTCGGCTCCGTTACCCAGTCGGCACCCTCTCCATCAATAGAAAAGTGCAGGGCCATCCACCTCTTGGTGGTCTCTCTCAGGATGACTCACGCAAGAATTGACCATCTTTTACAATTTGCCACCGGTAGTCGAACTCGGCAGTGAGAGGGGTCCTTTTGGCATCAACATCCTCGCCGTACAGATACCGATGGATGGCGGGTAGGGAGATGTCGACCTATATGTGGCGTACTCGGACGTTCTCAAGTGGGGCCTGTTTGGCGGGGACAGCCCGCCTATCTATCTATGATCGGGTAGCCACGTAAGAGGCGTAAAACTCTCAGGCCAACTCCTCACTATAGCAGCCTAAAGAATGAGCTGTCCACTCTAGCCGGTGTCTGGTGAAGAGATTATGGATCTCTGGCATGGTGGGGAGACTTCCCGTACCCTCTCCAGTGTAAGGGTCCGTGTCATGACGCCTTTATCATTTAGAAACTTGACGTCTGGATACACTTGGTATTGCCCGTCAACACACCACCGGTTGGGCTGGTCGGTAACTGGGGTGAGAGAACCAGTCGGTGAGCCTGGAGTGGAATCAGGACTGTCAGCCTCATCAGACGAGGAAGACTGTGGAGCACTGGTGGGTGTAGAGACTTCTGCGGACCCGGAGGCTTCCTCCGACCACGAAACTCCTAAGGAACCAGACGCTTCTTCTTCATATGTATCTGACCCAGAAGGTGTGCCGGTCAGTGTGCGCTTCTCATTAGACTAGGAGGCAGTGACTATGACGGACGCCACCTTTTTGGGTGTAGCTCTGGTTGCACGTGCAACTCGTGATGGAGTGGCAGTGCCTGGGGGCACGTACTCGGGATCATGCTCATCATCAGAGCCTATAACCAGTCAGGCAGACGGGGCGGGCGACAGACCTTGAACGCCCACGTGCGTAAACTCGATCTTGTTTCAGTGCCATTAGAAATAGTACCTGTAAAGAATCAATATTAGTACTAGAAGCAGCAAAGAAGTCAAGCAAAACAACACAAAATAAATAGAAGACAAAGCTGTAATGACCTATCTGGAGTAACAGTGAAGCACGACGGACAAGGTAACGACTCGTCGTGAGTATGACGGATCGTCATGGGGTCCGTCATGTCTTACTTAAGCTATGTTGATGTGGAGTCCCCTGAAGGAAAGTCTCTGACAGTTATGACGGATAAGCAGGACGGATCATCGTGATAATGACGGTCCGTCGTGGATGTCCATCGTAGGGAACTTAGAAAAAGTATGGAGACCCTTAGGAGAGCGTTCTCTGACCTTCATAATGGTTGTGCAGGACGGACCATCGTGGGTATGACGGTCCGTCGTAGATGTCCGTCAGAGGACACTTGGAAAAAAATAGATACCGGTAGGACAAGGGTCTCTGACAATCATGATGGTTGTGCATGACGGACCTTCGTGTTAATGACGGTTCATCTTAGATGTACGTCAGAGGACACTCAGGAAAAGTTGGAGACCATTAGGAATAGGATCTCTGACAACCAGAACGGTTGTGCAGGACGGACCGTCGTGGGAACGACGGTTCGTCGCATGTGTCTGTTAATGGACACTTAGAGAAAACAAACAGTGAGGTGTTGGAACAGACCCTATGAAGGTCCGTCGTGGGTACGTCGGTCCGTCATCGGGGTCTCGTTCTGTTATTCAGTGACAGAAGTGAGGATGCCACAATCATCCCCTGTGACTCAAATGGAATACTTAGTGTTATCCTACATGATTCTAACCCAAGTACGTAGAAAACTAGCAATGCTAAAGCACCTATTTCTCGGGTTTGAACAAGGCAATTCGAGGATTCTCAACCTAGGTCAGACAAAATTGGATCAAAAAATGAAGACCCACCAAAAAGAAATAGGCTAATACTAATTAAAAAACAAAAATGCAATGTAAATGGGTAGAGATCAGAGACACATACATGAGAAGAGGAGAAAAACTAGCAAGTGAGGCACTTGGTTATCAAGAGTAGAAGTACAGTAGCAGACTCCAACCAGTAAAAAGGAGATTTCCAGAATTGAGGATTTTGGAGAAGTTATCAGTTTATAGAGAAGAGAGGTAGGAAGTTGGAAGTTTGAAAGTGAGGGAAATGGGAGAAAGAGGGAAGGAAATGGTTGAAATGAAGGGGTGGGGTTTTTTAAATGTTGACATTTTTAAATACCCCAGCCGGGTCGGGTCGGGTATGCTGGTTAATGACGCAACGAGTCCCCGACGATGGTCCATCGCAGATGCGACGGTCCGTCATGGGTTCCGTCGCATGTGCCCTAATTTTTAAAATAAATGAAAGACATACCTGGCACGACGAATTCAAGCGACGGTCCGTCGATGTATCCGTCAGTGACTGTTGCAGAGTGATTTTCTGCAGAATTTCCAGGTGATGTGCCTGCAAATTTAAAACCCATTAGTAGAAAATGCTACCATTACTAGAAAGAGAACTATCAGTATTGGGTTGCCTCCCAACCAGCGCCTGATTTAACATCACGGCACGACTGAATACACTTGATTACTCAGACTTCATCAAGATGGTATTCCTTGATCACTTCATTCGCTGATTCAGCATGCCCGAAATAGATTTTTATTCGTTATCCATTCACCTTAAACCGCACACCCTCCTTGTTTTCCAACTCACCTTCTCCATGAGGGAATAGTCGGATAACTATGTAAGGGCCAGTCCATTTGGACTTGAGCTTGCCCGGAAACAAGTATGACCTAGAATTGTATAAAAGTACCAAATCCCCAACCATAAACTCTCATTTTTCAATTTTTAGGTCATGGTACTTCTTCATCATTTCTTTGGAGGATATAGCAGATACCGATTGGAGCTTACCACTCTGCCTCATGGACCTACAAATGTTGAACGTCGCTTCTTCATTGTTTAACCGAAATTTCATCGGCCCCTTTTCCATATCAACTTAGTCTCTACCCGTAGCAAGGAATGACCTCCCAAGAATAATAGACACTTCAAAATCGACTTCACAATCAAGAATAACAAAATATGCTGGAAATATGAACGACTCCACTTTCACTAGCACATCATGGAGTATCCCTATAGGCCTTTTTACTGTTTGATCGGCCATAAGTAGCTGCATCGCAGTGGGCTTTGGATCACCCAAACCCAACTTCTTATAAATCGAGAGAGGCATGAGATTTATGCTTGCCCCCAGATCACATAATGCTTTCGCAAAATGTAATGACCCTCCTGTACAAGGAATAGTGAACGCACCCGGATCTTCTTTCTTTCGTACTAGAGATCTTGTAGCAATAGCACTACAATGCTGCATTCGATCATCATCCTAAAAAGTGACCGATCTTTTCTTTGTAACCAGATCTTTCATAAACTTGGCATAACCGGGCATTTGTTCTAGAGCTTCTACCAAAGGGACATTGATAGAAAGCTTCTTCAACATTGTTATAAAATTCTGATATATACCATCCTCAGTCTTTTTCACTAATCTTTGAGGAAAGGGGTTGGTGGTCTAGGCATGAGAGTTACCTTTGTAGGCACTTCAGCATCTTCTCCAGTGTTATCTTCTACTTCACCATTAACCTCTACCACTTTATCATTATCTTTTATCACCTTTTCCTCATTAGACGGCATAGTTGGGTCAATGGTTTGCTTACCACCCTGAGTAGTGATTGCCATACAGTGTCCATCATTTTTGGATTTTGGACAGTGTTGCTAGGAAGAGTGCCCGGTTTCTGTGTGTTCACAGTCGCAGATAATTGGGCCATTTGCAACAGAAGCTGCTTAATCGATATTGCATGTGTATCGACTTTCTGCCCAATACCCGCTAAATCACTCCTTAACTCTTTAATGTGCTCATTTCTAGCATCGAACCTCCTCATCATTTTGTGCAACATATCCTCAACGTGCGCCATACTATCTCCACCATCCCTTGAAGTAACTTCACGATTTTGAGGAGGGACATAGGGCCCATTTGTATCATTTTTGTTACCATAGTTTCCCCTGTTGAAGTTTTTGTCGCGGTTGTAGTTTCCATCTTGGACATAATGACCCTCACGGTTATAGTTACCATAGATCCGAAATTGGTTTCCTTGACCTGGGCGCCAATTCTCCTGATTTGATAGCATTCTTTTTGGTGGTGGTGGTTTAGACAAGTAGTTAACTGTATTTATCTTTTCTGCACCCCCAGTGAGATGTTTTAATACCAACCCAAGCTCAGTTCTCATCTGAGCCATCTCTTCACGAATCTCATCTGTGGCTGGGTTGTGTGTGGATTGCGCTGCGAAGGTATTTCTTCCAGTATATCTGACTTCCTAGTACTCCAAGCTTTATTATTCCGGGAAATTTTCTCTAACTTTTTGGCAATCTCGGCATAAGGACACTCCCCATAAGAAACACCCGCTATAGTATCCAATACCGCTTTATATTATTATCCTCCCCGATAGAAGTATTCCTTCAGTGACTCATCATTTATGCGGTGATTGGGGACACTTCTCAAAAACGAAGTGAATCTATCCCAAGAACGGCTAACTGACTCTCCTGGTAGTGCCACAAAGTTGTTCACTTTGTTTTGTGATTTAGTTTCTTGGAGACCGGGTAGTAACGTGCTAAGAAAACGTCCCTTAGTTGGTTCCAAGTGAAAATTGAGTTGTAAGGGAGCTAAGTGAACCAAATTGCAGCCTCTCCCGTCAGTGAGAGAGGAAATACTCTTATCCCTATTACATCCAAATCCAAATCAGGCCTCCCTACACAACTTTTACACACAGCCCTTACCTTAGCTATATGGGCATGTGGGTCCTCAGAAGGCAGCCCTGAAAACAAACCTCTAGCAGTGAGCATTTGCATCAGACTACTAGATACCACAAAGGTGTGTTCTTGTGGTAGAGGGGGAAAGACAAGTGGCCTATCAGAGTCTTCAATATTATCATAGCCTCTGTAGTATTCTTGAGGACGTGGAGCGGGATTTTGTCCTCTTTGTTTATTTTTACCCGGATCATCAGGTAATAACTGACCATGAACATCAACAAGAGCTGGGATGTTCTTGTTTGGATCATCATCATTAATACCCAAGTTTTGATTCATATTGCGTAGTGTACGCTCTAATTCGTGATCGTAGGAAAACAAGGGTTCTCTTCCTCTCCGTGTATTTGGCATACAAGGAATATATTTCTGCAAGAAATATCGACTAAACTTTAGTAATAAGTTTAAGTTAATCTAAAATCTACTTTCCCCGGCAGTGGTGCCAAAATTTGATACTCTCAAAATTACTTCTCAAAGAAGAAGTAAAGCGGTTGTATCAAGTAAAGAACCCAACTAATGAGGTTGGGATCGTTCCCACGAGGAAAATAGTTCAGACTTAACTTTAATCTATTATTACTATTATTTAGTCAATTATTACCTTAGAAAACAATAGACAATAAAAGGGGGTTTTTTATTTCTAAATTAATGAAAATAACTAACTAAATTAAAGGAAACATCTAATAGATTCAAATATTGGAGTTTAATCAATTAATAAAAGTAACTAGGGTTTCAGTGTTCCCCACAAGTTCCTAACTTGATAATTCAAACTATAACAATTCTTTCCTAGTATCTTGCATGCAAAGTGATAAGTTATGTATTTCTAAATCCTTGGTCCGAAATCTAGAAAATTTCACTCCGTACCTTGGTCCGGCTACGTGTGTTGCTATACTAACCCTTACCTTTACCTCATATTAAGCATTGCATTCAATATTTGACTAAGTTATTACCTTGTACCAATCGACACTAGCCTATTAGATAGTATACACTAAATCTATGTTGATAATTCTTTTCCTATTATCTACCTCCTTGGTCCGGCAAGTAGCATTAAGGTGAGTTCTAACGTTGGCCATCCGTTAAAAAGACTTCTAAACGAAAGAATTATTAATACATGCAAGACACTAATATGGAATTGTTATTTTAGTTAGATTTTACCTTATTATTCACCGATGGTTCCCACAACCCTAGTTATGGATAGTTACCCATAGTCATAATCACAATATTCATATATTTCATATAAGAATTCATGCACTTACTTTGATGAGAAAGAACAAAATCCAGAAATTCACTTGATTAATCAACAAAATCACCAACAATCAATTCCAAAAAAAGTGTAACAATTGCTGTAATTAATCCTTCAATACTTGAACAAGAGAACTAAAGATTCTCCAAAAGTCTAACAATCAAAACGTCTAATATCAAAGAGTCTACTAACAAAGAGTCTCACTAACAAAGAGTCTAACTAACAAAGAGTCTAACAACAAAGAGTCTAACCCCAAAAATGAGGTTTTTTGAACTGTTTATAATAAAAACAAAACCTAATAAAAAAAGGATTCTGATTACTGAAAATCTGTCAAAATGCGGCTGGGTCGACGGATCTCGTGACGGACCGTCGTGGTCACAACGGGCCGTCATGGCCTCCGTCGTCCCATACTTTACAAATTCTTCTGCTGCTCTCTTTATTATCCTCGACAAACAGGTATGACGGACCGTTCCAAGCACGACGGTCGTCGACGGTCTCGTTCCATAATACTTAAACTTCTTGGAATTTGGATACTGGACTACTCTCTGATCATTGCGACGAACCAGCAAGACGGACCGTCACAAGCTCCGTAGGTGATCTCTTCTGTATTTCTCGCTCAAAACTTTATGCGTTCATCTTTGGACAGATTTCCTGCAAATAAAGAGAAACTTACATAAAAATCAATACAAAAAGGTTTTTGGACACACACTAAATTTAAAGAAAAAACATTAAAAATTCCGTGAATCCATGGTATATCAACACCCTCAACTTAAATTCGTTGTTTGTCCTCAAGCGACGCACTATGACTCACTACAAAATCTTTGTACAATAATATCCATATTTTAGCTTTCACAATCATTTGGCTATCAATCCCGATCAATCTCATCATGTTTATGCATGTTATCACTATTAGGCTTGAATTATGTGGAATCAAACCATGACACAGACTCACCACGCACTGACACCTATACTCTTCAATTTCGCACTGAGGTGCTTATATTTCCGGTATTGCAACTAGTGTCCTCACTTCAAAACAACATTCTCATTTTTCACACAATGATTTCAGTTTGAGTATAAGGATTACTTTTTAACACTCACTCTTAGAACAAATTCACAACTCATTCCTACATATTCCCATAAGAGTGCCCTTATTTTCACTGCTTTAAGTTCTCCATACAACTCTTAGGATAATGATAGGACTTTATTAGCTTGTAACGTAGGCTCAGGGTCAGATAGGGTATATTTAGGTATACTTTAGTGACTTTTTGCCCTCCTTGACATATCGGCTAAACATACCACTTTTTATGCCCTCCTTGACATATCGGCTCAACATACCCAAAATTCTCGTCTAGTTTATGAGTATCCAACACATCTCTGATTTTTTTAAAATTAAGAGTCTCATGCTCCCACAAGAGTTTAAAACAACTTATTTGACATATGACTGATCGAGATTGTATATTAAGTTTAGTTAGTCGAGTAGAAAAATATTTTAAGATAATAAATAATTTGAAAACAAATGTTCAGAACAAATACACTATGTCATACAAACCCCAAGGATATGAGTTAGTTTGGGAAGCCATCAGGTAATTGGAATTAATGTTATTACTAGGATAATAATTATCAGCCTAGTAATTACACAACCTAGCAATTACGCTAACTTATTTGTTCGAAATAGTGTAATTATATGTTTACTCTATGGTTGCAAAAGCATAATCACAAGGTTATGTTAAATTAAAAATGCAAATTAATTATTCAAAATTAAAAATTTATATTAGACAAATAAGGAGCTTTATAAATGATATTAGATTGAATATTTATGATATACATTGTCTTGTGAAAATAAATAAAATTGTAAATTGTTGTTAATTAAAATTATAAAAATAAATTCATTTATATTTTCAATTTGGTGAATTTTAGTTAAATTAATCATAAACACTAAATGTACAAAATTTCTATGAACATTATGGAATGCATGTTTGACAAAAATATTAGTATTATAAATATTTTGTCATAAAATTATAAAATATTTGACAAAAAGACAATCTATCGAGTCTAACTTAAAAGAAACAGTTTGCAATGTAAATTATCTAGTCAACACTTCTAAAATAAATGAAGTGAAAATATAATATCAGTTCTAAGTTCAAAACATAAAATTAAACATAAAACTCTTATGCCAAATTTTAACACAACATATACAAATATGATTTATTTCAAAAAAGGAAAATGTAAGTACATAACCCTATTCAACAAAGAATTCTACTTTAAAGAAAAAGATTGAGAATAACAAAGAAATGAAATATAAATATTAAAAAAATATATTTAGAAATATTAGAATAATAAAAATAAAAAATAATTTAAAACTAATAAAAATAAAAATACATTAAAATGAAAAATAATAAATAAATAAATAACAATATTTTAAAAAGTAATCAATTTGTAATTACATCATGTAATTACCAACGATTCACAAGCCTCATATGAATTGGAGAGTGTAATTAGACTATGAAAATGATACATAGTTATCTGTTGACCAGGTAATTATACTCAATTACATCATATTTAATTTTTGGGATAAGGCATAAGTATCCCCTATACTATGATCGAAATCTTAATGATACACCTAAGCTTAACTAAGGTCCTATCCCCCATCAAAAACTCATTTTTTAAATATATTTTTGAGCACCTTTTGTGTTGATGGGATACCTTCTGTAACAACCCATTCAGTCGTTTTGAGCACTAGAACTTTTTTCCTTTGATAAAGTACTTTTCGATAAATTTAAATGGTTGTTTTGAACTATTCATAATTATAGTTATAAATTAGTGGAGTAGTTTTAAATAATTTAATTAGTTGATGATTAAAGAGAAAAACATTAAAATAATTAGTGGACCAATTTTAATATTTTTATAATTGGTTTTGCAAAACAATTAGGTTAATAACTTCATTGGAGAAAAGAATAAAATTTAGAAGAGAGGCGCACGATGTAGAAGAAAATCAAATCGAGAAGAGCAGTTATCTGAAAGAGCCGACGAAACTGTCTTTTAATTGGTACAGTACTTCTTTGTTAACTGAGGATGCTTTAATGTTGAAAGAATTTTCTACTTTTTTAATAGTATATAAAGAATAGTGATAGTTGTATATATTCTAGGAGACCGGTAAATAACAGCAATGTACTACATTTATAATGGGTTCAGTGGACAAATTTTGAGTGAAAATCATAGCGTAATGATGACTTGTAATATGGTGTTGTTTGGTTTAATGTATATTAATATAGTATGGGTAGTTTCTGCTATTATACATGTAGACTGAAAAGTTGTAGTTTGTTACTAAGAATCACAATTATTAGTATAAAATAGGTAGGATGCATTATTATATATTTATATGATATTGAGGTGTAGAAGAAAGAAGAAAATTGGTTATTGAAAATAATTTTTAGTTGACATATATAATTGATTAGAGTTGTAGTTAGGAAGATGCTGATTGGTTTGAAGAATAAAGTTAAATGGTGATTGGAGAGTTGAAACAATCATCAACACTCATCAACTAGAGTGTTGTTTGCAATTGTTAATCATTTTGCACGTCAAAGATTTATTCGGGTTCATGACTTTGCTAGCCTGCCACTGAATTTGGGTTCATGATTTTGCTAGCCTGCCACTGATTTCGTAATCAGTGGCGTAATTTTTATATTATAATTTTGTTATGATATAATAAGTAAAAGTTGTTGATATACGTAATTAAATATTAGGTGTATTATATGATATGATTACTATTAAAATTGTGCTAATTGGATGAATTAAGACTTGCCCTTAGGTTTGAACTTTAGGAAATTGATGATAGAACTAGGAAGTTGTTGGGTCTAGGCTAGACATAGAATAATATGAATGGTTATAGGCTTGTTAAATTACAAATTAAGAATATATATTTGATTAGATTGGAAAGGTTCGAAAGCATTAAGGAAAAGTAAAACATTGGAGAAGTAGTTTCTTGACTTCGGTTCTTCGGTGGAGGTAGGTTATGGTTTAATTCTATTTGATATATAAACTCTCAAAAGCGATTGATATGTATTGAGTGATATTGTGATGTTTCCTATGTACTTGATTGTGTGGTTGTATATCTTGGTTGTGTGGTTTGTGGTTTGCCTAAAATTCTGAGACCGGTGAATTCATAATCTTGAACCCTCTCGATCGAAATGACGCCTTGAATAAATAAGGTTTGATGAAATAAATTAATAAGATAATTGGATCAGAGTGTCACTTTTGACACAGTATTGGATCAAAGTGTCATGATCCGACACAATATTATGGGATCAAAGTGTCATATTCTGACACGGTATAGGGGATCGGATTGTCATGTTTGGACACGATAATATGAAAGGAAAGAGATCTTAAATTAACATAATATACTTTAATCTCAATAACCCATTATCTAAATGAGTATGGTGTGGAGGCATGAGTCCTCATAGGTGTGCTTGATATTGTGATTTATTGTGTACCTACTATGGTGTTGTTGTCACTGATTCATGTTGTTTGTTGCTTGCCACCTGCTAAGTATTGTAGTTAATTTTATATTATTATTCAATATATATTGGAAACTTTTTTGGGTTGGCCGATGATACCTACTTAGTACGTGTTCTTTGTACTGATCCCTACTTGAATTTTCTTCGTTTTCTTTTGTGAAGTGCAGCAAGTGTACCATCGACTAGCCATTCTCCAAGGCATTAGAGATTAGGGTGAGCTATTATTTCTAGCTCGTGCTAGATTTTCTCATTTAAGTTATGATGTCCTTAAATTTCGGACATGGTGATACGCTCAAACTTACTTCTCAAATAAAAAGTAAAGCGGTCGTATCAAGCAAAGAATCCAATTACTGAGGTTGGGATCGTTCCCACAAGGAAAATAGTTCAGACTTAACTTTAATCTATTATTACTATTATTTAGTCAATTATTTCCTTAGAAAACAACAGACAATAAAAGGGGGTTTTTTATTTCTAAATTAATTAAAATAGCTAACTAAATTAAAGGAAACAACTAACAGATTCAAATATTGGAGTTTAATCAATTAATAAAAGTAACTAAGGTTTAAGTGTTCCCCACAAGTTCCTAACTTGATAATTCTAACTATAACAATTCTTTCCTAGTATCTTGCAAGCAAAGTGATAAGTTATGTATTTCTAAATCCTTGGTCTGGCATCTAAAAAATTTCACTCCGCACTGTGGTCCGGCTACGTGTGTAGCTATACTAACCCTTACCTTTACCTCATATTAAGCATTGCATTCAGTATTTGACTAAGTTATTACCTTGTACCAATCGACACTAGCCTATTAGATAGTATACAGTAAATCTATGTTGATAATTCTTTTCCTATTATCTACCTCCTTGGTCCGGCAAGTAGAATTAAGGCGAGATCTAACATTGGCCATCCGTTAAAAAGACTTCTAAACGAAAGAATTATCAATACATGCAAGACACTAATCTAGAATTGTTATTTTAGTTAGATTTTACCTCATTATTCACCCATGGTTCCCACAACCCTAGTTATGGAGTTTAGTTACCCATAGTCATAATCACAATATTCATATATTTAATATAAGAATTCATGCACTTACTTTGATGAGAAAGAATAAAATCCAGAAATTCACTTGATTAATCAACAAAATCACCAATAATCAATTCCAGAAAAAGTGTAACAATTGCTGAAATTAATCCTTCAATACTTGAACAAGAGAATTAAAGATTCTCCAAAAGTCTAACAATCAAAAAGTCTAATATCAAAGAGTCTACTAACAAAGAGTCTAACTAACAAAGAGTTTAAACTAACAAAGAGTCTAACAACAAAGAGTCTAACCCCAAAAATGTGGTTTTTTGAACTATTTATAATAAAAACAAAATCTAATAAAAGAAGGATTCTAATTACTGAAAATCTATCAAAACGCGGCTGGGTCGACGGACCTCGCGACGGACCGTCGTGGTCACAACGAGACATCATGGTATCCGTCGTCCCATACTTCACAAATTCTTCTGTTTCTCTCTTCATTATCCTCGACGAACAGGTATGAAGGACCGTTCCAAGAACGACCGTCCGTAGAGGTTCTCCGTTTCATAATACTTAAACTTCTTGGAATTTGGGTACTTGGACTACTCTCTGATCATTGCGACGAACCAGGAGGACGGACCGTCACAAGCTCCATATGTGGTCTCTTCTGCATTTCTCGCTCAAAACTTTCCGCGTTCATCTTTGGACAAATTTCCTGCAAATAAAGAGAAACTTAATAAAAATCAAAACAAAAAGGCTTTTGGACACACACTAAATTTAAGGAAAAAGCATTAAAAATACCAGGAAACCACGGTATATCACATGGACCATCTGATTTACTTATTTCAGTATTCTTAATATTCTTAGACGTAGTATTTGGAGATTAGATGTCCTTATGTGATGACTTTAAGGTTTATGAAAATGATACATTAATAAGTTTTGGAGCTTCCGTATTATTTTTGTTTGAATTATTGATATACATTGGGATTTAGATTCCTTGTTTCTCCCACCTAGGAGGCTAAGTGTAGATTCCACTCATGACTCGGTTTGGGTCGTGACACCTTCAACCACTCAAGTTGGCTGTGGTTGTATGCACTCACCCGCCACATGTGTAAATATAATTATTTTTGATTAAATTTATTTTTAACAATAATATAAAAAATATTTTGATTTTTTAAAATATATTCTTCCTTCCTTTATCTTGTATTTAAATGAAGTTAATACCCATTCTTTTACCATGTATCAGAACTTTTTTTATTTTACCTACATTCATTATTTTTTCTCTTTTATTTTTCTATGATTTTATATTCTTTGTCTTTCATTTTTATTTGAGTTCAAATTTAATTCCAAATGTCTTTTATTCAAAATAAGTTAATTTTGAATGGATATCAAATTAAGTGAAAAGATAAAATAAAACATAAAAAAAATAAAACGTTAAAACAAAGGACATTTTAAAATTATTTTTAAAAGACACAAAACTTTTCTAAAATAATTAAAAGTTAAAAAGATAATAAATCAATTTTTAAAAAATTTAAAGTGAAACAAAATTAAAATAAATATTTTACGAAGAAACAAATAAAAATAATTAAAAATATATAGAAGTTTTAAATCAATAAATATGTGTACTAACTTATTACTCCCTTTGTCCATTTTTTTAGTGATGTTGCGCTTTTCGAAAGTCAATTTGTCTAGCATTAAAGTTAAATTAGATTATGTTAATTTCTTTTTTTTTAAAAAATTAGATATTCAAAAACTATAAGAAAAGTACAATAAATTGCATTTTTTTCATATCAATATGATAAAAATATACATCGTACAATATTGGTCAAAGTTCTTATAGTTTAAATCTAAAAAAAGAAACAATGAGAATTAATTATGGACGAAGGGAGTATAATATTACAAATAAAAAAATGGCATGTGTCCAATGTGTGCACCCATCACTTGTCTTTCAAGAGAGTATGCACACTTTATATACCCTGTCAACGTATGTAGTGTATTTATTTTATTTTAAATTAGTTTAGAACTAATAGACTTCACTAAGTTTAGATATATTTCTAAAATTTTGATGATAATCTAAAAATACTTGTATCTTTTTACTTAGTTATCATGATGATCCTAAAAGACATCTCGCGTGGAATCTTGACCTATCTTCATTCTGATTGTTTTGGGCTCAAATTTGAAGCCCATTCAAAATCTATAAGAACACTATTTACAATGAACAAAGAAACACACAAAACCCTAATTTGCGGCATGTTTATGCCTCAACCATTTAGCCATCATTGTTTTCTTTTTCCCAATTCTATTATTTTTAACCTTTTTATTTGTTGTGGATGAAGAAACCTTATCCTGAATTACAAGAACCAGGTTGTTGTAATTCTGTCGCAACACAATAAAATAAATATTTATCGTGGAAACCTTCCTAACTCAAGGAAGGGAAAAATCACACCAAAACTTTATATTATTTCAATATTTACAACTCATTTAATCAGTGAATATAAATTTAAACTTCTACCCTTTTCGATTAACTATAATCCAAAACTCTTTGCTCACCAAGAAGTCAAACTCGCTTCTTGTTTACAAAACCTCTCAACTCTTCTTATCTCTAACCATCCAAGAAGTCAAACTCACTTCTTGTTTACAATTCTCACAACCTCTCTCCCAATAAGTCAAAACCACTTCTTGTTAAAATTCTCTCAATACTCTACTCCCAAGAAGTCAAACCCACTTCTTCTTACACAATTTAGGAATTATTACAACTCTAACATAAACCTAGAAAAAATCAACAAAGACTAATAACCCTAGACTTTAATTGATCAAACTTCAACATTCAATAGTTCAGAGTGGAATAAATTTTGTTAACGTGGTCCTTACGTTGCTGTGACGAAGCTCTGCGATTTTCCTCCAATAACTTCTGCTCTCAAGATGATATATTTTGCAAATATACAATATCTATCGATCTGGCTTTACTGGAAAAATTCTCTTGATTTTTGTTATTGCAAAGAAACTTTTTTCCTTCAACTTCTTGATCCTTTTGTAGAGTTTGATTTGTCTTCAACTTCTACAAGGAAAGAATTACAAATCCTTTTCCTTCTTGAATTTGTCTATATTTTTCTTTCCTTATTTGACTTGAATTGTAACTTCTTTATTTCTTTCCTGATTTGACTTGAAGTGCTACTTTTTTTTTTATTTCTTTCCTTCTTTATTTCCTTCTTTTCCTTCTTTATTTCTGCTCTTTTTTTCTTTACTGAAATCTCTCATACTTGTACTTGTCATCTGCAGATAAAGTACACATACGACAATAAGTAGTGAAACATGCCTTCACTTTATCAATCATCAAAACTACTTTATATGTTCTCCTACTTCCCAAAATTTTCTCCCTTTTTGATAATGATAAACAATGATTTGTTACATATCAAGACTCTTTGTTAGTCATCAAAACTACAACTCTTTGTCATCCATCAAAACTACAAACTTCATGTTTTCTCATCCCCAAAAATTTTTCCCTATTTTTGATGACGACAAATTATACATATTATGCCTATCCAAATTATATAATTTCCCCCTTTTGGCATCATTGAAAATGAATAACCAAAGAACTGGATTAACATTCAATGAGTGCAATATCATTTTAACTCATGCCCACTTGGGCGACACTTTATAGTACACTTCTGCTAAAAATATAGTAAGTTAATATAAGAATATTAGACATCTTAAACTCACACACAATCAAGATCTTCAATGAGAAAATAAATAAATAAATATGTACTAGTTTAAGACCTTAGAGCCCTACATCAAAAGCATATGATATCATAAGTATGAGAAAAACATAAGTACATAAACGAGTCAGAGAGTCCAAAAAATTGAGGATAAGGATTAGGACAATGTTTGCTAAAGTGAGGAAGAAAGGGCTGTTTACTGCCATTAATAATTTTTTTCAGTATGCCTATTGTGCACCAGCTCCTTCGTTCTGATCAGTTTTATTAGAATGTTCATCAAGAGAAACATGAGGTACATCATCAATTTTTTTAACTCTACTCCATAACATTTTCATTGCTCCTTGAATTTTTTTAATAGCCTTTTTCTTGATGACATTTTGAAGGAGTACCAACTACAAGTAAGAGATTCACCACATTTTGGTGCGCAAAGAGATATGTTTACCAATAATGAAAGAAAGCAACAATTTATTTCTATGAGAATTGTTTCCCCTGAGACATAGAAAGGTTATACGCCTGGAATGGATGAAATATCAATTTGGAGTTAGTGAACTTAGTTCAGAAGTGAGAGGTCAAGCAAAGTTCCCCCTAAAATAAAGCATGAGTGGATTGAAGACTAAGGTTTTCATCATTAGAACAATTTGTGATTGGATGATGCTTATTGTCAAAGAGGGTTCTTGGTGTTTTTATAAGATTTGAATTTTTGATGATCAACCAGGTTCACTAGTGCTTATGTTTGACCCAAACTCAGGAAATTCATGCATTGAAAAAGGATGGTACATACTTGAAAATTCCAGAGAAACCAGTTTCCCCCTTTAGCAAAAGAGTTGAGATAATATCTGCAGACCTTCTAAACATTATTAAAGATGTGCGTGGAGTGTGTACCTATCATAGTACGAGACTGAGTTAGTGTCACGACCCAAAACGGGTCGCGAGTGGCACCCACACTTATCCTACTATGTGAGCGAACCAACCAATCCAATTCCCAACGTTTCAACCATAAATAACAAAATATAATGCGGAAGACTTAAAACTCATTAATGAAAATCGATTAAATAACTTATAAAAACTCAATATTTATTATTCCCAAAACCTGGAAGTCATCACCACAAGAACATCTATCCTCAAATTACTAATCTAAGAGTATCTAAGAA
>NC_028648.1:68074189-68095800 GCF_001406875.1 Solanum pennellii
TGGTCCTTACACGGTTACCCAACTATTCCCTCATGGAGCAGTTGAGTTGGAAACTAAGGAGGGTGTTCGGTTCAAGGTGAATGGACAGCGCATAAAAATCTATTTCGGGACTGCTGAATCGGCGAATGAAGTGATAGAGGCATACCATCTTGATGAAGTTTGAGTAATCAAGTGTCCCCAGTCGTGCCGCGACATTAAATCAGGCGCTTGTTGGGAGGCAACCCAATACTTATCATCTTTTAAGTCATGGTAGCATTTTTCCATTAATGGGTTTTAAATTTGCAGGCACATCACCAGGAAATTCTGCAGAAAAAAAATTACTCTGCAACAGTCAATGACGGACACATCGACGGACCGTTGTGCCTGTGACGGACCGTCGTATGCATCCATCGTACCAGGTACGTTTTTCTGCTATTTTGAAATTAGGGAACACACGACGGAACCAACGACGGGGCGTCACAACTGCGACGGACCGTCGTCGGGGAACCGTCGCGTGATTAATGAATTATACCCGACCCGACCCGGCTGGACCCTTTTTCAAAATCTGACCGTTTATACTCCCCACCCCTCCATATTTCACCCCATTACTTTCTTATTTCTCCCATTACTCTCTCTTTTCAACTTCCCCATTCCCTCCCACCGATCATTGCCCCCACAATTCTCCAAGGCCTTAAAATTATTATCTACTAGTCGGAGCTGCTGCTGTAGGTGTCTACCTTGCCACCGAGTACCTTTGCATCTGTTTTTCTCCATTTCTACGGTATGTGTCTCTAATTTATACTCATTTATCTTGCATTTTTGTTACTAGTTAGTATTAAGCTTAGTTCCTCATAGTATTTTGTTTACTTTATACGATTCTGCCTGACCTAGGTTACAAATGTTCGAAATTGCCATGTTAACAACCCTAGCCATAGGTGATTTTGCATTGATAGTCTCCTAGGTAGTTGGGATAGACAAATATAGGTCCAAAACAGTACAAGACCATGTGGGTTCATCGGGGATGCATAGGGTACCCCCCGTTCTGTCACTGTTATTTAGAACGAGACCCCGATGACGGACCGTCGTACACACGACGGACCGTCGTAGGGTCCGTTCCAAAAGCCCTAGCACCCTGCCCCAACGGACACATGTGACAGATCGTCGTCTTCACGACGGTCCGTCCTGCACAACCGTTCCGGTTGTAAGAGACCCTATTTCTAAGGGTCTCTCATTTTTTTTCCCAAGTGTCCTTCAACGGATACATGTGACGGACCGTCATGACTATAGCGGTCCGTCCTGCACGACCGTCATGATGGTCAGAGACCCCTCTGCTAAGGGTCTCCAATATTTTTCTAAGTGTCCTACGACAGACACCTACGACGGACCGTCGTACCCTCGATGGTCCGTCCTGCATGACCGTCATGATGATCAGAGACCCCTCTGCTAAGGGTCTCCAATATTTTTCTAAGTCTCCTACGACGGACACCTACGACGGACCGTCGTACTCACGACGGTCCATCCTGCATATACCGTCATGCTAGTCAGAGACTCTCCTTCAGGGTTCTTTATATATACATAGACCAAGTAAAACACGACGGACCTCATGACGTTCCGTCATAGCCACGATGAGCCGTCATCTGGCCCGTCGTGTGATACAGTTTCAATATCACTGACACACTATTTTCACTGTTTTATTTCTTATGGGTTCGCTTGTCTTGTTTGCCACTACTCGTACTAATAGTGATCCTTTGCAGGTACTATCTGCTATGGCACCCAAGCAAGACCGAACCTACGCACGCGGGCGATCAAAGTATGTTGCCCCGTCTGCACGCTTGATCATCGGCTCTGATGATGAGCGGGACCCTGAGTATGTGCCCCCAGGCACTTCCACACCTTCCCGTGCTGCACGTGCTCCTAGAGCCACACCCAAGACGGTGACGTCCGGCGTAGTCACTGCCTCCCAGTCTGATGAGGAGCGCACACTGACCGGCACACCCTCTGGGTCAGCCACAAATGAGGAAGGAGCGTCTGGCTCCTTAGGCGTATCCTGGTCCGAGGAAGCTTCAGTCTCTGCTGAGGTTCCCGCACCCGCCACTGCTGCAGCGTCGGCCTCGTCTGATGAGGCTGACAGTTCAGACTCTACATCTGGCGCACCAGTTCAGGTCCCCACCCCAGCCGCTGACCAGCCAAACCGGTGGTGTGTCGACGGCCAGTTTCAAGTTTACTCCGACGCAAAGTTCTTGACCGATAAAGGAGTAATGACTCGCACACTCACCCTGGAGCGGCGGGTACTCACAGGGAGCCTTCCCACGATGCCGGAGATTCATAACCTCTTCACCAGGCATCGCTTAGAGTGGACAGCACGTCCATTGGGACGATACAGCGAGGAGATGGTCCGAGAGTTCTACGCGTCCTATGTAGCGACTCTCCGATCACAGATCGACAGGCGGGCTGCTCCCGCTAAACAGGCCCCATTGGAGCAGGTTCGAGTCCGGGGCGTGCAGGTTGACATTTCCCTGCCAGCCATCCGCCGGTTCCTATACGGCGAGAGTGCAGATGCTACTCGGACCCCCATCACTGCCGAGTTTGACTATCGCTGGCAGATAGTGAAGGATGGACAGTTCCTGCGAGAGCCAGCACTGAGGGAGACCACCAAGAGGTGGATGGCCCTGCACCTATCAGTCGACGGAGAGGGTGCAGATTGGGTCACTGAGCCGAAGGGGGCCATCAAGAAGGCCAACCTCACGTTCGTCGCGAAGTTCTTGTGGCTGCTCGTCCGTCACTGCCTTTCCCCCACAGCTGCTGACAACATCGTCACTTGGGATCGCGCAGTGTTGATAGCGGCGATGATAGCCGGATTCGAGGTCGACTTCGCATGGCTTCTCCAGGCAGTCATGCACGAGAGGGCATTCAAGGTCACCACCACCTACCCCTTTCCGTGCATGATCTTTGCCCTTTGCAGGTCTGCAGGTGTGCCCATATGGCACATAGATCAGTTGAGGACCCCACAGGGTACCGTTGACGTCGGCCTCATCAGAGACGAGGCCAATGAGTTGGCCCCACGTAGAGGGCCCCGTCTAGAGCTGCCACCACTTGCGGATGATCTGGTAGACACGGTAGCCCAGGCCCGCACAGCTACACAGGCGTCCACTGACACTACCCCGGTCGAGTCTATCCCGGGTAGTAGCACAGCCGCGAGCCCCTCTCGCACAGCCCCTCTACCGTTACTGGTCCCGCTTGCTAGGGTCCAGAAACTAGAGGCACAAATGGCCACTCTTCTGCATCATATCCAGCCGTGGATGCAGAAGTCTATTACTGAGTCTGAAGCGCGTATGGAGAGGAAGATGCAGCGGAAGATTGCTGAGGTTCACCAGCGCCTAGATGCATTTGAGTTGAGAGTGTTAGCCCGCCCAGCACCTCCGGTAGATGTGTCGACTCTTCAGGCTGCAGTCGACAGTCTTCGGGCAGACATTGACACGATCCTAGAGGCGAGAGTGCCGGAGCCTGTCGAGCCTGTTGAGGACACTGTATTGGCGGCCCTGTTTGCCACCTCAGACATTCACCCACCTTCCCCTCGAGAGAGTGCCAAGAGGCGTAGGGGTCGATCAGAAGATGAGGCGCGAGCAAGGAAGAAGGAGCGACGGGAGATGGAGGCCGCGAGGAGAGCCTCACTTGCTGAGGCGGAGGCACACCAAATCAGAGCATCACAGATAGCGGCTGGGGCGTCTAGCTCCCGCACTATAGAGACAGCAGGAGGCCCTACTGATGGTGCGGTTGCTGCTGAGGACATCACTGAGGGTGTCCAGATTGCTGAGGACACCACTGAGGGTGTCCAGATTGCAGAGGATGTGGGTTCTGGGAAACCGGACCCACCAGCTTGTTGATCGACGGCGCTATGCGCCACAGGTTTGCTTCACCTACCCCTCTAATCTTTCTATTTTTTTATGCATTGGGGACAATTGCATGCTTTTTTGTTGGGGGTGGGGTAAATGGAAAGTGAGTGTTAGGGTGAAGTCTGAGTAGCCCAACTCACTATCCTCTTTTGGGGTTTTCTTGCCTGAGTTCTTTTTCCCCAAAAGACTGATTATTTTTTTTGTTGAACCGGCATGTTTATATCTTTTGTACATAGTTTAATTCTAGAGCATGATGGCTAAAATGATATCCTGATAAACTGAAAATAACGCATGACTAGGCATAGTAACTGACAATTGTGTGGCTCTAAGCGTGAAATAGAGTTACACCATTGCATTACCCTAAGTCTTTAATTCGAACTAGGTGTCTAATAATCTGGTATAGTGATGACATGTCAAGTGAGAGTGGGGAAATTTGAATAGTCCACTATTGGTACTGAGCTAGAACTTGCCTGGTTAGTCCTGCTAAAAGTAAGCTGTAATAGACAATTAGGAAAGGATCATAGGCCCTTATTCAATATAGCCCATTTCTAGCCTAAATAAAAGAAACCAAATGAAATTTATCCTTCTTTGATCCAAATAATCTGAGCTTAAATTAGACCTTTCTTTTTCACCCCAACTGATCTTTTCTGGGAACAATGTGTTGGCCCTGGTCCCTCCTTGGACATGTGCACCTCAGCTTATGCCAAAAGCATAAGTTGAGGGTGGCTAATACAGTAAACAACCTTCGTTTTGGCCCTGACCCAACCTTGGGTATTGTGTACCTTGACTCATGGCAAAGCCATGAGTTGAGGGTGGCTATTATGAGGAATGCTCTGGAAAGTGGGGTTGAAAGAACAAAGAGAGAGAAAGAACAAAAGTAAAGTGACTCAAGAATTAGTTGAAAGAAAAGTAAAGAAAAAGAAAAATATACAAGAATTACAAACAAGAAAAGAAGAGAGTCACTTACACAAATGAAGAAAGAAGAGAAAATTGAGCAAAGGGAAAGAATATGAGAAACTGGGCGAGATAAAATGATAGAAAAGGGAAGGTTTAGCCGATATGTCAAGGAGGGCAAAAAGTCACTAAAGTATACCTAAATATACCCTACCTGACCCTGAGCCTATGTTACAAGCTAAAAAAGTCCTATCGTGATCCTAAGGGTTGTATAGCGAACTTAAGGCAGTGAAAATAAGGGCAAGCTTATGGCAATAGGTATGAATGAGTGTGACTTTGTTCTGAGAGCGAGTGTTGAAAAGTAATCCTTATACTCAAACTGAAATCATTGTGTGAAAAATGAGGATTTTGTTCTAAAGTGAGGACACTAGTTGCAATACCAGAATTGTTAGCACCTCGGTGAGAAATTGAAGAGGATAGGTGTTAATGCATGGTGAGTCTGTGTCATGTTCTGATCCCACAAAATTCAAGCCTAATAGTGATAGCATGCATAGATTTGATGAGATTAATCGGGATTGATAGCCAAATGATTGCAAAGGATAAAACATGGATACTATTGTACAAAGATTTTGTATTGAGTCATAGTGCGTCGCTTGAGGACAAACAACGAATTTAAGTTGAGGGTGTTGATATACCGTGGTTTCACGGTATAATTAATACTTTTTCCTTAAGTTTAGTGTGTCCGAAAGCCTTTTTGTGCTAATTTTGATATAAGTTTCTCTTTGTTTTGCAGGAAATCTGTCCAAAGCTGAATGCGGAGATTTTGAGCGAAGAAATGCAGAAGAGACCACCTACGGAGCTTATGACGGTCCGTCGTGCCTGTGACGGTCCGTAGGTGGCAGCGTAGTGCAGCTGCTGAAGGAAGATGGGGAAGTCTGACCAAGTGTGGGATTACGAAGCTTGTGACGGTCCGTCATGGCTATGACGGTCCGTCCTGCAGGTTCGTCGTGAAGTTCAGAGAAGTGATCCCAGTACCCAAATTTCGAGAGTTGAAGTATTTTGGAACGAAGACCCTCGACGGACCGTTGTGCCTATGACGGTCCGTCATACTTGCCGTCGAGGGGAATGAAGAAAGCAGCAGAAGAAATTGCCACAAGTATGGGACGACGGAGTCCACGACGGTCCGTTGTGACCACGACGGTCCGTCGCGAGGTCCGTCGACCCAGCCGCGTTTTGGCAGATTTCCAGCAATTAGAATCCTTGTTTAATTAGGTTTTTATTTTTTTTATAAATAGTTCAAAAAACCTCGTTTTTGAGGTTAGACACCCGATAGTTAGATACCTGATAGTTACACACCTGATAGTTAGACACCTGCTAGTTAGACACCTGATAGTTAGACTCTTAGATTAATAAAACTCCGTATTGGTAAACATTGTATTGTGAGATTCTTGATAATCATTAGACTTTTCGTGAGATTATCGATTACTTTGAGAATTCTTGCAAGTGATTTTTGGTGATTAATCAATCAAACTTTTGGATTTTATTCTTTCTCATTGAAGTAAGTACATGAATTCTTATTTAATATATTTGAATATTGTGTTTATGGCTATGAGTAACTAAACTCCATAACTAGGGTTGTGGGAACCATAGGCAAATAATGAGATAAACCCTAGCTAAAATAACAATTCTAGAAAAGTGTCTTGCATGTATTAATAATTCTTTCGCTTAGAAGTCTTTTTTACGGATGATCAATGTTAGAACTCGCCTTAATGCTACTTGCCGGACCAAGGAGGTAGATAATAGGAAAAGAATTATTAACATAGATTTAGTGTATACTATCTAATAGGCTAGTATTGATTGGTACGAGGGAATATCTTAGTCAAATACCGAATACGATGCTTAATATGAGGTAAAGATAAGGGTTAGGAAAGCAACACACGTAGCCGGACCAAGGTGCGGAGTGAGATTTTCTAGATGCCGGACCAAGGATTTAGAAATGCATAACTTATCATTTTGCATGCAAGATACTAGGAAAGAATTGTTATAGTTAGAATTATCAACTTATGAACTTGTGGGGAACATGTAAACCCTAGTTACTTTGATTAATTGATTAAAATCCAACATTCAAAGCTGTTAAGTGTCTCTTTCAATTGCGTTATTTATTTTCACTCATTTAGAATTAGAAACCCCCCTTTTATTGTTATTTACTTTCCAAGGAAGTCATTGACAAAACAATAGTAATAACAAGTTGAAGTTAAGTCTAGACTATTTTCCTCGTGGGAACGATCCCAACCTCACTAGTTGGGTTATTTACTTGACACGACCGCTTTACTTCTTATTTAAGAAGTAAGTTTGAGCGTATCAGTAAACTTTCAATAACTTCAAATGAATAACAAGGACAAGGTTCACACAACGAAGTTCCCCTTGAAGGTGTACCATAGTCTAACTATCTTGATTGCTCTATTATTCCCCCCATCTCCAAGACCATAGGTTAGTACAATAATTCATCTTTCAGGTGCATCAATGATTGTTAGATGTGAACTAGGTTCATATGCAATGTTTCCTAAATTTGCATCATCAAAGATGTTTGATATCATTTCACTTTCTTCAACTTATTTATTTATTTTACTTGTATTTTTCGCGTTTCTCATCCTTTTAAAGGACTAAACTGCCGCCTTGAAAATCAAAGAGCGAGAGGAAATTTTCTATCATTTTTAGCACATGTTTGGAGCATGCACTATTCATGTACTAAGTTGATCTTTTCCCTATCACCTTCACCTGAAACACTAGTCAAAGATTAGTCTTGGGAACCCAGATTAGCTTGGGGCCCTTTATGTGAGTAAAAGGATCAATAAGATTTCTTCTAGCCCACAAAGGCAAATCAGAAAACTTTTTATTAGCAGCATTTTTATTTGGAACCAGATTCTTAGCTATATCAGCCTTTTTCTTTTTGGTGAACCTAACATTATTCTGAAAAGCATCAAATAGAGTTTTACATTGATGCTTTAAATGCCCTGAGTTTCCACAATGAGTGCATACACTTTTAGACATGTGAATAGTGTGTGCTACAATATTATTTTGTTTTCTAAAAGCTATCCCACTTTGACTGGTTGTTTTTCTTTCTTGAATCTGAGTTAAAATTTCAGAGGACCTGTTCCATCTAAATTTCGATCCAAATCAAGTTTTGTATGATCAAAGTTTTCTTGTAGCAACCTATTTTTTTGTATTTAAGGCCTGACAATTTATGGTTAACAATTTTTTTTCTAGAGCAAACTGAAGTTCACTAGAAGAGTTTATGCCCTTGTGACTTAATTCTGAGATTTTAATCTGTTCTTTTAATTTATTTTATAGAAAATGATTGTGTTTCTCAACATTGTCATTTTCTACTCTGAAAGATACATAGTTTTCCATTATTTGTTCTCTTTCAGAACTGGTTGACTGATATGCATCTATAAGAGTACTCAATAGGGACTCTAGTTCTTTTTGTTTATAATATGAATCAGTATTAACTTTAATGTGATGAAAACTTACCTTGATTTGTTTGTCATATTCTTCATCATCTTCAGAATCTGTTTCAGCAATGAGTGCAATAAAATCATATTTATTTGATTGTTCTATTGCAAGTAGTGATTGATTTTCGAACCCTCCATCCTAGATTCTTCTTCTGATAAGTCCCCCATAGCGGCAAAGTCCCTTTTCATTGAAAGATCAACTTCTTGATTGGTTTTTCATCTGTTTGTGGGAATGTACTTATCATTCTTGATTTCCTTTTGTTTCTCGGAACTATTCCTCTTTTTATCTAGAGCTTTTAATGGAAAAAACTTGACAAAGTGATCCGGACTTCCGTACATGTGACATACTTGATCTATTGGACTTTCAGTGATTGTTTGAGAGTTCCTTCCATGGAACACTTTTCCCTATTTTAACATTCTTGAGAACCTTTTGGTCATTAACGCAATGTTTTCGTCCTCAAACTCTTCTGGTGTTATGCCTGTAAGAACCAGGTTCTTCTCCTTTCTTTTGCCTCCAATTTATTTTTCTTGTTTTTTCTTGAGTTCATAGGTCATGAGATTTCCGATGAGTTCATCCATATCTAACTTATCTAGATCAAGTGCTTCAGTAATGACTTCTATTTTGCATTACCAAGATTCTGGAAGAACACTCAAAAGTTTTCTGACTGCCTTCCTATTGGAAATTATTTCACCTAGTGAGTAGATTTCATTAATGATAGTACTGAACCTAGTGTGCATCGCTTGGATTGTTTCACCTTCTGCCATTCGAAATAGTTCATATTGTCTGTTCAAGTTATCTATTTTTGACTTCTTTACTTGAGTTGTTTCTTCATGCGCAGTTTACAAAGTTTCCCATATTGCTTTTGCATCTTTATATGATAATATTTGATTTTATTCATCTGTACCAATTTCACAAATCAAAGATTGTTTTTGATTTAGCATTGTTTTGAATTGCAAGTTTATCTATAACATTCCATTCTTTCCTATCCTTTGGTACTGGAGTGGTTCCATCAGTTCCATTCTTCATGGCTATGGTTAGACCGTCAAACACGACTCCCCGTAGGTCTGGATTTTCTCCTAGTAAGTGATCCATCATGCGATTCTTCCACCATCCATAATACTTTCCATTAAACAGTAGTGGTCGAGTTTGAGAAGCTCCTTCCTATAGTGTAGGTGGTGAAGCCATTGATCCTTTTATAGATGTTAGTCTTTTAATGAAAAGACTTGCTCTGGTACCAACTAAAGAAGCCTTATCCTGAATTACAAGAACCAGGTTCTTGTAATTCTTTCGTAACACAATAAAACAAAGATTTATCGTGGAAACCTTCCAAACTCAAGGAAGGGAAAAACCACAACGAAGTTTTATGTTAATTCAAGATTTACAACTCCGTTAATCAGTGAATCTAAATTTAAACTTCTACCCTTTTCAATTAACTATAATCCAAAACTATCCACTCACCAAGAAGTCAAACTCGCTTCTTGTTTACAAAACCTCTCAACGATTGTTAACTCTAACCACCCAAGAAGTCAAACCCACTTCTTCTTTACAATTCTCACAACCTCTCTCTCAAGAAGTCAAACCCACTTTTTGTTACAATTCTCTCAAGACTCTACTCCCAAGAAGTCAAATTCAGTTCTTGTTACACAATCTAGGAATTATTGCAACACAATAATAAACCTCGAACAAATTACAAAGACTAATAACCCTAGACTTTAATTGATCAGACTTCAACATTCAATAGTTCAGAGTGAAATTTTTTTTTGTGAACCTAGTCCTTACGTTGCTGTGATGAAGCTCTGTGATTTTTCTCCAATAACTATTACTCTCAAGATGATATATTTTGCGAATATGCAATATCTATCAATCTGGCTTTGCTGGAAAAGTACTCTCGATTTTTGTTATTGCAAAGATACTTTTTTTCCTTCAACTTCTTGATCTTTTTGTAGAGTTTAATTTGTCTTCAGCTTCTACAAGGAAAATAATTACAAATCCTTCTCCTTCTTGAATTTTTCTATATTTTTCTTTCCTTATTTGACTAGAATTGTAACTTCTTTATTTCTTTCCTTATTTGACTTGAATTGCTATTTTTTAACTTGTTTTCTTCTTTATTTCTTTCCATATTCGTTTCCTTCTTTTCCTTCTTTATTTTTGCACTTTTTCTTCTTTGCCGCAATCTCTCATACTTGTACATGTCATCTGCAGTTAAAGTACACACACGACAACAAGTAATGAACCATACCCACTTTATCAATCATCAAAACTACTTTATATGTTCTCTCACTTCCGAACAGTTGATTAATTGTTAGGTGCAAAGATGATGGCGCTTTTCTATTTCTGACACCTCTTGTATGAGAAGAGCCTTCAAAAGGTTCTTTCCTTGGGAACATTAAGCAAAAATCTGAACCCCCTCAAAAATTGCATCTCTATTATATTTTTCAATTTCAAATCCCAGAACATATAATTTTCAATGTTTTTTTTCCTTTGATTTTTTGCTTTTGTAAATTTTTGAGTAGAAATTCAGGCAGCCCCTTTTCGATAATCGATGGAAAGAGAGGTGTTAATTAGCTCATAAAATGAATTCGTTTTACGCTCTTAGATTTACCGAAATATACTTACATCTTTAAAGCTGGTCTAGTAATCTTAAGCACAATTTCGATAATTGCTTTTATTAGCATAATATATTCCAGACTAATAATAATATATGTTATTATATGATTGCTTAGATTTATGGATTTGATGAATATTTTAATGTATTTTCTCATCTTGTGGGAAAATCCAAGCCATATATAATCAATATATTTTAGTTTCAATTGTTTTCTAATTTTTGAATATGAATATATCTAATTTGTTATGTTGTAGAGGAAAATCTTAAGTAAAATATTGTGATCCATATACTTGTAATATAATTTTTTATGTTTTGTGCATCTTTAGTGTTTGTTGAAATGCATAGATGATATACTGATTACCATCGATGTTTATATATAATGATCGTTGTTTATGAGTCGATGCGATATGTATATTCTATTTTTGCCTCATAATTTGTCAATCGTGCTAGGATGATTGATAGTATTTGACATCCTAGAGAGGATGGTGTCACCAAGAGTAAGTCCAATGGCCGGGGTCGAGATTATGCACCCACAAATATCAGTGTTGACTAGCGCATGTAGCAATTCAAAGAACATATAGTGCTAGCAGACATAGTTCCAATCATACTAGTCATGGTGAACATAGTAGTGGTTATACAAGGAGGACGTACAACCCGTTTTGGTTATTTTTATCCTTGAAATTTCTATGTTTGTGATGAGTTCGGTCACAAGTCAAGGTATTGCCCAAACGTGCTCCTTCTAGTGTTTAATTTGAGATTTTTTCAGTGCTATACCATCTCCGTAGTTCATAGAGTGCTAGATGTTCTACGAAGGGTAGATCTTGAGGTAGTGATCATGGTGGTTCTTAGGCTAGTGGCTATGTTATACTTAGACAGATCTCTCAAATGCAATAGTCTCACTACAGTGTTACTTGATCCCCGCTTACATTGATTCTGTGTGTGACTTCCCTTGTAGTAAATACTAGGGGTTATTTGGTATAAAGATTAATAATGCATGTATTAATAATGTAGGGATCAATAATACATGGATTAGTAATACAAGATATATGATTAATTAATTGTTTGGTCCGTTCCAGCCCATCTAATCTTGTCTTGGGAATAAAAGTCTTTAAAATATTTCTTTGTACTTATATCAGTGAATTATTATTATATTATATAATTGGTAAAGTAGTTAGTTGCGAACAATATTAATTTTTGGTGACCTTCTAACTAAATAGGAGAAAAGCAATTTTGTTGTTATATTTCTATTTTCTCCCTTGAACTTATTGAGGGTAAACAATTGTTATCTTGATATATTAATCCCTCACGAAACACCAATATTCAATTTTAAAAGGATAGAATTGTCTACTTTTAAAATCGAAAAGATGGTAAACAATAATAAAATTGAATAAACCATTTATATTTAGAAATAAAAATTGCAAGTTGTAATTTTGATATCTATGCAATTATATAAATCGTTCAAAACATAAATGATTAGAAAATCACATATATCAACAAATAATACAGTCAATTATGTTCACAAACCTCATGTGGTCATATATTTGCCTTTAAAATTGGCAAATGTAAACAACTCACATTAAAATATTCTATTGACTGTATTGGATTAATTTAGCAACAACCGACTTTCTAAATAGGGAAAATGCACAAGTATCCCCTCAATCTATGCCGAAAATCTCAGAAACACACTTATACTATACTAAGGTCCTATTATCCCCCTGAACTTATTTTATAAGTAATTTTCTACCCCTTTTCGACTTACATGGCACTAGCTTGAAAAAAAAGTTAACCAACATTGGGCCCACAAGATAGTGCCACCTAGGCTAAAAAGGGTAGAAAATTATTAATAAAATAAGTTCATGGGGGTAATAGGACCTTAGTATAGTATAAGTGTGTCTCCGGGATTTCCGGCATAGATTGAGGGGGTACTTGTGCATTATCCCTTTTAAATAATAAAACTTGTTAGTTAATTTATTTAGATAAACTTTCCAGTACAAATATAAAATATAAATATAAAAAAATAAACAAAATAATTATAAAGATTTTAGGGGTATTTTTGTTTTACATAAATTAATCCCATGGTATTAAATTCTATGTATAACTAATACCACTAAACTAAAGATATTAATTATATATCCTATAATATCATGTAGAGTGTATAACTAGTACATGGATTAGTACATGTATTAGTTATATATAGGCCAAAATCTCTGACCAAACATAGTACTAAAGAGTATTATATGTAGTGCTTGGACTATGTCTCGTAATAATCCCTACCAAACGACCCCTCAGTGTCTCTACTCCTGTAGATGATTCTATAGTGATGCATCACGTGTACCGGGGTGTGTAATGACATTATCAGGTAGTGAGGCTTTGACAAACTTTATTTTATTAGATATGATTGAATTTGATGTGATCTTGAGTATGAACTAGTTATCTCCCTATCATGTGATTTTAGATTATTTTGCTAAGACCATGCCCTTAGCTTCTCTCAGTTTACCAAGATTAGAGTCGAAGGGTTCTCCGAGTAAGTGTCGGAATAGAGTGATATCATTTCGATGTGCTCGTCACATGATGGAAAATACTTGCTTATCATATTTAATTCATGTTCGTGATCTTACCAAGGTCCGTCTTTTTTAGAGACCACGAGGGTGGTAAGAGAGTTTGTTAGCGTGTTTATTATAGATTTATCAGGTGTTTGTCAGAAACGTGATATTAACTTTGTGATTGATTTGGATCTGAGCATCAAGACCATTTCGATTTCTTCTTATCTCATGGATCTGAGAAAGTTAGAGGAGTTCAAAGAGCATAGAGGATTTGTTGAAGAAAGGGCTCCTTTGACCTACTGTTTCTCCGTGGGCGTAGTGATTTAGTTTGTGAAGAAGAAAAATGATACTACGCATATGTGTATTGACTTCCATCAATGAAACAAAGTTATGATCAAGAATGACTACATTGTTCTTTGAATTAATTATTTATTGATCAACTTCATGGTGCATCTGTTTTTCCCAACACTACTTGGGGTTTGGTTACCATCAGTTGAAGGTTTGAGATTTAGATCTTCGAAGACAACTTTCAAGACTTGTTACAAGAATCATGAGTTTATGTTCATATCTTTTCTGTTGACTAATGCCCCAGCTTTATTGAGTTGATGAAATGGTTGTTAAGACCTTCTTTGAATTCCTTCATCATTGTATTTATTGATGTCATATTGGTTTACTACAAGAATGAGGGTGGTAATATTTGTCACTTAAGGACCGTGCTTCAAAAGTTGAGAGAGAAGAAGCTACATGCAAAGATTTTTAAATATGAGTTTTGGCTTGAGTCTGTGGGTTTCTTCGGTTATGTAGTGACTAAGGAGAGTATTATGTTTCATCCGGCTAAGGTTGCAGCAGTTCATGATTTAGTGAGACCCGTTTTCGCTGTCGAGATTCGGAGTTCTATTGGATTAGTAGGTTATTATCACCGATTCATTCAAAGCTTCTCTTCCACTGTAGTCGCATTGAATAAGTTTACTTTGAAGACCGTTGGTTTTTAGTGGATATATGAGAACGAGGCTAGATATCCGTAACACCTTGCTATGTCAAAGAACTAGAAGGAACTAGAATTTGAAAGAAACCGTTTTGGACATAATAAAATTGGAAAGTTTGACAAAGTTAAGATAAGTATGAGTTTTGGGTAAACTTCAAACGATCATAACTCCTAAATAAGGATGACTAGGTGTGCTACAAGAAACCTTAGAAAACATCTATGAATCATCTTTCTAACATCGCTGAGTTTTCTAAATTTTAAGTTCGTATGAGGGAGATATGCTCATTCGAAGTTTGGATATATAAATAGGAAGGTTAATATAGGATTAAAGAGGGGAATTTTGGTGTTTTCATTAAACAATTAATTAATCCATTTTTAGTAAATTATTTGGGGTCTTAACTGAGTTAGTTAAGTTTACGCAATTAATATTTGTGCTAGGTCTTTGAGAGAAGAGAGAAGAGAGAAGAGAAGAAAAGTCAAGGAATCTTTTTGAGATTTCTTGCAGAATAAAAATTGTTTTGCCAAGGATTGATCCCTAAAGAGGTATGTGAGACTTTCATAGTGTTGAGTTCGTTCACCCAGTGTCAATTATGTTTAGCTCAGTGAAGTTCATTCTAGAAAGTTGTAAGTTGTTGATTTTGAATTGTTTTCTTGAATATTGGCTTTCATTCTTGAGTTAAGTTCGTATTTTTGAGTTCTTGAGAAAATCGTATAGATTTTAGAGTTGTTTATGAATAGATTCTTGTGTACATTAACTAAAAATCCGAATCTAAACAGAATTCGAGAAAAAAAACAAATCTGGGGTTAGAAAATGAAGAAGGAAAAAGTTGGGAAAATAAAGGTACCAGGTTCCTCAGGATGTGAATTTTTTCTCCATGTCCAGAAGCGGTCACAAACCCTTCTGGCTCAAAATTTCTTTCGCAACCAAATACTTAAGTGCATCTCTGCATTGCAGAGTTGCTTCTAGACAATGATTTCTTGATCGTTTCTCATGTTTAACTATCTAAAAACACTCCTAAGAATTATCAAATTTTTCCTATCAAAAATCACAAATTCTTGAATCCATAAATTCAAATTCAAGGAAAGTTAAGAGTCAAAGTCTGGAGATTTTTTAGAGTCCTTTAAAAAAGTCTTTTGCAAACACTTTAAATTGGTGTAAGACTTGAGTTTTGAGTTAATTAAGAGTAAGAAATGAAGTTCATTTCTTCAAAAAGAGTATATGAGAACTAAGTATTTGCAAATAACAATTGTTTTCACATTTAAACAAGAGAGGAAACACCAATTTTCAAGAGAGACTTTGAGCTAGTTTTTGAGTAATTATCTCAAACCACAGAAAGAGTTTATGTTTTTAAACATATAAACTTAGTATTTTAAGAGTAGTATTGAGCATGAATGTGGGGACAAGTTCATAAAAACTCAATGTCTCTATAAACTATGTAGCCAAATGGGTAGAAAGAATCATACATTTTAGATGATTACTTAGTGCTTTTAGTGCAAACTAGTGGATCCACTTAGTTGAGGCATTTTATATCCCGACAAATTATTGGATAGTTTTGGCAGTGTGGGCTAGACGTTGTATCATTACATACTTCATAGTGATGATGATTTTCGGTTAAAGAAACTCTCACAGAATTATATTAGTTTACTATATGATTAAATTTGAGTTTCTATTTACTGTTTAAATGCTTTATATAAACTGCACCTTTATTGTTGTTTATTTCTGCATTAAGTGGTGTATCCATGAGTTGAGTAAAACTGAGGGAAGTGTTTCTTTCAGAATTAGTTTCAAGCTAATGTCATGTTTAGTTTTTCCCTCGCATTCTCTTATAACAAGCTAATGTCATGTTTAGTTTTCCCCTCGCATTCTCTTACATTTAATGTACTGATGTAATCTGACTTGCATCGTTTTATGATGAAGATGCGAGAAATCAGGATCAACATCCAGCGCCTCGTTGATCTAGTTGAGCACTCAGAGTCAGTTGTTGAGCTTTCTCGCTTTTCGGAGGTGTAATGACCTGAAATGTCATTTTTGGAAATTTTGAACTACTTTTTGAACTTTACTTAATAATTTGATGGGTAATCATAGATATCCAAATTAATCGATAGTTCATGGGCTGAAGTGATCATTTATTTAAGAACCTATACCACTTGACCTGTACATACTAGAATAATTAAATAGAGTTTTTCACTTTAAATTTTATAATTATTATTATTCTTTTTCTTTAAAAAAACTACACTAAAACAAGTGTGATCTCCATATCTATAACGAAGAGGACGTCGATCTCCTAGTAAGTATTTTCTCAAGTGTGTGCTCACAGTCAATTATTATGGTTGCATATATGCAATTAACCCAATAAGATATTAAATGAGAATAGATAAAGAAGGGTAAGTTTTAAAGTTGACCGATCTATACCATTTTTGAAGTTTTGAAGGGTAGACAAAGTTTTAATGTACATTATCAACCAATGATGATAAGAAAAGGGGAATTAATTGATGACTGTTGTTTAGTTAGCAAGTTAGTGATGGTTACAGGATGACTAGGTTGATTTTAGCAAATTATTCTCGTAGTTTTCTAGACAGTTAGCTTTGATCTTAACTATTGCTATTTAATTATCACATTATGATTCAAGTTTTGATATAATGATACTGAATTTAATATTAGAGGTATTGTGTTATATCAATATGACCAGATTCATGATATTTGGAGGAACTGAGTCAAAATCTTAGTCTTAAATTTTATGAATACGACATTTGATGTAAATTTGTGTGAGTTTTTATGGGTATAGCCTAGATATATAGTAATATGAATGTTGTTGGTTTTGAAATCTTATTGTGATCATTTATACGAATAGATTTCTTTGAGTTGGAAGTTCAACGAAAAATGAAGGATCAAGTCCTGGAGTGAATTCTTGATTTATTGAGGCAAGTAGATTTCTAAACCCTTGTTAAATGTATGAAATTTGTGAAATTCCTTGTGGTATGTGTTTGGGAGTAATGGAACTAGGTGAAAGGTTGAATTGTCCACCTTGATTAATTCTAATGATCAAAAGGGATGATAAAAGGCAAAGTGATTAATTGTTTATGTGTGATGGGTTGAAAATGGTACGAGTACCAATGTTACAAAGGCAAAGTTTATTACTATAGAACGTGGATTGTAATTCGAGAATGCCAAAGCATGAACATTAGCGGAAATATTATTTACTTGATTTATTAAGTGTGATTTTGTTCTTTACTGAACCCGTATAATTGTGATAATTTAGGTAATTATATGTCATAACGACATTTGATTTATTGAGATGTTGCATCATCTTCTTTATTTGATACCATATTGTGCACGTGCATTGACATGAGATTGGTTATGAGTAAAGATCCAACACGTGGAGATCGTTTGTGTTGAGATCGAGTTATGATTATTTCGGCACGTGGAGATCATCCCTGCGATGGAGAAATTATGATTATAATTTGGGCACGTGGATATCGTCTGTGTGGAATTTAGTTAATTTATGATTGTGTGTTGAGATCGTCTGCATAGACATGTGGAGATCGTCCGTGTCGGTATATCGACCTCGTGAGTCCCAAATTGGTCATGAACACTCGATGTAGTTTTGAGGAGTATCATGTATATAAATTTGAGAGAGTACTTGGTATTTTGAGGCATATCATTTCATGGTGTCATATTGCATTGCATCTCATTACATCCTTCATTTTTTATGAGTATGTGTTTTATTCGTAGTTGGAAAGTACTTGATATTTTATTACCTCTATTAGATGAATTTGATCTTGAGTGTTGCTTATATTGTGAGTGCCTTTTTTTGTGGAGGGTATAAATGTTGAATACTAAGATTGTTGTTGACATATTTACTTTTAAATGGTGAACTGTTACGTTAAGCTAGTTTTATTCAGGTTGTAGTTGTGGAGGTTCGGTTGAGGTGTAAGAAGTACCCGTATTTTATCCCCTTTGGCTTGTGTTTAGAAGTTTACTTGCTGAGTACCGTGTGGTTTGGTACTCACCCTTGCTTCTACAATTTTTGTAGGTTATTAGCCTGGACCTTTGTGATATTTTCTCTTCTCCTTGTCTGAGGCTTCTTATGGAGATGTGTGAGGTAGTTGCTTGTCATTTCAGCAGACCTTCTAACTCCTATTTATGATCTTGTTCTACTCTAGAAGCAATGTCATATGAGACTTGTATTTTCGTTGATTTATTTGTGATACTTTCAGGGCTTGTACACGTGACGAGTAGGTTTTGGGGGTATATTTAAGTTGATTATAATTTTTCGCATATTATCGTAGTTATTGAGTTTTAGGCTGACTTGTCTTGGTGTGATAAGCCGAGTACCATCACGTCCAATTTTAGGTCATGACAACAAGGTATCAGATCCCAGGTTCATTGGTCTCACGTGTTTTCAAGCTGAGTCTAAATGGAGTCTCGAGGATCGGTACGGAGACGTTTGTACTTATCTTCAATAGGCTATAGTGACTTTTAAGAAAAATCTCAACTTCTTGAATCTCTATCGTGCATCTTTTTCCGTTTTGATTCTTATTGCTTCATTTCGTTCTCTCTCATTTATGTTATGACTCGTATTTAGTTCCCCATGTGAGTAGTTGGTTTGTCATGTATTGGTTGAATGTTAATTTGGTACTAAGGTGAAAAGGATAATGTTAAAATAAAATGTGTTGTCAGATTTGAAATGTTCAATTTTAAAGAGTTGAGTGATGTGATGACTCGACGAAACATTTCTTAGGATTTCTAAATGATGATGCTGAAAAATGGTCTGAGGGACTTCATGAACATATTAGATTTTTCACGTTTGTTACCAAGATGAATAATAGTAGTGTGGTATAGGTTATATCTCTAGCGCTTTGATAATTGAAAATGGAATAATATAAAGGATGTTTAGATAATGAGTATTTTAACTATGGAAAATACAATGAATAAAGTTGTACTAATATGTATGGTTTGCTTAGCGAATGATAAGAATGATGTTGCATCAATTGAGGCATGATCACTTTTGTGGTTTTAATATATAGAGTGTATACCAAAGAGGGTCATGATATGATAATTACAATGATACAAATTATTACTTGGTTAGAGTTATGGATTGGGTTACTCTTTCTAAGGAACTAATCTACGAAGGAATGTATGTCGCTTTGGATGAGAGACTAAATGAATTTGGTAGTGTATTATAGATACTTATCAGGCAGAAATGTGTGGGATATTTGGGTACAATCTTTTAAATAGGTATGACGTGTTATAGTGGTGGATTTTAAATAATTGGTGATTTCATCATAAGCTCCATGAGAGTGGATCGATATGACAAGCTTGTAGGTAATGGAAGCCTAACGAGTATATTTGTGTGAAGGTAATTGAGAATTTTAGTAACAAAATGTGTATAAAATTGCATTAATTTTTTTGAATTTTATTGGTATAGTTTGGTTTGACATGTCATGTTGATGGTAAGGTTGAATTTGTGGTGATGGCAGGGGTTAACTAAGCAAGGTGGTAATAAGGTTTTAGACTAAATTATGATTGGAATGCAACTATATAATAAGGATTGTTGGTTAAACAAACTTTGCATGGTAATAAGGACTTGTAACGACCTGTTTAGTCGTTTTGAGCAGCAGATTTTATTTCTGGAAAAACTGTGTGAGTCGACGGAACCCACGACGGACCGTCATGGGCACGACGGGCCGTCGAGGGTGTCTCGTTCCAAAAGACTTAGACTTCTGAAATTTGGGTACTGAAATCGACTCTCTGAACTTGGCGACGGACCTGCAGGACGAACCGTCGTGGGCACGACGGACCGTCACAGACCCTTTCGTGGAATTGAGTCTCTGAACTCTGTGACGGAGCAGCAGGACGAACCGTCACAGGCACGACGACCCGTCACAGACTGCGTAATCCCAGGCTGGGTCGGATTCCTGTTAAGTAATTTAAGGGGCGCTTTGGACTATTCCTGCTTTAATTATAAAGTTAGTGGGTTAATGTTAATAAGTCTAATTACTTGGGGGTTAAAAGAGGTAACCTTGAGTTAATTAGGGGGATATTATTACCATCTTTATACTTAATTATATGCTAATTAGGGTAAAAGAAAGAGGGTTTGAATAAGAAAAAGAAAAAGAACAGAAAGAGAGGGAGAACGAGTAGAGAGAGAGAGAAACGAAGAGGACAACAAGAATTTGGGGAATTTGCTTGCTTGATCACGAATCTTCGGTGGAGGTAGGTTATGGTTTATGCTATTCGTAGTAAACTCTTAATAGCGAATGATATGTATTGGGTAGTATTGTAAACCCTTCTATATGCTTAATTGTATGCTTGTATGAATGTGATTATATAATTGTGATAAAATAAGCATGATGAAGCTATTGAATCCCAAATCTTGAAAAACCCTAATCTACTTTATTAATGAGATTGATGATGCCTTGGTATAAAAGAAGGCTTGATGAACTAAAGTAATGGGGTTGATGATGCCTTGGTATAAAAGAAGGATTGATGAATTAATAGAATGAGATTAGTGGAGCGGGTGTCACGAACCGACACGTAGTATTAAGGGGACCGGGTGTCACGAACCGACACGTAGAATTAGGGGATCGGGTGTCACGAACCGACACGTAGAATTAGGGGATCGGAGTGTCACGTACCGACACATAGTAGTAGGGGAGCGGAGTGTCACGTACCGACACAAGAGGAATAAAGATAAAGAATCTTGAAAGATGTTAATATACTCAATCTAATGAACCTAATTCCCAAAAGAGTATGGTATTGAGGCTTGAGTCCTCATGTGTGAACTTGGCGGTGTTTATTAATGATTATAGAACTTGTTGTTGCTACACGTTGAGTATTGTAGTTGATTTATGATATTATCTGATATATACTGTTTTCTATTTTGAGTTGGCCGATGATATCTACTCAGTACCCGTGTTTGTACTGACCCCTACTTGTATTTGTTTTTCTTTGTTAATTGTGGAGTGCAGCAAACGTACCATCGTCTTCAACTCAACCGCAACTCTAGCAAGTCTTAATTACACCGGATTTCAGGGTGAGCAAATGCTTCTAGCTTGGACTGGATCTTCTTTCTCATGTCTTGATGCCTTGGAGTTCCGGCATGGACTAGCTTTTGTTTATTTTATTTTCTTAAAATACTCTTAGTTTAGTAATTTAATCATAGATGTTCTTGTGGTGATGACTTCCAGATTTTGGG
>NC_028648.1:68097743-68117743 GCF_001406875.1 Solanum pennellii
AGTCTTTAAGGGTGCTGAATCTGAGGATGCATACGACTTTCTGGTTGATTGTCATGAGCTACTACATAAGATGTGTATAGTAGAACGGTTTGGTGTTGAGTTTGTGACTTATCAGTTTCAAGGGAACGCCAAAATGTGGTGGCGGTCACATGTTGAGTGTCAACCCGCACAGGCACCACCTATGACTTGGGCGTCATTCTCTAACTTATTTATGGAGAAGTATATCCCCCGGACCTTGAGGGATAGGAGGAGAGATGAGTTCTTGAGCCTAGAGCAAGGCAGAATGACGGTCACTGCGTATGAGGCTAAGTTTCGTGCATTATCTAGGTATGCCACTCAGCTTTGCTTCAGTTCACAAGAGCGGATTCGCCGTTTTGTGAAAGGGTTGAGGTCAGATTTGCGGATTTCAGCCTTACAGGTAGCGGCTACAGCGAAATCCTTCCAAGAAGTGGTAGACTTCGTGATAGAGGTGGAGGGAGTGAAGCCAGACGACTTCACCATGGCATCGACATCAAAAAGGTTTCGAAAGGGAGGTGAGTTTAATGGTTCTTACTCTAGAGGACAGGGTTCAGGAGGTTACTCAGTCCGACCAATTCAGTCTTCACTACAGACTGTAGTTGGGGGTCCACCTCAGACCGGTCAACATTTCTCTGAGGTTGGAGGTTATTCCCAAACCTCGTCATTCTCACAGAGACCTATGCTAGACTCCAGAGAATGTTATGGATGTGGGGAGACTGGACATATTAGGAGGAATTGTCCAAAACAGAGTTATAGACCCCCAATAGCTAGAGGTAGAGGTGGTCATGGTAGAGGCCGTTATTCTGGAGGACGTGGTGGCCGAGGTAATGGTGGTCACCAAAACGGCCGGGGTGACGGACAAATTGGAGCTACTACAACACCACATGGTAGGGGCAACGGGCAGACAGGTGATAGGGCCCATTGTTACGCTTTCCCTGGGCGGTCTGAAGCGGAGACATCAGATGCTGTTATCACAGGTAATCTTTTGGTTTGTGATTGCATGGCTTCTGTATTATTTGACCCTGGCTCCACATTTTCATATGTATCTTCCTCATTTGCTACTGGTCTTAATTTACATTGTGAATTGCTTGACATGCCTATTCGTGTTTCTACTCCGGTGGGTGAGTCTGTGATAGTCGAAAAGGTATATAGGTCTTGTCTGGTGACTTTTATGGGGAGCAATACTCATGTAGACTTGGTTATCTTAGAAATGGTTGATTTCGATGTAATTCTGGGTATGACTTGGCTTTCTCCAAATTTTGCAATCTTAGATTGTAATGCTAAAACTGTAACGTTGGCCAAGCCTGGGACAGATCCGTTAGTATGGGAGGGTAACTACACTTCCACTCCAGTTCGTATCATCTCCTTTCTTCGTGCTAAGAAAATGGTTAGTAAAGGGTGTTTAGCGTTCTTGGCACACCTCAGGGATGATACTACCCAAGTACCTTCGATTGAGTCGGTTTCGGTAGTTCGTGAGTTTCTGGATGTGTTCCCTGCAGACCTTCCTGGTATGCCACCGGATAGAGATATTGACTTTTGCATTGATTTGGAACCGGGTACTCGTCCCATTTCCATACCCCCTTATAGAATGGCTCCAGCAGAGTTAAGGGAGTTAAAAGCCCAACTTCAAGAATTGTTAGGGAAAGGCTTTATTAGACCGAGTGCATCCCCTTGGGGTGCTCCTGTTTTGTTTGTGAAGAAGAAAGATGGGAGTCTTCGGATGTGCATAGATTACCGGCAACTAAATAAAGTAACTGTTAAGAACAGGTATCCTCTTCCTCGCATTGATGATTTGTTCGATCAGTTACAAGGTGCTTGTGTCTTCTCTAAGATTGACTTGAGGTCTGGTTATCATCAATTGAAAATACGGGCAGCAGATGTGCCAAAGACTGCTTTTCGAACCAGGTATGGGCATTATGAATTCTTGGTAATGTCCTTTGGACTAACGAATGCCCCTGCTGCTTTCATGAGCTTGATGAACGGGATTTTTAAGCCATATCTGGATCTCTTTGTGATCGTATTTATTGATGATATACTGATATACTCCAAGAGTAAGAAGGAACATGAGGAGCATTTGAGAATTGTGTTGGAAATGTTGAGGGAGAAAAAGCTTTATGCCAAATTCTCCAAGTGTGAGTTTTGGCTAGATTCAGTGTCCTTCTTGGGGCACGTGGTTTCTAAGGATGGGGTGATGGTGGATCCTTCTAAGATCGAAGTAGTGAAGAATTGGGTAAGACCTACTAATGTGTCAGAAATAAGAAGCTTTGTTGGTCTAGCCAGTTACTACCGTCGATTTGTCAAGGGATTCTCTTCTATTGCTTCCCAATTGACGAACTTGACTAAGCAGAATGTTCCATTTGTATGGTCGGATGAATGTGAGGAAAGCTTTCAGAAACTCAAGACCTTGTTGACTACCGCACCTATCCTTACCTTGCCAGTAGAGGGTAAGAACTTCATTGTGTATTGTGATGCATCCTATTCTGGTTTGGGTGCAGTGCTAATGCAAGAGAAGAACGTAATTGCGTATGCTTCGAGGCAACTAAAGGTGCATGAACGTAATTATCCGACCCACGATTTGGAGTTGGCTGCGGTAGTGTTTGCATTAAAGCAATGGAGACACTATCTATATGGGGTTAAGTGTGAAGTCTATACGGATCATCGTAGCCTACAGTATGTCTTTACTCAGAAAGATTTGAATTTGAGACAGAGGAGATGGATGGAACTACTGAAGGATTACGATGTCACCATCTTGTATCACCCAGGAAAGGCTAATGTGGTGGCAGACGCCTTAAGTAGAAAAGCAGGGAGCATGGGTAGTCTAGCTCACTTACAAGCTTCTAGACGCCCATTGGCTAGAGAGGTTCAGACTCTGGCTAATGACCTTATGAGGTTGGAAGTAAATGAGAAGGGAGGATTTTTGGCCAGTGTGGAGGCGAGATCTTCTTTTCTTGACAAGATCAAGGGAAAACAGTTTAATGATGAGAAATTGATCCGGATCCGAGATAAAGTGTTGCGAGGAGAGGCTAAAGAAGCAACAATCGATGAGGAAGGTGTTTTGAGAATCAAGGGAAGGGTATGTGTACCCCGTGTTGATGATTTGATCAACACTATTCTGACAGAGGCTCATAGTTCAAGGTATTCTATACACCCTGGTGCAACCAAGATGTATCGTGACCTAAAGCAACACTTTTGGTGGAGTAGAATGAAGCGCGACATTGTTGATTTTGTTGCCAAATGTCCAAATTGTCAACAAGTAAAGTATGAACACCAGAGGCCCGGAGGAACACTTCAGAGAATGCCCATTCCTGAATGGAAATGGGAGAGAATCGCAATGGATTTCGTGGTTGGTCTTCCAAAGACAATGGGTAAGTATGACTCTATTTGGGTGATTGTTGATAGGTTAACTAAGTCTGCTCATTTCATTCCGGTCAAGGTGACGTACAATGCAGAGAAGTTAGCCAAACTTTACATCTCAGAGATTGTTCGGTTGCATGGAGTTCCACTCTCCATCATATCAGATAGAGGTACGCAGTTTACTTCTAAGTTTTGGAGAACATTGCATGCCGAATTAGGTACTAGGTTGGACCTTAGTACTGCATTTCACCCTCAGACCGATGGACAGTCTGAGCGAACGATTCAAGTGTTGGAGGATATGCTTCGTGCATGTGTGATAGAATTTGGTGGCCATTGGGATAGCTTCTTACCCTTAGCGGAGTTTTCATACAATAATAGCTATCACTCAAGTATTGACATGGCTCCATTCGAAGCATTGTATGGGAGGAGATGTAGGTCTCCCATTGGGTGGTTTGATGCATTTGAGGTTAGACCTTGGGGTACTGACCTTTTGAGGGATTCATTAGAGAAGGTGAAATCTATTCAAGAAAAGCTTTTAGCGGCGCAAAGTAGGCAAAAGGAATATGCAGATCGAAAGGTTAGAGACTTGGAGTTTATGGAGGGTGAGCAAGTCTTGCTGAAGGTTTCGCCCATGAAAGGGGTGATGCGGTTTGGTAAAAGAGGTAAGCTAAGCCCAAGGTATATTGGACCATTTGAAGTACTTAAGCGAGTAGGGGAGGTGGCTTATGAATTAGCCTTGCCTCCAGGGCTGTCAGGAGTGCATCCGGTATTTCATGTGTCTATGTTGAAAAGATACCATGGGGATGGAAACTACATCATTCGTTGGGATTCAGTTCTGCTTGATGAGAATTTGTCTTATGAGGAGGAGCCTGTTGCTATTTTAGATAGAGAAGTCCGCAAGTTGAGGTCAAGGGAGATTGCATCCATCAAGGTTCAATGGAAGAATCGACCAGTTGAAGAGGCCACTTGGGAGAAGGAGGCTGATATGCAAGAAAGATACCCACACCTGTTTACAGATTCAGGTACTCCTTTTTGCCCTTGTTTTTCTTCTTGTGATCGTTCGAGGACGAACGATGGGTAAATTGGTATCTATTGTAACGACCTGTTTAGTCGTTTTAAGCAGCAGATTTTATTTCTGGAAAAACTGTCTGAGTCGACGGAACCCACGACGGACCGTCATGGGCACGACGGACCGTCGAGGGGGTCTCGTTCCAAAACACTTAGAATTCTGAAATTTGGGTACTGAAATCGACTCTCTGAACTTCGTAACGGAATGGCAGGACGGACCGTCACAGGCGTGACGGGCCGTCACAGACTCTTGGTAAAAATCTAGTCTCTGAACTCTGTGACGGAGCAGCAGGACGGACCGTCGCAGGCGCGACGGGCCGTCACAGGCTGCGTAATCCCAGACTGGGTCGGATTTCTGCTTAGTAATTTAAGGGGCGTTTTGGACTATTCCTGCTTTAATTATAAAGTTAGTGGGTTAATGATTATAAGTCTAATTACTTGGGGGTTAAAAGAGGTAACCTTGAGTTAATTAGTGGGATATTATTACCATCTTTATACTTAATTATATGCTAATTAGGGTAAAAGAAAGAGGGTTTGAATAAGAAAAAGAAAAAGAACAGAAAGAGAGGGAGAACGAGTAGAGAGAGAGAGAAACGAAGAGGACAACAAGACTTTGGGGAATTTGCTTGCTTGATCACGAATCTTCGGTGGAGGTAGGTTATGGTTTATGCTATTCGTAGTAAACTCTTAATAGCGAATGATATGTATTGGGTAGTATTGTAAACCCTTCTATATGCTTAATTGTATGCTTGTATGAATGTGATTATATAATTGTGATAAAATAAGCATGATGAAGCTATTGAATCCCAAATCTTGAAAAACCCTAATCTACTTTGTTAATGAGATTGATGATGCCTTGGTATAAAAGAAGGCTTGATGAACTAAAGTAATGGGGTTGATGATGCCTTGGTATAAAAGAAGGATTGATGAATTAATAGAATGAGATTAGTGGAGCGGGTGTCACGAACCGACACGTAGTATTAAGGGGACCGGGTGTCACGAACCGACACGTAGAATTAGGGGATCGGGTGTCACGAACTGACACGTAGAATTAGGGGATCGGGTGTCACGAACCGACACGTAGAATTAGGGGATCGGAGTGTCACGTACCGACACATAGTAGTAGGGGAGCGGAGTGTCACGTACCGACACAAGAGGAATAAAGATAAAGAATCTTGAAAGATGTTAATATACTCAATCTAATGAACCTAATTCCCAAAAGAGTATGGTATTGAGGCTTGAGTCCTCATGTGTGAACTTGGCGGTGTTTATTAATGATTATAGAACTTGTTGTTGCTACACGATGAGTATTGTCGTTGATTTATGATATTATCTGATATATACTGTTTTCTATTTTGAGTTGGCGGATGATATCTACTCAGTACCTGTGTTTGTACTGACCCCTACTTGTATTTGTTTTTCTTTGTTAATTGTGGAGTGCAGCAAACGTACCATCATCTTCAACTCAACCGCAACTCTAGCCAGTCTTCATAACACCGGATTTCAGGGTGAGCTAATGCTTCTAGCTTGGACTGGATCATCTTCCTCATGTCTTGATGCCTTGGAGTTCCGGCAAGGACTAGCTTTTGTTTATTTTAGTTTCTTAGAATACTCTTAGTTTAGTAATTTAATCATAGATGTTCTTGTGGTGATGACTTCCAGATTTTGGGGAATAATAGATGTTGAATTTTAGAAGTTATTGAATTGGTTTTTATTAATGAGTTTAAGTCTTCCGCATTATTTTCTGTTGATATTAAATTGAAATGTTAAGGTTTAGATTGGTTGGTTCGCTCACATAGGAGGGTAAGTGAAGGTGCCAGTCGCGGCTCGGTTTTGGGTCGTGACAGGACTGGTGAGTATCTAAGGTTGTGGTTTTCTAGTATTTGGTAAGTAACGTGATTTAATGGAAAATTTTAGGAGATGCATGTACACCGCTCGAATAAAACTCTTAGAGGATATAGAGTCATAATAAGGAAAAAATTGTGGGATGGAGTGTAGCCTTCGGAAAGAGGTGAGAACAAAAAAATTTTCTTCTGATTGCAAGTGCTAAAAATATATATTTATAGGACTGAAAATTGAATCTAGGGACATATGGTTCTATTTTTTTCCTATAGTTATGGTGATAGTGTTACATTATTTCATATTATTTAAAAATTACTTGGTTATATTTGAGAAAGAAGTCTACAGACGTTCAGCTCGTGTGTGATGAAAAGATCTTTTTGTGAATTTGAGTTCTATAATAAGTATGGTTGGATTTTTTACTTTTTTAGCGAAGGATGTGCTAAGGTCGATGGAGAGGTGATTAATTATAATCCAAGATGCATGAACTCATAAAAATATTCAATGTATGAGCTAATGTTGATAAATAATGGGTTTGTGTTACATGGTTTGGAAAAAAATTCAAGTTTTTCATAATAAGTTTATATTTGTGATAGTATGTTTTGTCAACGTGCAGATTAATATGGTATGAAATAATCGATCACAGTGAGTATTGAACATTTGGAAGGACTGAAATATGTTTTGAGTTATAAAGTTTGTTATTTCGATCTTCAAAGGACCTAAGGAAGGGTTTCATTTGGAATTTTTTTTGAGGATAAGGTAATGTCAGGCGTTGTTGATCAAAGAATAGGATTCGTGAGTGAGTAAACAAAAGGAGCAAGAGTCTGGTGTATTGATGGGATCAAGGTACTTAGAATTGTGTTTCATGTGAAGAATTTAAGAAAAGTGAAGGTATAAGACCTCTAGTGTAAGACCTTGATTTGTAGTTGAAGAATTTAGTGATTTTTTCTTATGAATTTGGATTTGACTATGAGATGTGAACTAGTTCAATAGAGACTTACTAGGAAGTTAGCATCGACTTGTCCAAAGATTGCGTTTTGGTTGGGTTACAAGATACTATGTGTAGAAGATTCTATGTGGTTATTGCTGTACCGTGGTTTTACGGTACTCTCAATTCTTTTTTCTTAAGTTTAGTGTGTCTCTAAGGCCTTTTTGTAATAATTTTAATGTGTTTTTATCCGTGTTTTGCAGGAAAGTTGTCCAAAATGCAAATGTAGAAGATTGTGCAAAAGAGGTGAGCCACGAAGCCATCAACAGTCCATCGTCCCATCGACTGTAGGTGATCATCGCTGGAGGTCGAAGCTTCTGGAAGAAACTCGGGGAATTCTGACCAAGTGTGGGGCTACGGAAGGATCGACGGTCTGTCGACTGATTGACGGACCATCCTAGCAAACCGTCGATCAAATCATAGATTAGTCCTAGTACACAATGTTGAAGAAATAACTAAGTATGGAAGGACGAAGGCATCGACGGACCGTAAGTGTATCCACGAACCGTGCTATTGGCCCGTCGATTGGATAAGAGAAAATGCAAGGATGAAGGCTGAAGAAGATTCTAAGTATGGACCAACGGAGGCAGTCGACGGTTCATTGTTCCATCGATAGACTGTCAGTGGAGTCTTCAATTGAAGACCCGTTTCTGGACAGACTTTCCTTATTTTGAACTCCTTTTAGTTTAGGACTTTGTTATTATAAATAGGGTTACAAACCTCGGTTTTAGGATTAGACTTTTTTATTATTTTTCATACTTTAGTTCTTGGGAATTGACTTTGCAACTTGGGAAATTATATCAAATTTCCGAAATTAATTTACAAATGAATTTTGCTATTTCAGGTGTTATTTCTGGATTTTCTTCAAACTTGTCAAAGTAAGTATATGAATTATTGTTTAACAACCATGAATTGTGTATACTTAGGCATGGGTAACTAAATCCACAACTAGGGTTGTGGGAACCATGGGTAACTAACAAGGTAAAACTATCTAAATAACAATTCTAGAATAGATTCTTGCATGTGGTGATAATTCTTTCGTTTAGAAATATTTTAATGAGTGCACACTTTAGAACTTGCCCTATTTCTACTTGCCGAACCAAGGGGGTAGTTAATAGGAAAAAAATTATCAACATAGATTTAGTGGACACTATCTAATAGGCTAGTTTCAATTGGTGAGAAGTGGTAACTTAGCCATACATTGGATATGATGCTTAACATGAGGTAAAGGTAGGCTTAGTAAATTAGACACACATAGCCGGACCAAGGTGCGGGGTGAAATTCTCTAGTTGTCGTACAAAGGAATTAGAGATACCTAACTTACCACTTTGCATGCAAGACACTAGAAAAGAATTGTTATAGCTAGGATTATCGCGTTATGAGCCTATAGGGATGACCAACGTCCTAGTTTTTTATCATCACTTGATAAACACCATAGTTTTAGTTTTTCTACTTGTTTTACTTAGAAATAATTTAACACTTTTGTTTCACAACCCCCCCCCCTTTAATTAACTGTTTTCGGAAAGGACTTGACTAAATAGACGTAATCGTACACTAAAGATAAGTCTAAATAATTTTCCTTGTGAGATCGACCCAAACCTAACAATTGGATTCTCTACTTGATACAACTGCTTATACTTCTTTAGGGAAGTATAATTTGAGTGTATCAAATTTTGGCGCTGCTGCCGGGGAAAGTGGCTTTTAGATTATTTTTAAGTGCAATTACTGAATTTTAGTCAATAACTTACTAATTTTACTTTGTTTCTTTGTTTTTGTGTCTTTTAGGTCTAGCTCTAGTGTATGCCAAGTACACGGAGTCGAGGAGAACCAACACTTCCGTTTGATCAAGAACTGAACCGTACACTATGCATAATGAATGATCCATATAATTCTGCTAATCTTGGTGATGGGATTAACCGTGAACTTCATCCACCGGTTGATTCTAATAACAAAGTAATCGTGGAAAACCCTGATAAGGGCACTCTAAGGAGACAACCTCATGCCCCACGCCCTTAAGAGTATTATAGGGTCAATGTTAATATCGCCGATTCGTGGTAACTAGTAGCTTGATGCAGATGCTCACCACTAGAGGTTTGTTTTCGGGGCTACCATCTGAGGATCCACATGCTCACATCGCTAAACTAAGGTCGGGTGCAAGAGTTGTGAAGGGAGGCCGGGCTTGGACATGGATATCATCGGATTAAGGGTGTTCCCTCTCTCATTGATGGGAGAGGCCACAATTTGGTTTACTGAGTTACCTTATAATTCGATCTATACTTAGGAGCAGTTGAGGGATGTGTTCCTAGGAAAGGATCATAGGACCTTGTTCAAATTAGCCAATCTTTAGACTAAATACAAGAAAACCAAATGAAATTGATCCCTTTTTTATCCAAATATTTTGAGCTTAAAATGGACCTTTTGCTTTCTACCCCAACTCATCTTCCCTGGGTATAATGTGTTGGTGTTGGTCCCTTCTTGGACATGTGCACCTCATCTTAGGCCAAAAACATAAGTTGAGGGTGGCTAATGAAGAAACCGATCTCGTCTTGGCCCTGACCCAACCTTGGGTATTTTGTACCTCGACTCATGGCTTTTGCCATGAGTCGAGGGTGGCTATTATGAGTAATGGTACGAAAATTAGGGTTGAAAGGATTAATGTGAAAGGAAAAAGAGAAGAAATAGTGAAGAAGAAAAGTGACTCTATCAAAGTAGAAATCAAGTGAAGAATTTGAAAAAATAAATAAAAATAAAAATAAAAAAAGTGTTTTAAAAAGTCATTTGCACAAAAGGAGAAAGAAAGGAGAAAAGAAGGCAAAGAATACAAGAGAAGGAATAGTAGGGCATAATCGACAATGAAAGAGGTAGGATTCTTAACCGTAATGTCAAGGAGGGTAACAAGTCACTAAAATGTATCCATATGTACCATACCTAACCTAGAGCCTACGTTACAAGCCAAGAAAGTCCTATCGTGATCCTAAGAGTCTAATATGATGTACTTAAGCAATGAAAATAAGGGCAAACCTATGACGACAAGTACCAACTACATGTAAAGTTTTTTTAACGTGAGTGTCGACTAGTGATCCTAATACCCAAATTTGAAATCACTGAGCAAAAAAGGAGGATATATCTTTTGAAGTGAGAACAGTAGTTGCAATATTGGAAAGTTGGTGCCTTTGTGAGATATAAAAGAGTAGAGGCATTGGCTTGGTGAGTCTGTGTCATGGTTTGATCCACATGAATGATCCTAGTGAGCCTAAGAGTGAAATCATGCATTAAAACAATGAAAATAGTTTGGATTGATAGCCATATGATTGTGAAAGCTTAAAAGAGGATACTTTTGTACAAAGGTGTTGTGGTGATTCATAGTGCATCGCTTGAGTACAACCAACGAATTAGAGTTAAGGGTTTGATGTACCGTAGTTTCACGGTACTTTCAATGTTTTTTCCTTAAGTTTAGTGTGTCTAAGAAATTTTTATAATAATATTAATGTGTTTTTATCTGTGTTTTGTAGGAAAGTTGTCCAAAACAGAAATGCAGAAGATTGTGCAGAAGAGGTGACCCATGACGCCATTGATGGCCCGTCATCCCATCGACGGTCCGTAGGTGGTGATCGTCGACTGGAGGTACAAGAATCTGGAAGCAACTCGGGGAATTCTCACCAAGTGTGAAGCTATGGAAGGAACTACGGTCCATCGACTGATTGAGAGACCATCGTGGCAAATGGTCGATCATATCAGAGATTAGTCACAGTATCTGGTGTTGAAGAAATAACTAAGTATGGAATGACGAAGGCATCGACGGACTTTATGTGTATCGATAGACCGTGCTATTGGTCCTTCGATTGGTTTAGAGAAGATGCAAGGATAAAGGCTGAAGAAGATGCTAAGTATGGACCGACGGAGGCAGTCGACGGTCCATCGTTCCATCATGGACTGTCAGTGGATTCGTCGATTGAAGACGCGTTTTTGGACATACTTTCCTTATTTTGACTCCTTTCAATTTAGGACTTTGTTATTATAAAAAGCTTAAAAAAACCTTTGTTTTGGGGTTAGAATTTTTATTATTTTTCATACGTTAGTTCTTGGGAATTGACTTTTTAACTTGGGCTATTATATCAAATTCTCGGAATTAATTAACTAGTGAATATTGCTATTTCAAGTGTTATTTCTGGATTTTCTTCAAACTTGTCATAGTAAGTACATGATTTATTGTTTAACAACCATGATTTGTGTATTCTTAAGCATGAGTAACTAAATCCACAACTAGGGTTGTGGGAACCATGGGTAATTAACAAGGTAAAACTAGATAAATAACAATTCTAGAATAGATTCTTGCACGTATTGATAATTCTATCATTTAGAAGTCTTTTTAATGAGTGCACGTGTTAGAACATGTCCTATTTGTACTTGCCGGACCAAGGGGGTAGTTAATATGAAAAGAATTATCAACATAGATTTAGTGGACACTATCTAATAGGCTAGTTTTAATTGGTGCGAAGTAGTAACTTAGTCATAAGTTTATTATGATGCTTAATATGAGGTAAAGGTAATGTTTAGTAAATTAGACACACGTAGCCGAATCAAGGTGCGGGGTGAAATTCTCTAGTTGCCGGACCAAGGAATTAGTAATACCTAACTTACCACTTTGCATGCAAGACACTAGAAAAGAATTGTTATAGCTAGAATTACCGTGTATGGGGAACACTTACACCCTAGTTTTTTCTCATCACTTGATAAAAACCAAAGCTTTAGTTTTGCTACTTGTTTTACTTAGAAATAATTAAACACTTTTGATTCACAAAACCCCCCCTTTAGTTAACTGTTTTCGGGAAGGACTTGACTAAATAGACGTAACCATAGACTAAAGTTAAGTCTAAATCATTTTCCTCGTGGGATCGACCCTAGCCTAAAAATTGAGTTCTCTACTTGATACGACCTCTTATACTTCTTTAGGGAAGTATAATTTGAGCGTATCAGTTATGTCGAGCTAGATTGTTTAAAGTATGATAGGTAAATTATTGATGTTTAATGGTGATTTCCTACAATTTTACATGATTAATGACGATTCGAGGGGATTAAAACTATGAAGTGGATGAGACGATATAGATTATTATGATGGGTTACGTAGGTATTTGCTGTTGAGTAGAAGTTATGAGCTTATTACAAAATTAGTGAATTGACCAACAATTTCTTCTAGTTTTGGTATGGGGTACAGGATGGTACGAATGATTGAAAAGTGGTATGTGAATGTTTGTTGAAGTTGACATTAAGTGTGATTCAATTACTTTACTTCGTTGGAAAAATATTTTTATATTTGAAATTAGTGTTATTATTCTTAGGGGTGACTTATATTTGTCATGTAATTCTTTAATGGAAAGAGATGGGGTCATATTTCAAAATTTTTAAAGGCTATAATGTATTTGCTGAAAATACTTTGATACTAGTAACAGTTTGAGTGTAAGGTAAATAATTGGTGTAGTTATGATGCTTGTTGGCATTAAATGTGTTAGCTTCAATGGAGTATTGTGATAAGTATGTGGGATTTGACGAATCAGGTATTTATAATATTATAACGTATATCAGACTGGTTGATCGTGGGTGGCTAAAAAATTTAAAGATGGGGTCAGATGAATGAAATTTAGAGATTGGGTCAGATGTATGAAATTTAGGGATGGTTCACTAAGGAATATCTTGTGTCATTCAAGATTGCTTTCATATATTCTTATGTGACCACCTTATTCGTACTGGACATTATTTAGAGTATGATTCATTGCTTATGCTATAATTGTTTCCACATATATGGTTGTATCTCTAATTATCGATCGGGTGTGCAGATCATGTGATGTCCTCTTGGTAGGATAGAATGCTTGAAAAGACGTGGTCATATATGATATATTTGGTGTTTTCTTAAAATAGTTGAAGTATTTCAGTGGTTTTACATAAACAACTTTGCTTATGAAAATGTATTAGTGAGCTATCTTGAATGTATACACATGTTCTACAAACTTTAGATTTATCTCATCATCGGTAGCCTGTTCTTTACCTATGAGTGATTGAATGTGAGGACCGTTGGTTCTAGTTTTTTTTATTCATAAGGTTATTCTAGAATCACAACTGCTGATTTAATATTTTGACAGTGTTGTGAGAGGTTTAGTATACTTAGAGGTATCTCTGTCTAGGTGGTTACTTGATTATTTCCTTCTTTTGGTTAGATAAATTTGGTTCTCTCTTGATGATTAATCGGTGCCGAAAGATTAAATTTTTATAACTTAAGCTCGTGAAAAGATTGTGTTGTGAAATGGAAATCTTGCTAAGAGTTGTGATGGTTCGTACATTATGAGTGTGTGGGTTAGTTAAAGTTCACCTCTAATTGTAGCCGATATCCACTCTGAATGTTATGTTTGTTATGTGAGAAAAGATTCATCATGATGGTTTGATTAAGGTCCAACGAGTTTCATTTAGATTGGGTTCATGGGTTTGTTTGTATCTTTATAATCACTCCCAAGTTGTAGATCTTTCAAAGTGTGATTTGAAAGTTTAGTTCTTACTAGTTAATCATGATGGAATGGTCTTAAGGAGGAGCTCACTTAGAGAGATAAACATCGACTGGTAGGTCATAACTTAGACTTTCCGTAATGCTAGTTATTTTTCATTTTTCTTCTTAATGTTCGAGGACGAACATGATTTTTATTGCTGAATAATGTAATGACCCGAAATGTCATTTTTTGAAATTTTAACTACTTTTTTTTAACTTTAGTTAATTAATTGATAAGTAATCATAGATATCCGACTTAATTGATAGTTCATGGGTTAAAGTGATCATTTATTTAAGAACCTATACTACTTGAGCTATATATATATTAAAATAATTTAATAGAGTTTGTCACTTTAAATTTTATTATCATTATTATTCTTTTAAAAAAAACTACCCTAAAAGATGTTTGGTCGCCGCATCTGCAACGACGAGGACGTCGATCTCTTGGTAAATATTTTCTCAAGTGTGTGCTTGCAGTCAATTATTTTATTGTATGGTTGCATATATGCAATGTAACCAAATTTTGTTTTAAATGAGAATAGATAAACAAGGGTAAGTTTTGAAGTTAGCCGATCTATTCCATTTTTGAAGTTTCGAAGGGTAGACAAGGTTTTAAGTACATTATCAACCAATTGATGAGTGTTTTTAGTTAGCAAGTTAGTTGATGGTTACATGATGACTAGGTTGATTTTAGCAAATTATTCTCGTAATCTTGTAGATAGTTAGCTTTGGTTTTAACTATTGCTATTTAATTATCACATTATGATTCAAGTTTTGATATAATGGTATTCAATTTAATATTATAGGTATTTTTTATATCAATATAATTAGATTCATGATATTTGGAGGAAATGAGTAATAACCTTAGGATTAAATTTTAAGAACACGAGATTTTATGTAAATATGAATGAGTTTTTATGGGTCTAGCCTCGACATATATTAATATGAATGTTTTTAGTTTTGACATCTTATCGTGATCATTTATATGAATAGATTTCTTTGAGTTGGATGTTCAACGAAAAGGGAAGGATAAAGTCCTGGAGTAAATCCTTGATATATTGAGGCGAATGGATTTCTAATCCCTTGTTAAGTGTAAGAAATTCGTGTATTTCCTTGTGGTATGTGTTTGGGAGTAATGGGACCAGCTGAAGGGTAGAATTGTCCACCTTGATTAATTCTAATGATGAAAAGGGATAATAAAACGCAAAGTGATTAATTGTTTCTATGTGATGGGTTGAAAATGGTATGAGTACCATTGTTACAAAGTCAAAGTTTATTACTATAGAATGTGGATTGTAATCCGAGAATGCCAACACATATGGCCATTAGCTGAAATATTATCTACTTAATTTATTAAGCGTGATTTTGTTCTTTACTGAAACGGTATAATTGTGACAATTAAGGTGATTATATGTTATAGCGATATTTGATTCATTGATATTCTACATCATCCCCTTTGGTTGATATCATATTGTGCACAGGCATTGATATGAGATTGAGTATGAGTAAAGGTCTAACACGTGGAGATCTTCTGTGTTAAGATCAAGTTATGATTATTTGGGATTATTTGGGCACATGGAGACCGTCCTTGTGATGGAGAAGTTATGATTAGAATTTGGACACTTGGACACCGTCTGTGCGGAATTGATTTGATCTATGATAGTGCGTTGAGATTATCCGCACAGACACATGGAGATTTTCCCTGTTGGTATATGGACCTTGCAAGTCCCCCATGGGTCATGAACTCTCGATGTATTTCTAAGGAGTATCATGCATATACGATAGAGAGAGATCTTGGTATTTTGAGGCATATCATTTGATGGTTTCATATTGCATTACATCTCATTATATCCTTCATTCTTTATGATTATGTATTTTATTGGTGGTTGGATAGTACTTGATATTTGGTTACCTCTATTAGATGGACTTGATCTTGTGTATTGCTGATATTGTGAGTGTCTTTTTTTTTGTGGAGGTTGTAAATAATATACACTAATCTTGTTGTTCAGATATTTGCTTGTAAATGGTGAACTATTAGGTTGAGCTAGTTTTATGCAGGTTGTTGTTCTGGAGGTTCGGTTGAGGTGTAAGAAGTACCAGCATTTTATCCTCTTAGCTTGTGTTTAAAAGTTTAGTTGCTAAGTACCGCGTTGTTTGATACTCACCCCTTGCTTCTACAATTTTTGTAGGTTATTAGCCGGGACCTTTGTGATATTTTATCTTTTTCTTGTCTAAGGCTTCTTATGGAGATGTGTGAGGTAGTTTCTTGTCATTTCAGCGGACCTTATTAGTCCTATTTATGATCTTGTTCTACTTTAAAAGCAATGTCATATGAGACTTATATTTTTTTTGATTCATTTGTAATACTTTAGAGGCTTGTACATGTGACAACTAGGTTTTGGGGGTATACTTAAGTTGATTGTAAATTTTCCGCATATTATCGTAGTTGTTGAGTTTTAGGTTGACTTGTCTTGTTGGGATAAGACGAGTGTCGTCATGAAAAAATTTTGGGTCGTGACGGGAGGATCTTTATTTACATTGATTTAGTACTTTAAGTTGTTAGGATGATCGGGGGTCTTATCCTGACATCCTTCACAGTTTAGAGGCTTCATAGACAATTAGTTAGTTCATTTGTCTTTACAATTCCATTTTGTTATGTTGAGACTTGTGTTTGACTTATTTGCCAGTTGAATGGTTTCTTTGTAGCATTATAGTTTATGACATGTATTTATCAGTGTTGAGTAATGTCTTCTGTTGAGTACCAAGCAAGACCAAGGGTTCATTCGGGGCAAGCAATGTTTCTCGAGTTCCAGTCCCGCCCGTGGTATAGGCTCGGGGTGTGACACTATCAAAAGCTTAATGTGTTTTTGACCTCAGTAATAATTTTGTCATAACCCAATGAGGATGTATCATTTGTTTTATTTTGTGATGCTTCAGGTGTTCGTTTAGGTGGTGGGTTGATGAAAAATGAGAGGTATAGCCTATGCTTCTCGACAAATGATTATATATGAGAAGAACTGTCTTACACTTGATTTGATGTTAGCGGCGATTGTCTTATGGTAATTTCTTAACATGTCTTGGAAAGTATGAAAAGTACACTTGGATTGATCATTGGTCTGAGGATGAAAAGTTGTACTAAGCTTTAATTGAGTACGAAGATCTTTCTGAAACAACCTCAAAAACTGAGAAGTAAACTGAGTACCTCTGTTTGAGATAATGGATAAAGGCACTCTATGCAACTTTGCAATTTCTCAAATATATAGCCTAGCATAGTCTTCTACTGAAAATAAGGTACTCCCAAAAAGAAAATAGGCTGACTTAGTCATTCGATCCACAATAACCCAAATAGAATAAACCATGCATATTCAAATCTTCCCAGTTTCAAGTAGGGATACTAATGTCTAGAGCAAAATCTCCCCTTTTTGATGCTCTACATTAGGTTGTTGACAACTAGGACACTTAATCACAAATTCTGACATATCATTTTTGATTACATTCCAGCAACATACCTCTAACAAATAACGACACATCTTGATAGCTCCCATGTGAATAAAATATAGATTATGGTCTTCAGACAAAAATTGTTGCTTCAAATCATAAACAATCAAAACACACAACCAACCTTGGTAGCGAAGCACATATATCTCCCCTAGAAGAATGTCACAATGGATTTTTCAAAAACCGTTTTTTTCAACTCAATCATAGTCCAAAACAAGAAAGGATTTTAAGATACTTTGAAAAATTATACCACCATTTATATAGTTAACCAAGTGAACATCCGATCGAGCAAGTCTGTGAACATCCCGAACTAACTCCTTTTTACCATCCTCGATATGAATAATGCTACTTATTGACAATCAACTAAGAGAATCAACATCCACATTTTCCTTATTCGGATGATAAAGAACATTCCAATCATGATCTTAAACATGTATTGCAACCTCTTCTGATCGATGAACACATCTATATGGACACCATATCGATAATGTCTCTAATCTTTCAAATAAAAACCATTACCACTACCTCCAAATCATAAGTCAAATAGTTATTTTCATGAAAATTCAATTTCGTTGAAGTATAAGCATTTACCTTATCATATTGCATCAAAACACAACAAAGACCGATCCATGATGCATCAAAATAAACTACAAACCCAATGGATCCTTCTAGTAATTTCAAAACTTATTTATCAACTCTTTTCACAAGCTTTCGACCATTGGAATTTCACATTTTTCTGAGTCAATATAGTCAAAAGTGATGCAATAAAGAAAAATTATTCCATAATCATTCTTTAGTAACCGAAATAACCTAAGAAAATCCAAATATTTGAAGGGAAAAAGGCATAGGAAAATTCTTAACTACCTTAGTCTTCTTAGGATCAACCTTGATACCTTCGTCAGAAGCAATATTTCCAAGGAAAGTAACGTGCCTCAACCAAAACCCATATTTGATAAACATAGAAAACAATTGACAACCCTTTAGAATTTTCAAAACTATCCTTAAGTGATCAACATATTCATCGTCACTCTAAGAGTAGATCAAATATCATCAATAAAAAAAATCATGAACATGCAAGATATTGATTTAACATTCTATTCATAAGATTCATGAAAGACACACATTAGTCGAAATAAATGACATCACCAAGAATTCATAGTAATAATACGATGTTCGAAAAGTTGTCTTTGGAATGTAATTTTGTCTTACCCTCAATTGATTATACCTTGATCGAAGATCTATTTTTGAGAATAAAGTATAACCTTGGAGTTGATTGAACAAGTAATTGATCCTTGGAATAGGATACTTATTCCTTATTGTAACCTTGTACACTTATCGGTAGTCAATATGTATACCAAGTGAATCATTTTCGTCCAAATAAATAACACCAGAGCACTCCATGGTGAGATACTCAATCTAATGAAACCCTTATCCAATAAGTATTTTAATTGATCCTTTAACTCCTTATGTTTTGACAGAGCCATACGGTAAGGAATAATAAAAGTAGGTTGTGTTTCAGGAAGAAAGTCAATACCAAAGTTTATTTTCCTTTTAGGAGGAACACCTGGAAGGGCATCGTGAAACACTTCTCAAAACTTATTTACAATCAAAACTGACTTAAACAGAATTATGACCTTAACCCAAACAAGATAATAGATGCAACCTTTCGACATTATTTTATAGACTTTAGGCAAGATACAAACCGACCTATAGGCACTGAATTTTCATTCTTCCGTTCTATGTTAGTTTCATTTGAAATATGAAATATGACGAATCTGGTTTGACAATCTACGAAAGCATAACAAGAATGCAGACAAATCACCCCAAGAATGACATTAAGATCTATCATGTATAGCTTTACAACATCAACGTGAGTGACTCTATGAGAAATTCAAACTAAGAAATTTGTATAGACTTCTTTACCAATAATGGGGTCACAAAAAAGGGTATCAACTAAAGTTCTAAAAGAATTTTGGAATAGAAATCAAACTTCATAGCCACACAGAGAGTCATAATAGACTAGCATCTGGATCAGGCAATGCATAAATATCAAACTGAAAGGATCGTGATTGTATTGAGTCTGAAGATCATAGAATCTATTGTGACGAGGAACACCACTTGAATGAGAAAACGCAATAAGCTGTGCATGGTGACCATCCTTACCCTTGCTAGACTACAAAGGAGAATCTCTCAATATGTGACCCATCATACCACAACCAAAGCAAGCACCTAAGCCAGGTAAACACTCTCCCAATGGTTCTTCCCACACCTCTTACACGTGGGACATTCTAGCCATTGTGAGCACCACCTTTGGTCCTTGGGGTAGACACCCTATTCTTGTTGAACATTTTTTAGCCGAAGCATTTGAATAAATCTAACATGAGAACTTTTTTTCGAAATGAAGAACATACATGTCCATCAGACCTAGCATGAGAGAAATCAACACTATTTATCCTTGTCCTTTTTGACTCTCTAGACTTCTCCTTAAGATTTAGCTCCTTCATTTATTGGGAATGAATCATAACCTTGAAATATATTTATATCTTTAATCAACATGGGAGTTCAACATTCTTTGACCACCATATCGAACAGACCCAAAGCAAACTTCTAATTCATGTCATAAAGTTGGAAATCATTGTTGAAGCATACTTGGACAATTGAGTGGACTTCAATGAGTAGTCCTTCACACTCATGTTGTCT
>NC_028648.1:68118985-68124333 GCF_001406875.1 Solanum pennellii
ATATATATATATTATATTTGTATATACGTTTTGCAAATTATTTAACTAATTCTGTCAATCTTTGTAATTGTCGTGATAATGTGTTTTATTCGGCATGATTATATTGGTTGTCGTGATAATGTGTTTTATTCGGCATGAATATATAGGTAGACATTTTACAAATATTAAATTTGTTTCCAAAAAAAAATATTTTACACTTTAAGGCAAGTATGCTTTTAGCTTAAGTTATTTGTTTTAGAACTATTTACTTCGTTTCGTTAAGATTAAGAAGCTCCCAAATTGATCATATTAGTTCGTTTTATTTAAAAGTTTGTCTAACTCGAAATTTAATTTGGTTTGGCCTAATTGTTAATTCTTTGGAGAACCAAATTTGGACCTTTCCTAATTCCCAGTCCAATATCTAACTCAGTCCATCCCAGCCCATTTCCCCTCTTCCCTCAGCTGCCCAGCAAGTCCAAGTAGCAGCATACCCAAATGAAATCTAGCTAAGGCCCATCCAATTTGTCCCAAAATTTTCTAGCCTCCACCTTTCTTGCCCGACCCTTTCTACAGCTCTTGGAGAAGTCCAAAACAAATCCTCAAATCAGTAGCAACAAATCAACAGTAATTAATGCGTGAACGTTTCCAACAGCGAGTAGCGGTTTAAGTATCAGAGGACCCTGCGTCCCTTTTCACTTTCGTACGACCTTGCAGTCCTAGCAGGCACGCGAAATCTTCCTTGTGGGATGTGGGATTGATCCACGTAGCCTCCAAGGATGAAGGCATCAATCTCAGTCGTCCATCCCATTTTGTTGTCCGTTCATATGGAGGATCATTCAGGAATATTCAATTTTTTGGGACGGATTTGAGGAGGAATTTAAAACCTAAGGTTCAAAACTCAATATTTCCCTTGTCCTTTTCCCTCCCATTCGAAAACCCTAAATCTTTCTCTATATATGCTCTCTTTGAATCTGTATTCAGGCATTTTTTTTGGGGAGAAAAATAAGAAAGAAGGCTTACAGAAGGGAATGGGAAATAGAGAGTTTTTTTTTCTGATAAAGAGACAATAGAGAAAGAGTCAAATACTCTGTATTTTTCAGATTTTACCTCTAGGTAAAAAAATTTTTAAAAAGAACACGTAGTGGTAAACTCGAGAGGGTGAAGATCAAAGTTTTCTAGTTTTCTTCTCCGAAGTTCTCATCGAAGCATTCTTCATTGGAATACATGAGTGGTGATGGAAGCTCGTTATCTTTCGTTCATTGTCACAGTCCCTGCTCCGGAAAAGGTAATCCTTCTCCCTGATAGTTTATCTAAACTGTTTTGCTATGCTAAGGGTGTGGAAGACGTTATTTTGTTGGTCATAATTGTTTAAGTTATTCATTGGTTTGTTAGTAGTTTAATGTTGAAATTCTCTTCGGTTTAATCGTGTTGTAGTGTCTAATACACATCTTGTCATTTCTGCAGGTTCGTTTACAATATTTAAATTAAAAGACTTTGTGGAATGAGTATTTTACGATAAATCATGGTGATGATTTGTTGATTCTTTTTCTCTTGGTTAAGCATTGCATTATGTCGATTTCGTATGTGTTAGATTGGGCTATGATTTAAAAGAACACAAGAGATACTTATTCCGAGCTTCCCCTGTTTCGAAGTTTGTTTTTCATTCTCTTCCTTCCTTCTAACCTATACAAATATTTTGCTTTATTTAAATTAATTTTGTCTTATCTCTTATGTTTTTTTTGTGTTTTTTTTATTTGGTTATTTATTTGTTTTGATGTGTCAAGAAAATGTCTATGGAAGAGAAAAGAAAGGCTAGTGTTGGGGTTTCGAAATTAGCTACAACATATCGTAGTAGTTGTTTTGAATCTGTTTGCATTAGAGTTACAATGCATGTGGTTACGACCCTAGCATGGATTTGTTCCTAAAATATTCTTACCTTTGTTTATTCGCTCTCGGGTTAGGATGTGTTAGTTTGATATTTCTTGTTTTTCCACTTTAAGAAAGTTATACTACTTTGCCTTTGCTACTTTTATAGGGAAAAATTATCGGTAAAAAATATAAATATACTTTGGTATCTTCATCTGTATATTATTAGCACCTCTTTGATTATTGTGTTCCTTTTTTATCCTCATATTTTCTTTAGTTTATTCCCTTTAAATGGTATTTGGGAACCAGTCTCTATGCTAATGAGTTCATTCTTGATGAATTCGTCTTATCCCATTTTGGTTGATGCATGTTCGTGAAGAATCCATAGGATTTTGCATGGCCTCCTTAATCTTTATGATTCTCCCTAGTTTAAGTTGTGTATCTGTTTTATACGAATTATCGTCCTTCTCATCTCGTATGTTAATATTTTCTTTTGTTGCATATAAAACTCTACCGAGTTCTATATGAACTCCTGCTTCCCCTTCTCTTGCATCTCGGGAGAACCACGAAGGCTCAAACCTCTATCCTTCGAGTTGGGTATCCCAGGAAAATAGACAAACATATTTGAAATTCAAAGAATTGAAGATAGTTGACGAAGTCAGGATTTGAAGGCTTTTTTTCTTAGCATATGTCGTATTGTATTTATTTGGGGCATACGAGCTTGTCGGTTTTTTATTTTCTGTATTTATTTGGTATTAATTGTTTTCTTAGTTTAGGAAAGGTACAAATGGGTTAAAAACCTGAAAGAACTGGGCCAAAAATAAAAAAAAGGTGGGTCCAAATTCCTGTCAAGGCGGGCAGAAAAATTCAGACTTGGAACCAATCTCTTTCTCCCTCTCTCTCTTTCTCTCCCCATTTTTCCTTATCGTCTATTAGTTTATATTTATGTGCTATTAGTTTTAAAGTTAAAAGAATCCAATCCCCCTAGAACGCTGTAATATTTTAGCAACTTAAAATTGGGTCAAGTATAATTGAGTTTAAGATAATATTTTTTTTCAACTAGATGTCTCATCTAAAATGCTAAGAATCCATTTCAAACAATTTCCAATAAATTTATTAGTAAAGTTTTTGCCAAAATAAGTTAGTTGCCGGAAAACCATATTTAACGGGTATTATAGGTACCTTAAACACCTTCCTAAAATACAATATGAATCCCCGAACCTCTTAAGATGTTTTTCACTAGATCTTTCTGTTAAGTCTTTTGAAAACTAAACAGAGGTTTTCTTTATTTTCTCAAAATTAAGGGGCGACTCTTAAAAGTCAAAAATTCTTGAAAAAATTATTTTTTCAATAAAACAGAAATGGCAACTCCGCTGGGGATATTATAGGACTCTAACCTTAAAACTAACATTATTTGGTTATAATTGCTTAATTGTTTACTTTATTATTATAATTCTTGCATTTTTCATGGAATATTTCTGTCAATTGGCAAATAGTTTTCATTAGGAAAACAAAAGTTATGTGGCTTTGCACAGCTTTTGTCAGAACTACACAAGAGTTTTATTTGGAAGTATCAAACGAATATTTGGAATTTGGTCATCCGACGTCATTTTGGTAGCTTTACCCCAATCTTTGTCTGACTCGGGTAACCGTCAACTTGAAACCTTTTCTAGTAAGCCTAAGCTAGAGCGAAACCAAAACCAAAAAAATTAAGCATAGACGGCTTAATACGCAAGGCATATTAAGTCCATTTAGTAGAAAACAGTCAAAATTGTGTCTAAGGTCTCCGACCTCACGACACATCATTTTATTTTACATTTGAATGATGTATATGTGAAAACCAATTTGGGGTGGGTAAACCTAACTAATTTCTGCTTTGTAGATACGGATCATTTCCCAAAGTTTGACATGGTCATAGCAACGCTACCTCAACTCACAATGTGGTATAATAATCTCGACGGGGATCATCGGAGAACTCTCAACAAATACGTGAGTGCACTGACAGAGTTGATCAACATGAACGGCTGGCCGGAATCGGTTGAGGTCCTCACGGGATATTGGGATATCCAATGAAAGGTGTTCCGATTTGGAACCTCCAAAATTACCCTAACTTTGAAGGAAATCAGATACTGCATAGACGCGGTAGGCACTAGGATAGAAACAAAGTCAAGAAAACAAGAAGACATTTTCATCCCTAATAAGCCTTCTGTAGAAGATATTACGGACTGGCTCGGATTGGGGAAATATTTTGCATACTGGTGCCAAGAATCCCACATATCATTAAGAGACCTTTAGATCAGATTTGGACCTGCACTACACCATTTTCGGGCTACAGCAACACCACGTAAGTGTAGCCTAAACTAGCAAAAAGTGTGGCCTTTGATAAAAGGCTACACTTTTGGACATTCAGCAACACTTTTTAGGGGCTGCCCAAAAGAAGCGTAACCTTTGACATTAGGCAACACTTTTTAAATGTTGCCATCTTTGGCTACACTTATAAAGCGTAGCCAAATAGGTATAAGGGCACGCTTTGAAGACGTGCATTAGCAACACCTATTTTTTGTTAGACTACACTTAAAAGCGTTGCCTTTTCAGATTTATTGGTCACACTTAAAAAGTGTTGCCTTTTATTGGTCATCTATTGCAACACTTTCAAAGTGTAACTTTTTATCTACATAGAGCAACACTTACAAAGTGTAACTTCAACATTTATAAGCCTACATGTAGCACAAATATATATAATATATTTACATACATACAAGTGACCTAAAACACAAAACGAACTAATTAATCATTAAATTGAAGCTATATATTTCAATAAACTTCGAGAAATATTTCATGTACAACCAAAAGATAGTATGTGTTGTGTACATACCCATACTTATACATCAATATTCTAAATGTGTACACAATAAATCAAATATGTATTTAATCTTTTACAATAGTTCAAAAACTCTTCATCATCCACTTCAAATTTGATCACCTCCATTTCCCTACACAAATAAGATATTGGCAGTTATATAGAAGAGGTAAGAAGTTCAGATTGCAACAATATAGAGAGGCAAGAAATCCAGCAGTTACAGAAAATTAGATTGCATCTTTTGATGTTCAAACAAGCAAGATGAATAGTGGTCAAGAGAAACAAAACCTTAGCTCAATTCAAACCAAAGCCACTAATAATAAATTAACAATGATGAAATAGCAAAAACAATATATAAGTCAATAAGCAAGATCAAGATCTGTTATACATACCCTGTGCAAATACGTTTCTGAGTTCTTAGGAAAATCAGAATTGATAACAACGTTAACTGCTTGAATATCAATTCCTCTAGTAAACAAATCTGTTCAATCAAGAAAGAACACAAAATTAAGAAATTTAACAATTAATCAATTTGAAATTTCAGCTGTAACGGAAAGCGTGACGGACCGTCGTACCATAACGGTCCGTCCTGCATGTTCGTCATGAAGATCAGAGAAGTAGCAGAAGAAACTTGCAAGTGTGG
>NC_028648.1:68125223-68164928 GCF_001406875.1 Solanum pennellii
AAATAGGTGTTGCCAATTATATCATATTTTAACAACACTTATAAAGTGTATCTTATATTATTGAAGAGTACACTTTTGATGTGTTGCAAAAATTATTGTAGCTAAAAGTTAAAAATTTTGGCTACGCTTTAAAAGCGTTCCCAAAACTACTTTAGGCAACACTTTACAAGTGTAGTCCAGAATAAGTGTGGTCGTAGGCCTAAAATGGTGTAGTGCTGCGAGTTTCTACTCCACTTACAATCGAGAGTTCGAGGTCCCTTATAGAGAATGGAACAGCATCCATCCTCTAGCATTTGCTGTAGCTTGATTCCGAACGATGGTCTTCCCGTATGGCCAAAGTATGAGCATCAATGCGCGAGTTATAACACTCGCGCACATTCTATTCAAAGGGTACGAGAATCAAGGGATAACAAAATACTACACTTTAGTTCTACTCATCCTGTCCATAATGTACCGAGCTTTGGGAAAGTGCAAAGAGGTCCATCGATGCTTCCAAGGATGCAACCTACTCCTTTAGTGGTGGATTCTCAGCCACTTAGCAATGGGTATTGGGACTCATGAGCTACATATTATTGACAACAAGAATACCCATAAATATTTGAATGACATGTTGTACAGGGCGAATATGGACCATCGGAGAACTAGAGGAAGATGGGCTCAGATTTTCTCAGAAATAAGAGAAGATGATTTTCAATGGATGCTAGATTGCTTTATTTCAAAAGAGGTCGTCATAAAGATCCGGAGAAAGCTTGTGCTTCCTCTACCAGGTGTTTGGGGAATTCGCCCTTATGCACCTTTTCGAGTCATGCGATAGTTTTGAAGGAGGCAGACTGTACCTCAAGATGCATATTATGGCACCTATGTGTATGATATTGGGGATGACAGAGTACCGGAATCTTCAGAGATGCTGAGAGAATGGAATGGTGCTAAGCAATTCGATGAAAACACCATCGCCCCAGGTTGATTCAATGATGGATATGACGAGGGTTACAAAGAGTGGATAAGATACGACATACAAAGCATATCCTCTCCTATCCCACGAACTTTTCGAAGTGTAACGGATCGAGAAGCCAAAGCGGTGACCGAGCTTTGAGAGGTGAAAAAGGAAGATCAAGAAATGTATGTCAAGTTTGTCGATAAACAAGAGGCTCTTGAGAAGAAAAATAGAGAAATGGAATGACTAAGACGTGGTTATGATAATCTCGATACCTGTGTTAAGGATAAAATTGAAAAGATGCGATATGAAATCTAGGAGGACAAAGGACGCCTGAGAGAAGGATTTTTGCTAATGCTACGATATATGTATCAACAATACAAGACTCAGGAGAGCAGAGAAGGAGCACGACCATCTAGAGAAGCATAGTGGATTTTGCCCCTGTGTGGGTTTTTATATGTATTTATGTTGTTTTTTTATCCCTTGCATGGGCCTGCCTTTATTGTACTTTCAAATGGCCCCTGCGTGGGTCTGTCTTTAATGTTTTATACTTTATTTTCTCCTTTGTGAACATTAATATTCATTTGTGAAATTTATTTGGGGGGAATTGTTTATTTGGCTCAATTTCATGTGTACATCATTCAAATGCGCTAGGCCTACCCTTGGCACAAAAGAGTCCCCATGTCTGTTTTAGGACGCGATATGTGTGTTTAACTGTTTATGTGCTATGTTGCTCTGAATGAGGATATTGGAAACCCACTCTTTTCCAAAATATATACAGAAGTCACTATCACAAATATCCGACCAAAATTTTCTAAGTCTTAAGTTTCTCACTGAAAAGACAAACCTCATCTCCAAATCCTAAACATTACTCTACTGTCTCATGAAAGGCAAAATCAGTGCTATGGACAAAGGAAAGGGTATTCAAACTGAACCAAGTGAAGAAGAGAGTGTCGAGATGAAAAAGCAACGCGGAAAGCGTCTGTATGAATCACTATTTCCTCTTGAGAGCCCCGAACAGGAGATCAACGAAGAAAGTTATGAAAAGGAAAGTTATGAGGAGTTACTTCCCCGCCCACCTTCTTTCGAGGGACGTCTGGCAAACGAAGACAGCAAAATTTCTCTTGAGGCATATCGCATGAAGGCCGAAAGAAGATAGAGGTCATCTCGTGCACTCTCGTTTTTGAACACTATCGATCTAGGGGCCTGGTAGGACCCGTTAAGAAAGTGTCCCCCCAAGTGGGATTAGGAGATCTCCGCAAGACAGGTGAATGTCATCCTAGGGAGAAAGGACATATAATAGAGAAGTGTATTGGCTTTAAAAACGCAGTCCGTTATTTATTTACTATGGATAGTACTCCTAACACTTGGTGTGACGACGTCATCCTTGCATGTGATGAACCACGTCTTGACATACCGGTCATAGAGGGAACCAGATTATTTTGTTTCTCATTCACACCTTTCAAGAAAACAATGAGGGAAATCTACTCGGATTTGGTTTAGAATGGCGTCTTTACCCATTACTACAAGAATGTGGACATGCAATATTCTGTTCAGCACGAAATTTGAAAGCATTGTCCCTATCATCATCACGCCACAGACCACAACATTGAATAGTATATTGAGTTCCGCCACGACCTCGAATCCCTCATCAACATGGGAAAGATTCGAGTCATGTTTTTTCCTCGTGACTGATGTTGCAACAAGAAGAAGAATGACTGAGATGTAGCCATTATTATTATCTTTAAATCTTTGTTGTCTTTCAATTTCCTTGTAATCGCAATGAATGAATGAATGAATGAGATGTAGTCATTATTATTATATCGAACTACGTTGGCCCTGTATTCTCCTTGTTAAAAACATAGGTAGCCTACCAGGCCCGGGCACTATCTTTAAAAATTTTCATTCTCACCCTTCATGTTACGAGAAGATACGAAGACTAAATCAACAAACGTCAAAGAGCAGATGCAAGAAGACTGTATCTCAACGTGGTTTAGCCTTTCTGAGACAGTGTCAAAACTAAAACAAGCAAGCTCCTGCCTGTTTAAAAAATGTGTTTCCATCCTTACTCGTGAGTTAAAAATATCCTCAACCAAAGAAAATTGTGTGTTTATCTTCTCTATGTGTGATATTATGCATTTTGTATTCTGAATCTTCACTGACAAATCAGCCTTTAGGTTGTTTTCCTTCTCAGGTACTTTGAAATTGATATGTGTCAATCAAACGCTGGTAGATCATCCCTATTTCTCCAGATCAAAAGGTCTCGCAAATTTCTTCCCTAGACAAAGCTCAAAAAAAGGAAAGACACTTATGGGGGATAGTAATGAATAAATAAGTCTTACTGATGTTGTGGTGGCTCAACCCACCATAGCTGACCAGAATGAGTTGATTCTGCAGCTGATGCAACAGATTGCAGAGATGAGGGTAGAAATGCAAACGAGACAGGATTTGCGTGCACCAGGATTTGCTGCTAACACTGCTGATAGGAGACCTCCAATCTACATCCCTTCTTCAAACATAGATCCAGCCCAAAACAAGCCATCTACACCTGATCAGAATCCGTCGGTTATAGATCTGACTACCCAAAATCCCCAATATGTTTCCGCATCCTACAAAACACTACCCCCTCCTCAAAACAACCACCCCCAAATGCCACCCCATCCGTAAAATACCCACCATCAAACCCCTCCACCACCGCAAAATCAAAACCAAAATACTTTCAATCCCCAAACACCCCACCACCACTTAAATCAGAATACCAATCCACAGACTTACCCACAGAATTATCAAAACGCTCAAAATGCCTAGAGTCCCTCTGTAGAACCACCTTTACCTAAAAGAACCACTTTCCAAATTCCTGTCCCCACCGAGCACGATGTGCACGGTTTTGAGCTGGACCATTATGAGGAACAGGAAAGAGAGTGGAGGGCAAAAAAAGAGGCAAAGGTCGTCATAAAAGAATAGATCAAGAAAGCCATGAAGGAGATCCAATGCGTCCCTGATATCGCCGGGCTTAGTTATGAATACTTATGTATTCATCAAAATTTCGACCTTCTGGAAGGGTTCAAGATCCCAAAGTTTGACACCTTCGGAGGAGTGGGCAACCCTATGGCTCATCTGAGAGCCTACTATGACCAGCTCATGGGAGTTTGAAGGGACGAAGCTTATTGATGCGGCTCTTTAGCCAAAGTTTGAGTGAGGCTCTAGAGTGATTCACCTCCCATGTAACCCGACAATGGCCCAGCTGGAATGCTCTAGCAAAGGATTTTATCGATCGGTTTGCATACAACATCAAAATCGTTCCTTATCGATATTCTTTGGAGAAGATGAAGCCGAAATCGATCGAGAGCTACAGAAAATTTTCTTATAGGTGGAGAAAGGAAGCTGCAAGGGTCAGACCGCCTATGTCATAAAAGGAAATTACAGAAGTGTTCGTGCGGGTGCAACAGACTGAGTATTATGATCAAATCCTATTCTTGTTGGAGCAAAATCTTCCGAGATAGTCAACGTTGGTGAGACTATCGAAGATAGGTTGAAAACGAGAAAAATAGTCCATGTTGCTGCATCACCCAGAACATTGAAGAAGAAAAGAGAAGAAATCGTGGTTGTTTCATATGGGGGGAAGAAAACCCCCAGAAGCTCGTCATATTCCCAAGGTCGTTCTTGGCCTTCCGAAAATTCCTACCAAGATTGCTACACGCAAGCTAGTCATCCCAATGATCCCCCAAATTTATCAGACTGCTACCTCCACTTATCCAAACGTGCAAGCTCCACTATACCAAAGTCCACCCCCGAATTAGCAATCTCCCATTTACCCAAATCATCCTCCACCCTACCAAATTCCATCTCCCTACCAGGGTGTTACTCCCAAATGTGCTAACGTGCAGTCGAGCTACCGAGCACCCCCTCCTGCATATCAAGTCCAAGCTCCACCATATCAAAATCCCCACCCGTACTACCAAGGTACAATGCCAAACTACCAGACAAACTCATATCCCAGAAATCAAGCTCCCCGTCCAAAAAATCGAGGTTATCAATAGATGCCTCCCCCACAAGGAAGTTATGATCCCCCTTGACCTCGGTTCGAGAAGAAACCTTCGAGGAATTTAACGACGCTCGCAGAAAGCTGAACAAAGCTTTACGAGAAACTGGCTGCGGCCGGATATATCCACCAAGTGGGGCCTAAACCCGTATCAATTCAAAATTCTATAGGCCAGATCAGAGATGTGCTTATCATTACAACAGTGTTGGGCATGATATTGAGGACTGTATCAACCTCAAGCACAAGATTCACGATTTAATTAACCAAGAGGTAGTTTTTCTCCAACCATCTACACCTAATGTCAATACCAATCCTTTGCCAAATCATGGAGGCAGAAACATTAGTATTATAGAAACAGACGATGATTGGTGTGGGACAAAAGTGATAACTCCAATCGTTCATGAAAATTTGGAAAAGGTTGTAGCTTCTTTGAGCATCAAAGAGAAGAAATAGTTCGTTATTTTGACACCCACAGAGGTTGTAGCCTTGGTGCCATCAGAAACTCTTATCAAGCCAAAATTTGTGATTAAAGTTGCTGCTGCAAAAGGTATGACCCGATCCAGAAGATGTTATACTCTTGAGGATCTTGCTCTCGGAGGTCAAAAGAAGGATCAAGCTAAAAGGCCAATAAGCGAGGGTGAGGCAGAGGAATTCTGGAGAAGAATGTAGCCAAAAGATTATTCTATTATGAAGCATTTGGAGAAGAATCTAGCCCATATTTCTGTGTGGGCCCTGCTGATGAGTTCTCAATCGCACAGGCAGGCTTTGATGAAGGCTCATGATGATATGTATGTGCCCGTTGGCACAAGCAGCGATAATGTGGCCATTATGACTAACCAAGTTATCCAAGGGCATTAGCTTAGTTTTCGCGATGATAAGTTACCTTTTGAAGGATGGTCACACAACAAGGCGTTGCATATCACTGTCGTATGCCACGAGAAGGTCGTAAATCGCATTTTGGTGAATGATGGATCTGGTCTGAATATTTGCCCTTGGTCGACACTAAGGCTTTTAAGGTTTGACCTTGGGAAGTTGGAACAAAACCAAGTCAATGTAAGAGCCTTTGATGGGGTTTAGAGAGATACGTTGGGAGCAGTAAATCAGATCATCCAAATAGATCCTGCAGAATTCAGTGCACAATTTCAAGTCTTGAACATCGACACCAGCTACAACCTTCTTCTTGGAAGGCCTTTTATTCACATGGCTGGAGTTGTGCCTTCTACACTGCATAAGATAATGAAACTCGTTTGGAAGAACGAAGAGCTAGTCATTCATGGCGAAGATAGTCATTCCGGCAGATACACGCCGATTTTCGATGAACTCTCTCGAGGTACTGATTTCTACACGATGGAGCTAGTAAATGCCACCGGTGAAAACTTGGCCCCACAGGCTCTCATGCCTTCTTTGTATAAGACGATTGCTACTGTGATGTTTCAAAGTGGATTTGAACCAGGTTTCGGATTGGAAATAAATTCCTAAGGAATTGTTGAGCCCATTCAAGTTCCTTTCAAAGGGGAAAGGTATGGATTGGGGTACATCCCCACAGATGATGATGAGAAGACAAAGAAGAAGAAGGATCAATCATTGGCCAAGACAATCCCTCATATATATAAATCCCTTCCAGTCCATGATTATGCCGAGCAGAGGGGACCCTGGGGAAGGAATCCGTGGACTTTTTGAAGAGATCGATGCTATCATTGAAGAAGAGGTCGTGCTGACAAGATTCTGTGATGCTGAATCAGGAGAGATGCTGCAGAACTAGACCTCCACGCCCATCTTGATCCCCCGAACTACTTGGTAGAAGGGCATCGTTTTATGCATATTTAAATCAGTGGTAGTCCTGAAGAGGCCCGAGACCCACCATTTTGCATTTTTCTTAACTGTTCGAATTTTTAATTTTCCATCGTGATGTTTAAAATGAAACATGGCCCTATGCCATGGCCAAACATTGCACCGGTCTTTCTAATTTGAATGAAACCCTCTTTTAGGTTAAAATTTATTTATTTAATGATCTGTTATACTTTTCTTTCCTAACTTTATTTGTTTATGCTTTCAGTAATGTAAGTTTTAAACCTACCAATGTCATGTCATGTCACGAGCTGAATGAACAAAATGAGGCAGGTGATGAAGAGGTTGATGAATACGAAGAGAAAAATGAAGTATCGGAATATGTTGCTGAAGAGTTTTTGCAGTTTGAAAATTAGCATAAACCGAATATAGAGAAAACTAAAACTGTAAATCTGGGGGACCAAGAGTGTGTCAAAGAGGTCAAAATAAGCGTTCACTTGAATGAAACTCAAAGAAAAGGCCTAATTCATTTGCTTGCTGAATATATTGATGTGTTTTTCTAGGAAGTAGGTGACACGCAAGGGCTGAGTACTGATGTTGTATCTCATTAATTGCCGATTAATCTAGGGGTTGATCCAGTAAAGCAAGAGGTTTGGAAGTTCAAGTCCGAGTTGAGTCATAAAATTAAAGAGGATATTACCAAACAGATTGAGTCTCGGCTGGTAGAAGTGACTCAATACCCGACCTGGTTGGCTAACATTGTTCCGGTCATCAAAAAAGATGGGAAGATCAGAATTTGTGTCGACTATAGAGATCTCAACAAAGTTAAGCCAAAGGATAATTTTCCATTGCCGAACATTCATATTTTGATTGATTATTCGGTCAAGCATGAAATGCAGTCATTTGTGGATTGTTACGCAGGTTATAATTAGATTCTGATGGACGAGGAAGATGCAGAAAAGACAGCTTTTATTACTCCTTGGGTGTATATCATTACAGAGTGATGCCATTTGGCCTCAAGAATGCTGGTGCTACCTATATGAGGGCTATGACAACCGTATTTCATGACATGATTCATAAGGAGATTAAGGTGTATGTGGATGACGTCATAATCACATCCTGCGAGAGTTCGAACAACTTGACACATTTGAAGAAGTTCTTTGATTGTCTGCTTTGGTATAACTTGAAGTTGAATCCCATTAAATGTGCTTTTGGAGTACCAGCCGACAAGTTGTTCGGATTTATAGTCAGCAGAAGAGGTATTGAGTTCGATCCTTCCAAGATTAAGGCGATTCAAGATTCACCTCCGCTGAAGACTAAGAAGGAGGTGATGAGTTTCTTGGGGAGGTTGAACTAAATCAACCTATTCATATCTCAATCAACTGTGGTGTGTGAGCCTATCTTCAAGTTGTTGAAGAAAGATGCTACGACAAAGTGGACTGAAGAGTGTCAGACTGCTTTTGATGCTATCAAGAACTGTTTATCCAGTCTGCCGGTATTGGTTCCTCTGCGAGAAGGGAGTCCATTGTTGCTGTAGTTTTCCGTCCGGTATAGTGCATTCGGATGCGTACTTGGTCAACACGACGAGACAGGAAAATAGGAGAAGGCTATCTATTAAATAAGTAAGAAGTTTACTGCATACAAGTCTTGTTACACTTTGTTGGAGAGAACATGTTGTGCTTTGACTTGGCTTGCCCAGAAGTTTAGACATTATTTGTCTTCTTATACTACATACCTCATTTCCAAAATGGATCCGCTGAAGTATAGGCGATGCCGACCGGAAAATTAGCTAAGTGGCAAATGTTGTTGAGTGAGTTTGATATTTGTGTATGTGACTTAGAAGGCGATAAAAGCACAGGCTTTGGCTGATCATCTTGCGAAAAATTTCGTTGATGAAGAGTATAAACCACTTAAGAATTATTTTCACGATGAATAAGTGTCATTTGTGGGTGAAGATATTTCTGAAGCATATCCAGGTTGGAGACTATTCTTTGATCGAGCGGCAAATTATCAAGGGAAAGGTATTGGGGCGATCTTAGTGTCAAAATCTTGTCAGAACTATCCCATGGCAGCTAAACTCCGATTTATTTGCACGAACAACAACGATGAGTATGAAGCTTGTGTTCTTGGTTTGATAATGTCCATTGACATGAATGTCCACGAGTTTCTGGTTATTGGAGATTCAGATTGTTGATTCATCAAGTTCAAAGAGAATGGGCTGTGAAGAATCCAAAGATTATACCTTACGTACAGTATGTACAGAAGTTGCGTAAAAGGTTTTGCAAGATCGAGTTCAGAGATACTCCCAGAATACAGAATGAGTAGGCTAATTCTCTCGCCACCATCGCTTCTATGATTAAGTATCCAGATACTGATTATATCCATCCTATGGATATAGAGTTGAAAGAACATCCAGTCCATTGTTCATATGTTGAAGCAGAACCAGACAGGTTTGCCTTGGTATTTTGATATAAAGAATTATTTGATGTCCGGAACTTATCATGAAGATCCTTCGAGCCAGTTATTTCTGGATGACTATGGAGAATGATTGTTGCAAGCTTGTACAAAAATGTCATAACTGTCAAGTGCGCGGTGACTCGATCCTAGTGAAACCTCACGAACTTAATGTTATGCGCTCACCTTAGCCGTTTGTAGCTTAGGTCATAGATGTCATCGGTCCAATAGAACCAACTGCTTCTAATGGACACAGATTTATTTTGGTTGCCTTTGACTATTTCACCAAGTGGGTGGAAGCAGCTTCATTGAAGGCGGTAACCAAGAAAGTTCTAGCTGATTTTGTTCGAAATAATCTGATATGTAGGTTCAGAGTACCAGAATCGATTATTACTAATAATGGTTCAAATCTCAATATCAATTGATGAGAGATATATGTAAGCAATTTAAGATTACTCACCGAAACTCAACTGCTTATCGCCCCCAAAGGAACGGAGCTGTAGAGGCTCCCAATAAGAAAATCAAGAAGATTCTGCGGAAAATTATTGCCAATCACCGAGGTTGGCATGATATTTTGCCATATTTTTTTCGGGTTATCGAATGACCATTAGAACATTGACTAGAGCTACTTCGTACTTACTAGTATATGGAACAGAGGCAGTCATACCTGCTGAAGTTGAGATACCGTCATTGAGAATCATCCAAGAAGCTGAGTTGAGTAACGTTGAATGGGTTCGAAAGAGAATCGATTAGTTAACTTTGATTGACGAGAAGAGAATGGTTGTTGTTTGTCATGGTCAGTTGCATTGACAGATAATGATTCGTGCTTTTCATAAGAGAGTAAGAGCCAGAATTTCGAAGTTGGTCAGTTGGTTCTTAAGCACATTTTTCCTTATCAAGACGAATACAAAGGAAAATTCACACCGAATTGGAAAGGATCCTACATGGTTTGCGAGGTATTATCCGGATTTTCTTTGGTCCTGTCGGAGATGGATGGCACCGCATGGCGACACCAATAAACTCATATGTTGTCAAAAGATACTATGTGTGAAGCTTCGGTTTCCATTTATGTTATATCCTTGTAATTGTTTATATGCTTGTAATTGTTTAGTTTAGAGTTATACCCCTTTTGTAATGAACTACGTCTGACATGAATTCTCAAGAATGAGATACGTAGGTGGCCTATGTTGGCCTCGGTCACCCCATTTATCCCCTTTAAGTATTTCTTTGTATTTGAACTATGTTCGATCTAAATTCTCAAGAATGAGATATGTGGGCGGCCTATGTCGGCCTCGGTTAGTATTCTTTGTAAATTTCTTTTTTATTAGCCTTTGAGGGGGAACTACGTTTGACCTAATTCCTGCCTCAACGGGATACGTAGGTGCCATAAGGGCTTGGTCAAATTTCTCATAAGATTTCTATTCCTCTTTACAATAGAAACCGGGATATTATTTTTAAGTAGGACTCAAAAATTCTCAAGAAGAAGATTACTTCCTCAACGAATCAAGACTGAGGATATTTCAATATTTGCAACTGGGAAAGAATTTTTGAGAGGATCTAAATAATTCCGTGACTCACTCATCTATAGTTAAAGATAAGTCGAGGTATGTAACTGGGACAGAAACTTTGAGGATGGCCTCAATGTTTCAAAATGGGTTTAGCTACAGTCTAGAGAGACTTTTAATACTCCCCATCGCATAAGAAGATATACCTCCAAGAAAAAACTCAAGGAAGTTGACTAAGCTTGACGTGACATGACACTTGGCAGTGCCCTTTTTCAAAATTCACTTCTCAAAAATTTTATTTTCATAAAGATTTTCCTTTTATGTTTCATTTGTTTTGACATAAAATATTTTGTTTTATCTATCAAGAGTTGGAAGATCAGGAAAATCAACCGGAGATAGCAGGACAAGGAGATGACAACTGATGAAATTGACATAGATCAGTTCATTTTTAAAACTAACAATTTTTTGTAGACACAGGTTTATAGCTTTGCTATGAAATCACCAAATTCTTCCGATGGATGAATATGGAGAAGTCGAAGGAGGGAGGACTCTCTCCCAAAACTTAACAGGGTCTCTATAGACGGAGGAATTGTTTTACACTGCTTATATCGGAACTTGGGAGTATGAATGGTTTATTTCAGTCAATTTTCAACAACATGAAGTCTATAAAGAACGTCCAGTTAGATTCGAGGTTGAATAAGGCGAAACTCTTTAGAAAGAGTTTACGGTTTCCGTAAAGGACATCATCTGCATCATAATGTCAGATATGATACAATACACTACCAGGAGGGGTCATTTATTTTATTATCGATCAAGACAATATACTACCCGGAGGGGTCATTTATTTTATTGTCGATCAGGACAATACACTATCCGGAGGGGTCATTTATTTTATTTTCGATCGAGACAATACACTATCCAGAGGGGTCATTTATTTTATCGTCGATTAAGACAATACACTATCTGGAAGATCATTTTATTGTTATTTTCAATTAAGATTATATGATTATCCGGAAGGCACCTTAGAGATAACTATGCTCCTTGATTTAATCATTATTTTCATTTGGTACCAAGGATGACATCAAGAGTTAAGATCATACATCGCGAGTCAATATTCACGCATCACATTAGATCATGCATTACGAGCCAATATTCATGCATCGCTGAATATCACACATCGCGAGTTAATGTTCATGCATCGCTGAAGACCCATGCATCGCGAGTCAATATTCATGCATCGCGGAAGATCACGCATCACAAGTAAATATTCATGCATTGCATAAGATCATGCATCGCAAGTTACTATCCAAGCATCGCGAGAAGATATTCATGCTCGCCAAAAGCTATGCATCGCGGGAAGATTACATGCCTCGCAGAGAGTTATGCATCGCGAGAAGATTTCATACCCCGCAGAAATCATGCACTGCCAAAAAAGGAAATTGTTCATCTCAAGAGAAGTATTTACCCATCGACAACATTTTTTTATTTTGACAAAAGTAAAAATCAAGAAGGACATCGAAGACGACATCAAGATAAAATACCAACAATGCATCAGCTTTTATTTTTGACATCAAATGAAGAATACATTAAAAAATTACATTCCAAGCACAAGACATCAACTTTATTTGCTTAGCGTCAAACCAATCGAGTTGACGTCAAATGCTGAAGGAGAGCGACTAAGTGTCCATGCGGTAAAAGATACTATCTCCCTATTTAATTGCATTTTTATGCTAATGAGTTTTATCTCAGCCGCTGTCGAGAGCATCCGAAAGGATGAATTATCCAAAAACAAAACTCAGGTGCGAACGACATCAAAAAGGATGAGCACAATGTGGAACTTTTCATAGCAGCAAACTGGGACATAGTCCAAAGAGGAGTGTCAAACTCTTAGGACGCGAGCACAGGATGAGACTACCACCACAATCAAACCACACTCCTATCAGAAGACATGTGGGTTTTTATTAGGCTTTTGTTAGTTTTGCTTTCGCATCCGAAAATCTTAGTATCTGCCTAAAGCAAGTTCCCAATCTGAGTGACAATGCACCAAGAGCCTATGAGATTATGTCCGTGTAAGTTCTTATCTATGGATGTGAAGAGATCTGCCTTCATGGCTATTAGGTTAGAAGATTCTTTTCATACTCCCTTAATTTGTCACTTGTCCCAAAACAAAGGTTATCTAGCATAATAGATTTCCTTATCAACCGATTGAGTTGAACTACAGCAGCCTGATTCTTGGAAGGATATGTAGGCAGGCTCGATGATAAAAACTCGGCTGTATTCTAACATTCCCTCTTAAATCTTATTCCCGAGCATCCCGATCCCTTCATAAATCGGTATCGATATGACTTTTGATTTCTTTCAAAATCGTGCGTTAAATCTAGTGTATCGAATTACAAGTGGCTTGAATTCTCATATAGCCTGAGATATGTAGAAAACCCATTTTGGGGTTCGGCCATAATTCCTAAAGTCCGTACCAAAGTCCTTTTGTTAAAGATGAATATGTGGTCGGTCAAAATTGGTTTGGTCAATTTCACTTTCCTTGAATTTCTTGCATCAATCCAAGTAAAATGAGGGACAGTTGTTGACACCCAATTTTGACCCTCCTTGATAGTAATTAATTAGCGAGCTTTCTCAATCTCAAAATGACTTAAATGGTTAGTTCTAAGAAATTAAGAACATATATAATTATTTAACTAATTTTGTCAATCTTTATAGTTGTCGTGATAATGTGTTTTATTCGGCATTATTATATAGGTAGTCGTGATAATGTGTTTTATTCGGTATGATTTTATAGGTAGACAATTTATAAATATCAAAATTTGATTCCCAAAAAAATAATATTTTACACTTTAGGAAAAGTATGCTTTTAGCTTATGTTATTTGTTTTAGAATTATTTACTTCGTTTCGTTAAGATTGAGAAGCTCCCAAATTGATCATATTAGTTCGTTTCATTTAAAGGTTTGTCTAACTTGAAATTTAATTTGGTTTGGACTAATTGTTAATTATTTGGAGAACAATATCCGGACCTCTCCTAATTCCCAGCCCATTATCTAACTCAGTCCATCCCAGCCCATTTCCCATTTTCCATCAGCTACCCGGTAAGTCCAAGTAGCAGCATACCCAAATGATATCTAGCTAAGGCCCATCCAATTTGTCCAAAAATTTTCTAACCTCCACCTTTCTTGCCCAACCCTTTGTACACCTCTCGACCCCGCCCATGATTTTCATCTTCTCCATGCGCATATAGGAGAAGTCCAGAACAAATCCTCAAATCAGAAGCAACAAATCAACGTTAATTAGCGTGTGATCGTTTCCAATAGCGAGTAGCGGTATGCGTTTCATACGACCCAGCGTCCTTTTTCACTTTCGTACGACCATGCAGTCCTAGAGGGCACACGAAATCTTCCTTGAGGGTTGTGGGGTCTATCCACATAGCCTCCAAGGATGAAGGAGTCAATCTCAGTCGTCCATCCTATTTTTCTATCCGTTCATATGGAGGATTATTCAAGAATATTCGAATTTTGGGATGAAATGAGGAGGAATTTAAAACCTAAGGTTGAAAACTCAATTTTGCCCTTGTCCTTTTCCCTCCCATTTGAAAACCCTATATCTTTCTCTATATATACTCTCTTTGAATCTGTATTCAGGTTTTTTATGGGAGAAAAATAAGAAAGAAGGCTTACAGAAGGGGTTGGGAAATAGAGTTTTTTTTCCTGATAAAGAGAAAACAGAGAAAGAGTCAAATTGTATTTTTCAGATTTTACCGCTAGGAAAAAAAACAATATGAAAAGCACGTGTAGTGGTAAACTCGAGAGGGTGAAGCTCCGAGTTCTATTTTTCTTCTCCGAAGTTCTCATCAAAGCATTCTTTATCGGAATCCCTTAGTGGCAATGGAAGCCCGTTATCTTTCGTGCGTTGTCACAATCGCTACTCCGGAAAAGGTAATCTTTCTCCTCGATAGTTAATTTTTAATGTTTTGTTGTGCTGAGGGTGTGGAAGAAACTATTCTGTTGATCATCATTTTTTAACTAATTCATTGGTTTGGTAGTAGTTTAATGTGGAAGTTCTCGTTTGTTTAATCGTGTTGTAGTGTCTAATACACATCTTGTCTTTTCTGCTGGTTGGTTTACAATATTTGAATTAAAAGATTTTGTGGAACGAATATTTTACGATGACTCATGGTGATGATCTATTTATTTTTTTCCTATTGGTTAAGCATTGCGTTCTGTCGATTTCGTATGTGTTAGCTTTGGCTATGAGTTCAAAGAACACATAAGTACTAGCTAATACAAATATTTTTCTTTATTTTATTTAATTTTGTCTTATCTCCTGTATTTTTTTTTGTTTTTTTAATTTGGTTATTTATTGGTTTTGATTGTCAAGAAGATGTCTAAGGAAGAGAAAAGAAAGGGCTAGTGTTAGGGTTTCAGAATTAGCTACAACATGTCGTAGTATTTGTTTTGGATCTGTTTGCATTAGAGTTAGAATGCATGTGGTTGCGACCCTAGCATGGATTTGTTCCTAAAATATTCTTACCTTTGTTTATTCTCTCTCGGGTTAGGATGCGTTAGTTTGATATTTCTTGTTTTCTACTTTAAGAAAGTTATACTACTTTGTCTTTGCTACTTTTAAAGGTAAACATACTTAAATATACTTTTGTATCTTCATTTGTATATTATTAGCACCTCTTCGATAATTGGGTTCCTTTATTTATTTTTCCTGATATTTTCTTTAGTTTATTCCCTTTTAATGGTATTCGGGAATCAGTCAGTATGATAATGAATTCATTCTTGATGAATTCGCCTTATACCATTTGGGTTGATGCATGTTCGTGAAGAATCTATAGGATTTCGCATGGCCTCCTTAATATTTATGATGATCCCTAATTTAAGTTGTGTATCTGTTTGATACGAATTATTGTCCTGCTCATCTCGTATGTTAATATTTTCTTTTGTTGCACTCTTTGTGAACTCCCGCATCCCCTTCTCTTGCATCTCGGGAGAACCACAAAGGCTCAAACCTCTATCCTTCGAGTTGAGCATCCCACGAAAATAGACTAACAGATCTGAAGTTTAAAGAATTGAAGATAGTTGAAGAAGTCGGGATTAGAAGGCTTTTTTTCTAAGCATATGCCGTATTGTATTTATTCTGGGCATAAGCCCTTGCCGTTTTTTTTTTATGTATTGATTTGGTATTAATTATTTGCTTAGTTTAGGACATGTACAAATGGGTTAAAAACCAAAAATAAATTGGCCAAAAACCCAAAACAGGTGGGTCCCAATTCCGGTCTAGGCGGACAGAAAACCCAGACTTGGACCCAATCTCTTTCTCCCTCTCTCTCTCTCTCTCTCTCTCTCTCTCCCTTTTGGTTTATCGTCTATTAGTTTATATTTATGTGCTATTAGTTTTAAAGTTAAAAGAATCCAATCCCTGTAGAACGCCGTAATGTTTTAGCAACTTAAAATTGGGTCAAGAATAAATGAGTTTAAGATAATAATTTTTTTTCAACTAGATGTTTCATTTCAAATGCTACGTACCCATTTCAAACAATTTCCAATAAATTTGTAAGTTAAGTTTTAGCCAAAATAAGTTAGTTGCCGGAAAATCGTATTTAACGGGTATTTTAGGTGCCTTAAACACCTTCCTAAAATAAATTATGAATCCTTGAACCCCTTTAAATTTTTTTCACTAGATTTTTCTGTAAAGTCTTTTGAAAACTAAACAAAGGTTTTCCTAATTTTCTCAAAATTAAGTGGCGACTCTTCAAAATCAATAATTCTTGAAAAAATTATTTTTTTGATAAAACAGTAGTACGAAAATATAGGGAAAGAACAGGGCCTTAACGGGGTTTTGGCGCTCTAAGAGGTGTGGAGAGCCCTAGACTGACGGAAAGAGTTTGTCCTCAGGCACTCTGAGAGGCACGACGCGCCAGAGCTTGACGGATAGACTCTATCTTGAGAGGCATTGGAGGCGCAGCGCCCGAGCATCCCCCCAATAGGTTTTAAGACTTTTCTTTTTCGTTTTTCATCTCTAAACATTCCCAAACTCCCATGGATTCCACCCCCAAACACTTAGGATTCCGAATAACTTATTACCCAATGATTTAGACCTGAAAAGAGTCCAAAAACATGAATTAAAAAGCGATCAACAACAATCCAATCAATAAGAACATCAAACTTTCTTTCAAGATTCCAACCTCTTACATGAGTTAATTCATGAAATGGACTGATTTGAATAAAATTGGTGTGTGGGTGAAATAACTCAACACAAAAGAGCCTACATAACTTGTTAGGGATCATCCCCTACAAAAATCTACGAAGCTAAACTTGGTGTTCTTGCGTCTTCTTCTTCCTTCTCCTCTTTTCTTCTTACATTTAAAACCCTAGTCTCTTTTTCTAAGTGCGTAAACTGAATGAGATCAGTTTATACCCGAACATATTACTCCAAAACGAAATAATTAATTGGCTTAAGGAAAAGACCCAAATACCCTTACTAAATGCATTTTTGCTCAACAACCCATCTTCTGAAGCTTATATCTCAGTCATACGACCTCGTAAATTCTAATACGTGGCGTCATTGTAAAGACCTTCCAACGATCCTTCAATCCATATAAAGAACTCACCCAAATTCTTCTTGAGCGGGGAGTTATGGCCTTTTTTAAATCACAAAAACTTTACTTTTGAAATCTGGAAATTTTCCAGATTTCCTTACTTCCAAATTTGATCTTTATTGTTTTTCTTAACGTAACCTTAATGTATCTATAATTCGAGATGTAACAATATCTCCCCCTTGGGAACATTCATCCTCTAATGAGAATTCTTTCTCTAAACTAAGGATAGTAACATCATTTTAGTACTCAACCACAAAAGCAAATAATCGCATGCTTATACATAATCTTATAAAGTGCTAAGAAGAGAGTTTAGTACCTTGATCTGCATTCTCTCCGGATTCAAAGATATGTGGATACCTCTTCTTCATATCCTCCTCAGCTTCCCAAGTCGCTTCTTCAACGAAATTGTTCCTCCAAAGGACCTTGACCGAAGCAACTTCCTTTGTCCTCAATTTGCAAACCTGCCGACCCAATATCTGAACCGGAACTTCTTCATAGGATAAGTTATTCTTAATCCCCACATTCTCTGTTGGTACTATCGATGAAGCATCACTCAAACACTTCTTCAACATAAAAATATTAAATATCGGATGAACTGCTTCCAACTCATGGGGTAGATCCAACCATAAGCCACATTTCCCACTCTCTGGGAGATTCTATAATGTCCAATATATCGGGGACTAAGTTTCCCCTTCTTACAAAACCTCGTAAATCCTTTAATAGGCGAAACCTTAAGATATAACCAATCATCTACCTTGAACTCTAATAGCCTTCTTCTAACATGTGTGTAGGACTTTTCGCGACTTTGTGCAGTCTTCAACCTTTCTTGGATCACTTTCACCTTCTCCATAGCTTGGTGGACTAAATCTGGTCCTATCAACTCTGCTTTGCCAACTTCAAACAACCCAATAGGAGATCTGCATCTTCTCCCATAAAGAGCTTCATATGGAGGCATTTGGATGCTCGAATGATAAGTGATGTTATAAGCAAACTCAATGAGAGGTAGGTGATCATCCCAATTTCCTATGAAGTAGATCAGAAAAGCTTTCAACATATATTCCAAGGTCTGGATAGAATGTGCTGCTTGTCCATCTGTCTGAGGATGAAAAGCAGTGTTCAAATTCACCTTGGACCCAAACTTTCTAGAATGATTTCCAGAATTGTGCGGCAAATTGTGCACCTCTATCTAAAATAATGGATATTGTAATTCCATGAAGTCTTACCACTTCTTGGAGGTATAACATTGCATAATATTCGGCCAAATAGGTAGTCCTTACCGGCAAGAAATAGGCTGACTTTATTATTCTATCGATAATCACCCAAATATAATCATGTTGCCTTCACGATCTTGGAAATCATGTGATGAAGTCCATATTAATCATCTCCCACTTTCATTCTGGAATCTCTATGGTTTGAGAAAAACCTCCAGGTCTTTGGTGTTCTACCTTCACTTGCTGAGAATTTGAACACTTGGAAACAAATTCAGCAATATCTTTCTTCATGCCTTCCCACTAATATACCTCTCTCAAATCACGGTACATTTTTGTGGAACCCGGATGAATGGAATATCTGGAGCTATGAGCCTCCTCTAAGATCCTCTCTTGAAGTCCATCCACCCTCGGTCCATATAATCTTCCTTGGTATTTCAGCACACCGTATCCCCCTTGTTTGAAAGCCAATACTCTTTGGCATTGGACACTTGCCTTAAAATCAATTAGAATAGGGTCTTGGTCTTGTTTCTCTTTCACTTCAGACACCAAGGATGATTCAGCCCCACTGGTTACCACTATTCCTCCTTGTGTTGAGTCCATATGTCAGACTACCAAACGTGCAAGTTTGTGCACATCTTTTGCTAACTCCCTCTTTTCTTCTTTGACAGGAGAAGCACTTCCCATGGATAACCTTCTTAAGACATCAGCAACCACGTTAGCCTTACCTAGATGGTAAAGAATACTCATATCATAATCCTTAAGTAATTCCAACCACCTTTTTTGTTTGAGGTTGAGCTATTTCTGAGTGAATACATATTGGAGACTCTTGTGCTCAGTGAATATATCCACGTGAACAGCATATAAATAATGACGCCATACTTTCAATGCAAACACTACTGCAGCCAATTCTAAGTCATGAGTTGGATAATTGTTATCATGCACTTTCAAATGTCTGGAAGCATAAGCTATGACCTTGCCATTTTTCATTAATACACACCCCAACCACAAAGCGTTGAGTACCCTCTGGTAAGGTAAAAACCGGAGCGATAGTCAATCTCTTTTTCTACTCTAGAAAGCTTTTCTCACAAGCTTCAGACCATTGAAACTTAACTGTCTTCTTAGTGAACACGGTTGAAAGAGAAGAGATAGATGAGAATCCTTCAACAAATCTCCTATAACACCCAGCCAAACCCAAGAAATTCCTTATATCTACCGGAGATGTGGGTCTGCGCCAAATCTGAACTGCTTCTATCTTCTGAGTGTCAACATTAATACCTTCATCAAAAATAATGTGGCCTAGGAACGCCACAGACTTAAGCCAAAACTCGCACTTGGAGAACTAGGCATACAACTTCTTATCTCCCAAAAGTTTGAAAAAAAAACCTTAGGTGACTAGCATGATCTTCTTCATTTATTGAATATAGTTGTATGTCATCAATGAAAACGATGACAAACAGATCCAAATAAGGTTTTGAACACTCTATTCATAAGATCCATGAATGTTGCATATGCATTAGTCATAACAAAGGACATAACCAGAAATTCATAATGCCTATACGTTGTTCTAAAAGTTGTCTTGGGAATATCACATTCCCTAACTCTCAAATGATGATAGCCTGATCTGATGTAAATCTGAAGCAAGAAGCACCTTAAAGTTGATTGAAGAGATCATCTATTCTTGGAAGAGGATATTTATTCTTGATGGCCACCTTATTTAATTGGCGGTAGTCTATACACATCCTAAGGGACCCGTCATTCTTCCTAACGAACAAAATCGGAGCGCCCCAAGGTGAGACAATCGGTCGAATTAAGACTTTATCTAGTATATCTTTCAACTACTCATTTATGTCTTTTAACTCTACTGGTGCCATTATATATGGCCGAATAAAGATACGACGAGTATTTGGGATGACATCTATGCCGAAGTCTATCTCTATTTCAGGAGGGACCCGGGTAGATCATCAGGAAAGATTTCTGGAAACTCATTGATTAAAGGAACTTACTGAAAGGAAGGTACCTCAACACATGAGTCATTAACTCAATTTAAGTGATAGATACACCCCTTAGAAACTAACTTCCTCGCCTTATGGTATGAAATGAAGCGGCTCTTCGGCACTGCTGAACCACTAGCCCACTCTATGACTGACTCATTTGGACTCTGGAATTTGACAACTTGAGTTCTGCAATCTATTGATGCATAACAGGAATCGAGCCAGTCCATACCTAGAATGATATCAAAATCTATCATATCTAACTCTATTAACTCAGTAATGGTACTCTTGTGATTGATTGAAATAGGACAATCACGATAGACTCTTTCTGCTAGAATAGAATCCCTAACAAGTGTAGAAACACATAAAGGTTCACAAATATTTTCAAGGAGAATTTCAAAATTATTCGCCACATAAGGAGTTACAAAATATAAACTTGATCCTGGGTCTAACAAGGCATAAACATTAAAATCAAAGACTTTGATCATACCCGTGATAACATCTGGAGAGTTCTCTTGCTCTTGGCGGCTAGTGATTGCATAGAGGTGATTTGCCCCTCCGCCGGTACCAAAAGTATCTCCTCTGGGTGCAGCCCTCTTTGCTTGAGCAACGGATCAAGATTGGATTCATTGCCCGAATTTTCACCACCTTGGTTCTTACTAGGCTTTATATCATGAAGTGTTCCTCTTAACCACAATTGAAGCAACATTTTTGGCCATCACGACATTTTCTAGGGTGGATTCTACCACACTTTCCACATGAAGAACTCCCACCACCTCTTTGTGCAACACTACCTTGAGATTGGGACAGTCTAGCCTTGAGGTCCTGTGAATTGTGACGGCTATACTCACTTCGGTTTCTGGGTGCAGGGGAACTAGAGGATGATGGTGCATGCTCATTTGATTTCTGGAATTGTGGTCGGCATGAACCACCATTCTGTCGGCGAAACTCATTCCCAGTCTTCGCCTTCTTGTTTTGGTGCTCTTCTCTATCCTTCGCCTTTTCTTCTTCAACTTGTTGAACGTATACCATCAGCCTAGATATATCGATGTCACCTATCAACATGGCAGCCCTACCTTCCTTGCTTGAAGTACGACCCAACCCTGCAACAAACAAACGCATTCTACTCCTCATGTCTTTCACTGTCTCCGGAGCATAGTGAGATAACTAGGTGAACTTCAACCCATATTCATGAACACATATGGAGTCCTGTTTCAGAGTAAGGAACTTCTAACCTTGGATTCCTTCAGTTCACGAGGAATGAACCTCCCAAAGAAGGATTCTTCAAAGCAAGCCCAACTTAGATGTGGTGTGTCCTCAGCCCTACCATCCTTCCATTAATCGAACAATGTTCTGGCTACACCCGTCAATTGGTTTGCAACCAATTCAACCCTCTTAGCATCGGCCACATACATTACCTCATACACCTTCTTCAACTCCTCTATGAAGTTCTCCGGATCTTCAGTAGTGTTTCATCTGGTGAAACTAAGGGGATTCATTATCACAAACTCATGAAATCTCAAGGTATCAGCTCCTTCTTGTCGAGCTTCTCTCTGTTTCCCAAACTGGTTGGTCACAACCTGACTTAGCATCCGGATAGCTTCCCAAAATTCAGCATTGGTAACTTATCCTTGGGGTTGCACCTCTGGTGAATTTGGAACCTCTTGTTCCTCAACATTTCTTCGTGATCCACCTTTGAATTCTCTTCTTGGAGGCATGATGATTTGAAAATACGCGTAAGAACGAATTAGAGAGAGAATTTAAGAGATAAACTCTTCGCACAAAATAAGATGAAAGAAGTGAAGCATTCCTAAATGTCGCAGCCTCCTAATCATAGATGTGGCGCCCTTCACACCGATGACTAAGACTCTACAGGCATGACTTTATCGACTCCCTAGGTCTCTTGAACTCTGTGATATGATACAAATTTTATCACACCCTGAGCATACACACTAGGTGTTATTGGCACTCGAAGACCATTTTTGTCCCTCAAGCGAACCCCTGGCCTGGCTATTTATATCAGTGGAAGACAAACCTGAACTTTGCATGAGTGAAACATAATAAGAGAGAAATACATCTTGTCATAATTTTGTCTAGAATGGAACTTGAGTCTTAATAACTGAAAACAACTCCAAACTGAAATACTTTAATCTACGAAGCCTCTAAACTGTATAGAGAGGGATGTACGGATAGACCCCACAACATCCTAAAATTTAATCTAATACAAAAATGAAAAAGGATGTCCTCTAGAATGCAACGAGGCTCAACACAACATTGAAGCTCTATTTGGAATCAACGAAGCGTTGTGTGCTGATCTTGGGCACCTGCATATGCATCATAAAACGATGCAGGCCAAGTGGCATCAGTACATTGAATGTACGAGTATGCAAGTTGGAGAGCTAAACAACGATTTAAGCTTGAGGGGATTAGATAACTTGCCTTGGCTCTGCTCAACTCAAGAGTATACTTATCTCAAATGATATACATATAAAGTAGTTTAAATCACATGCAAGATGTGTGTATGTATGTATGTATGTGTGTGTGTGTGTGTGTATATATATATATATATATATATCATAAAACAGTAAAAACAACATAGCTCGTTAAAGGAAATGTAATAATAAACTCAACTTTACTTATATATGAAAGTATTATCGCCTCTGTGGGAGTTTCTCTAACCGACAACCATAAGTATGAGCCTAAGTGATGATACAACGTCTTACCTCATGTTGCAAGAGGACCATCCTACACCTTGCCATCGGTATATGACCTTACTCAATTTAGTGGATCCACTAGCTCTCCTTACGTAATCATCTAAAGAGTATGACACGTCAATTCCCATGTTGGCTACATGGTTTACATGGAGACTTAAGTTAATATGAACTCTTGTACCCACATCGGTGCTAAATGCTACTCCAAAAAATGTACTTTAGCTCCTACTTTTAATAAAACTTCCTTCCTTTTAGCTTTGAAAAGCTCCTTTTTGGAATCAATATTCCCCTTTTAGTTCAAAACTCTTTTGGAACTTCTAGTTCCCCTCTTTACTCAAATGTGAAACATTTGTAATAATCTAAGGAATGCTTTATATCTTTTTGAGAATTGAACCTAACTCTTGCTCTTTACTTAACTTGAGACTCTTAGGGAATACTTAGTTCCGTTATAGCTTTTGAGATATGAACTCAACTCTTTACTTGACATAACTTGAAACTTTAACTCTTAGGGAATACATAGTTCCCTTATAGATTTTGAGAAGTGAACTCAACTATTTACTTGACTTGAACTTTAAGTCTTCAAAACAATGTGAAAACATTTGTGAAAGACTTTTAGAAAACATTACCTAGACTTTCTTCTTAACTTCTAGACTTGGCTCTCAACCTCTTTGAATTTGAACTTACTTTCCTTGGATTGAATTATGGATTCAAGGATCATGATCTCATGTTTACGGATGATTTCATGATATTTATATATACCTTAGAGTGTTTGAAAGAACTAGGAATGAGGGGTACAATACTTAGGAACTAGTACGAAAAGATAGGGAAAGAACGGGTCGTGGCGCTCTGGGAGGCGCGGAGCGCCCTAGTTTTATGGATAGAGTCTTTCCTCAGGCACTCTGATAGGCGCAGAACGGCAGGCCAGATCCTGACGGAAAGACTTTGTCTTGAGGTTCCTTGGAGGCGAGGCGCCCCAGCATACCCCCAACGGTTTTCTGACTTTTCTTCTTCGTTTTTCATCTCTAAACCTTCCAAAACTTCCATGGATCCCACCCCAAACACTTAGGTTTCCTAATAACTTATTACCCAATGATTTAGACCTGAAAACAGTCCTAAAACATGGATTACAACTAACAGCGATCAACAACAATCCAATCAACAAGAACATCAAACTTTCTTTCAAGATTCCAACCTCTAACATGATTTAATTTATGAACTTGACTGATTTGAATGAAATTGGTGTGTGGGTGAAATAATCCAACACAAAAGAGTTCACATAATTTTTTAGGGGTCGCCCCTGAAGAAAATCCACGAAGCTAAACTTGGTGTTTTTGCGTCTTCTTCTTCCTTCTCCTCTTTTCTTCGTACTTTCAAAACCCTAGTTTATTTTTCTTAAGTGTGTAAACTGAATGAGAGTAGTTTAGACCCCAATATATTACTCCGAAATGAAATAATTAATTGCCTTAAGGAAAAGACCAAAACACCCTTAGTAAATCCAATTTTGCAACTTTTCCTACTCAACAACCCATCTTCCGGAGGTCATATCTCACTCGTACGACATTCGAAATTCGCAAACTTGGCTTCGTTGAAAAGATCGTCTAATGAAATTTTCATACATAAAAAAAACTCACCCAAATTCTTCCTGAGCTGGGAGTTATGATCTTTTAAAAATGACCAAAACTTTACTTTTGAAATCTGGAAATTTTCCAGATTTCCATACTTTTCCAAATTTGATCTTTCTGGTTTTTCTTAACTTAACCTTACTTTATTTAGAATCCATGATTTTACAGATATAGTACTCCAAATATGTCAAATTTCTTCTAATAATCCATTCATTTTTCATGAATTGTTGACTTTTTCTACAAATAGTAGAAATATTTGTTAAAAATAATAATTTATAACATATTATCATTTTAAAAAATAAGGCCTCTGAAGTTTGGGTGCCTAAGACAGTGTTTTTATTTTAACAGTGTTGAGCCACCATTGCGATCATGGATTATGTGTTCTATACGACAATATATGAATACAAAAGTGCGATGAAAATACAAAGTTATAAATATTAAGTGAAATTGAATATAAAGTTGTGAATACAAAAAACTACCTCTTTCATTTGAAATACAAAGTGACTTTGAAAGGTAAAATACAAACTAATCGGTCATGAACTATATGTTGAATACAACTATATATATGAATACCAAAATGAGATGAATATACAAAGTTATAAATACAAAATGGGATTGAATATAAAGTTGTGAATTCAAAAGAAATACTCTCTTCATTTGAAATACAAAGTGACTTTGAAAGGTAAAGTAGACACATAAAATACAAAATTTGTTGGTATAAGATTAGATAGAATACAAAACAAAAGAGAAACACAAACTTGTTCACATATAAATTGAGATTGAAATGCAGAATGAATATCGAATGAAATATAAAATTGTTAGCATATAGTTAGGACGAATACAAATTAAGAAGGAAATACAAACATGTTGGTATACTGATTGAGATTGAAATATAATTTAAAAACAAAAAAATGTAAAACTTTTTGATATGTAGATGGAATGAATGCACAATAAATTGTTCATTCAGGCAATGTCGACATACAAATGTTTTCCCCGAATCTAAAACCCTAAAAGAAAATACAAATATATTAAAAATCAAACAAAACAAACATATGAATGAATTTGTAAATTCTAATAAATCTGAAATATTAAAACGAAATCAGAAAAAAAATTATTCAATCAACTTAAAGTCTGAGATATAAAAATATCAGATAAATATGTAAATAAACTTGCATAAAAATAAAAAATTATTAACGAAAAATCTGTAATATGTACAATGTGAAATATAAATCATAAACAGTGATATTGAAATCAGTAACACATACCATAATTGGTGATCTAAAACATCAAATCAAAATATATCTAAATAAATAATGGAAATTAACTTGTCAATGGAGAAATAACTAATTAATAAAGATATCTCGTTTAACGATAGAGAAAATTTGTTAAATTAAAATATAAATTTTGATGAACAATTTGCGAGCACATTTAAGAGATCTAAAAACGTGAAAAGGGGGCTTGAACATGAAAGGTGGGGGTAAAATCGTGAAAGGTGAAGAAGAAAGGTTATTGGGTATTAGATTAATCGGGAGGGGTGAAATTAAAAAAAAGAGCAAGAATCCACCAAACTCTATTAAGAAAGAAAACAAAAAAAAGATTGATGATTCGTAATAGTTTCTCTTTAAAATATTCCAATGGTGGATGCTTTCAATTTGTTTCAGTGCTATTGTAAATGGCAAAAGATATGGTAATTTCTTTTAGTAAGGAAAGAGAATCATTAATTAATAGATATAATAATGGAAAAATCATAATTACCTTATATTATTATATTTGATATTTATATTTTATAAAATAAAAATATTAATAAAAATAAAGAAACTTGCCTTAAAAGTATGTGTCAATGTAAAAAAGTGTACATTGATAGTGGATACAATTTAAACTCAAATCTGAATACATATTATCTAAAATATTGTCATTCTGACATTGTAAATAAATTATTGTTTTGACTAAATATAATAGATATTATGGCTTAATTGCTAATTTTCTCATAAATATATTAAAAGATAAAAACTATGAAAAAATATAAGAGATATTTAAAATTTTTATCAACATAAGTATTTTTATATGTAAAATAAAACTTTAAAATTATATATATAATGTCGGGTTGGTTTGATCTCGAGTTGATTTTTTAAAGGTGAAACCAAACAAATTCAAATATTGTCTGATTTATTTTTCCAACACCAAACCATGTCAAACCAAACTACTAGTCAAATTTTTTTCCCTATTTGAGTTTGATTTACGATTTGATTAGATTTTTGGTTCGATTTGTACACCCCTAATTAGCATATAGTCTTTAAGAATATATTACTAAATTGATTGTTTAATCACTTATTTTAAATGTAAGAATAACAAAAATAATAAGGGTCATTACTAAAGAAGATTCCAAAACACTAATGTTTGTTCCAAAAAAACATTAAACTAAAATTCGAAATTTTATACGAAAAGTAAAAGTGAAGAAAATATTATTACTTATTGCACTTATAAAACTAAGACAAAGGTTATTTGAAATATTAATAGATCTTATGATGAAATAATAAATAAATTATGTATACACATTTTACCTTAGTTTTTTTCTTGCATATGATGTTTGGGTATTAATTTGAGTTTCAGCATAAATTTTAAACCAACTCTTACTGTTTTTACTAGAAAAATAAATAATTTTCTCTCCACGAATACTTAAATATGCATTTTATCTTCGTTTTAACACTAAACTACTTTTTTAGCTTTATATTTGTTTAAGTTTCATTAAAAAATATAATTGTTAAAAATCTTCGACGTGAATTAATGAGTAATTTAGAAATCAATTCTTGAAAAAAAAAAGTATAATTCATCAGTAAATTTTGAATACTATTGCATATAACATAGAATCTGATGACAATCTAATAGACAATTTTAGATAGAAAAATATTTTTAAATATAATGTCATATAACATTAAGTTAATATGATCATACCATAATAAATTTTATAAGTTATTCTTAATAACAAAAGAACTTTTTCCTCTTTAGTTGACATGTCGTATCACATTAAATACTATACTCAATTCAAGTTTTGTAAACAGAAAAAAAAAAGAACATTACCTTTTTAGAAGAATTTTACTATGATGTTTATTATTATTATTTGAGAACATATACATTGACATATGTAAAGCCTAATATAAAAGAAACAAATATAATATTTGATTTGTTATAAAACATAAGCTTAGAATAATATGATATAAAGAGAAGAAGACAAGATATGGAGTTGAAGAAGAAGACTTTTCATTTATTGATGTGTGTCCTACATGGAGAGTGATATATCTATTTATAAGTAGAGAAATCACTTCAAATGTCACCAAGTTCAATGTCAAAACTAGTAGATTCATTGTTATGCATATTGTTAGCCAAAAAGAGGTTCATATCACCTAGAGAATATACATACATGAATTTGGTAGTTCATGAATAAAGCAAATGGACAATACACTATTCAATAGATTAATAACACTCCCCCTCGTATGTCCATGGATAATGTGTCTCATGAAACCACTCTACCAAAGCAAAAGTACTAACCTGAGATCCAAATGGTCCTCACATACGGCCTCGTACCCAATAGTATAATCGTAAGCTCAATAATGATACAACATGTATGTGGCTTATCGACAAACAAAGGTATCAAGAAGAGATTTCAAATCAATCAAGAGGGAGCAAACTCAAGGAACGCCCTACCCGAATCACACTGATCTAGTCCCAAATTGAGCACAACTAGGACCAACCCATGTCTATGACGATCTGTTAAGTTCACAAGCATCATCACGAGGAGAACGACTCAAAACAAGCTCTAAAGAGTGAAAATCACAACTACGAGGTGACAAAACCAAACCTAAAGCATATATTGTCCATCCTAGTCAAAGGCCACCATGAAATAATCCTAACAAGGACAAACAAGATAATCTGTAGCACAAGCAAAGCCACAACCTAAACCAAGGATCGGAACACCCACAATAAGCCCAAGGCTTCTACGGAATTAAGAAAGGATGGAATAACAAGAGAAAGGTTAAATACCCGGAAAATACCATCCAAAGTTACATGAAATATATGCTATGAATTATCTAAGAATCTCAATCAATCAACTATACACAAGCTATCAATATCCGAAATACCTCCGAAAATCACCAAACTATCGAATTATTAATCACAACGTCATTACGGACGTTTAGAAACTAAAGTCACAATAATTAGAAATGGGCCCAAAATTGAGTCAAAACGGGAATTAGAAAATTGACTCTGTTAAAAGGTCCTAAACTATACCTCAAACTTTTGTTCCAAATTGGACAAAATTTGAGGCCCAAAACAGCCACGCACAACAACAACATGAAAAATTAACAAGAAACACTTACTAAGGCAGCAGCTCCAAGCTTAAATTTACCTCTAACTAAAGTTGGTCAATAGATTCTAATCATAAAGAAAAGTATCCATGCCCCCAACGGTCACACATGACTTCGAATCACTCAAATCAGAGCTCAAATGAGGGAGAAATCATCATTTGACAATGACGGCTGAAAAAAGCTGAAATTTCTACATATAAATGCCAAAAATTGGTCGCTAAAAGTAAACTCTTGTTGCTAAAAAGTTTTATCTCTGGTCGCTAAAATTATTAATCAGATATCAGCACTTTAGCTGGTTTGCTCCAACTCCAAATTTTCTGACGGGGTGTTGGGGATTCATTCGCAACCCCGTGTATTCATATAAACTATGCTACCCCATCGGATTCGATATTTTGAGATCAACAGAACCAACAAAACTTCTATCCGAGGTCGTTTCGATAGAAAGTGGGTCCCACACCTAGTACAATTTTAAGTTAAGAACTATAATAAGGATAAAAATGAGACCGGAAGCCCAGGTATTACAGAAAAGGTTGTTCTAGACCAAAATAGATATTTCAAAACTAACTGCGCTGACAAAAATCTAATCAGAGTATGTTTATCGAGAATGCTGACCAAAGTCAACCCTTGAATTAATCTTCAAATTTAAAATGTCTTACAACACAAACTCACAACAAATGTCTCGGGACCCGAACTAACCATGCCCCTAACGTAAAATTTCCCTTTTAGGGTTGATGAAACCGTCAAAATTGCATTCAGAGGTCGCCTTCCTAAACCTTTCATTGATATCAACCATTCAAGTTCAAAGGCTCCAAACTACAAAAACGTGCACAAAATCTAAACAAACAACGCGGCGACCGAACTGTCACTCCCAGCAAGTCATATATAACTTATGGTTGCTACAGGAAAGCTCTAACGCTGAAAAGAGTGGAAAACAAAGAAAATGACTTGAAAGGTCATTAAAATTACGAAGTTCAAAATGAGCATTTTTATATTTAGCTAAATATTGTTCAACAAGCATAACCGCAATTACAGCCACAATAATTCTTTGGATCATGCATTGATTTTTTATAAATATTATTGAATAAGGAAACACCTGCAAGACTACTAAATTATTGTTGTGATTTTAAAAACTACTATGTCGTGTAGTGTATTGTTATGTTGTATTTAAATTATTATGTTATGTATTGAACTTTTAAATTTAATATTTTCATATTGTCGTTTAAAGTATGTGAATTCTAGTGAAAATTAATAGTCATATCAAATTATATCACTTTATCACGCCACATCCTGGACGTGGCTGGCACCCTATGACCATTGTTGGCCTTGGGCGAACCATTGGCCTAGCTTACTTAACTAAGCATAAGAATTAACTCAATTATAAAGTAGGACACATTCTCATAAATACTTAAATCAACCTCTTGGCCAAAATGGCACATATGTCTCAAAATGTAACACCTAAAATAAAAGAGACTCAACTAAACTAACTGACTATCCGACTATGAAGCCTCTAAAATATTTTAATGAATGTTGGGACAGACCCCACAACATTCTGAAATAAAAATACTAGAAAGAATAAAAAAGGATCCTTTGAAATGCAAGGAGGCTCAGCACTAAGTATGAATGCTCAAACTAGATCAATGATGCGCCGGATGTTGATCTTGGTTACCAGCGTCTGCATCGTAAGACGATGCAGGCCAACTTGTCTCAGTACATTGAATATACGAGTATGCGAATTGAACTGCGAAACAACAACTTAAAGCTTAAACAGAATAAGAATAAACTTACCTTGGCTCTGCTCTACTAATGAATACTCAACTCAACATATATAAGGAAAATAAAGTACATGTAATATATATAAAGCTTTGTAAAACAATAAAACAATTTAGTTCGTTAAAAAAATGCAATAACAAACTCAACTTACTTATGTATGAAAGCATTTGTTGGAGATTCTCTAACTGAAAACCACCACCATGAGCCTAAGTGGTGATACAGCATCTCGCCCACGCTACCAGAACTATCCTGTATTTTATCGTCGCATAGAACTCCTCAACTTAGTGGATCACCTAGCTTAACTTAGCAGATCATCTAAAAAGTATGGCCTATTAAAACCCATGATGGTTACATTGTTTACATATAGACTTTAGCCAATATGAACTCTCATCCCCACATCGGTGCTCAATACTACTCCCAAAATATACTTTAGCTCATGCTTCTAAAATAACCTCCTTCCTTTGGGTTGAGATAATTTGCTCAACCCTTTTAGCTTTAAAAGCCTTCTTGGACTCAATGTTCCCTTTTCTTGTTCAAAACTCTGTTGGAAAATCATATGTTCTCTTAACTTAAATGTGAAAAACATTTATAAACTTTTAGGGAATACTTAGTTCCCTTATAACTGTTGAGAAACGAGCCTAACTCTTTACTGTTTGCTTAACTTGAACTTGAATCTTAAGTCAACTCTTAGGGAACACTTTGTTCCTTTATATATCATTTGAAGAAAAGACTTCAAATTTTACTCTTCACTTTAAATTGAAACTTGAGCCTTAAAATGAAGTTAAAACATTCAATAAAGACTCTTTAAAATCTTTTTGAACTTTCCTTTGAACTAGTTCTTAGCTTTAGACTCGACTTTTAACTTCTTTGACTTTGATCTTACTTTCCTTAAATGGATTATGGATTCAAGGTTATGATTTGAGTTCTTTAGTGATCTCTAGGTGAGAAATCATTTGAAGTTATTAGAATTATTCGAAGGTGTTAATATACCTTAGAAAGAATTACAACGGCTAAACTACAAAAACTGGGCAAAAATTGCTGATCTGGGCGCACTGGTGGCGCACTGCGCCAGCCTTACTTGACTAAGTCTTAGTACTGGCGCACTGGTGGCGCGACGCGCCTTCCCTACCCAAGTGCGTCTACCCAAATTTTCAACTCTTTTTTCATCTTCAACCGCTCCAAACCTTCCTAGTTCATTACCAAACTTCTGGGACTATTCGTACTCTTCATTACTATCGAATTCAACTGAAAAATAAACCAGAGAAACAAGTATTCAACCAACAACTCAAACAACAAGAAACCAAAACCTTTCTTCAAGAACTTAACTTTTAACATGAAATCAACTAATAAATAGCTGAATTGAAAAAAATTGGTGTGTGGGTTAATTAGCCCAACATGAAAGATCCCACATACCTTAATAGGGATCACCCCTGACGAATTCCACGCGACGATCTTGGCGTTCTTGATGAATACTTGAAGTTTTCTTTATTTTTCTTCTTCTCTTCTCTTTTATCCCAAACCCTAAGCGTGAATACGTTTCTAAAACTGATTTAAGGCTTAGCTTTACCCCAAATAAAACATTCAAACGAATTAGGGAATAGTTGGGTGAAATGACAAGTTTACCCTTTCCAAAATTCGAATTGGGACCTTCCTCAGGCCCACAACCCAACTTTCGATAGGCATATCTCCCTCATACGATATCAAAAATGTGCAAACTTGGTGGTGTTGGAAAGATCTCTCCAAGGGATTTCCAACCATATAAAGAAATGACTCTAACTTATCCTGAACTAGAAGTTATGTCCATTTAAAAATGGCCAAAAACTCACTTTTCACACTTAGAAATTTTCCAAATTTTTCCTGTTCTTTCCAAAACTGAAAATTTAAGCTTCTTAGCTTATTCTTGGCAATTACAAGTTACGAGATGTTACAATATCTCTCCCGTGGGAACATTCGCCCTCGAATGAGATTTATTTCACTATGTTAAGGACAGTAACAATCCAAAAGCAAGTAACAACCATGCTTACTCATAGTTTATGAAGTGATAAGAAGAGGATTAGTACCTTGATCTGCATTCTCTACGGATTCAAAGAGGTGCGGATATCTCTTCTTCATATCCTCTTTAGTTTTCCAAGTCGCTTCTTCAACAAATTGGTTCCTCAAAGGACCTTGACTGATGCAACTTCCTTGGTTCTCAACTTGCGTACTTGAAGATCTAAAATTTGGACCGGAATTTCTTCATAGGAAAATCTAACCTTAATCCCAACATTCTCAGTCGGTACAATTAATTAAGGATCACCCATGCACTTCTTCAACATAGAGATATGCAATACTGTATGAACCGCTACTAACTCTTGTGGTAGCTCCAACTCATAAGCTACGTTGCCAATCCTCTTGGATCTTCTATAAGGTCCAATATACCAAGGACTAAGTTTACCGTTTTTGCTAAATCTCATAACACCCTTCATGGGTGAAACATTCAGATATACCCAGTCATCCACTTCAAACTTCAATGACCTTCTTCTCACATCTGTCTAGGACTTTTGACGACTCTCTGCCGTCTTCAAACTCTCTTGAATCATTTTCACTTTCTCCATGGCTTGTTAGACTAGATATGGTCCTATCAACACTGCTTCACCAACTTAAAACCACCCAATAGGAGATCTCCATCTTCTCCTAATACCCTTTGAAATCAATCACACAGGCCCTCAGCATATCTTCTAAGGTCTGGATGGTACGCTATGTCCATCTATATGAGGATGAGAACCAGTCCTTAAGTTCTCCTTCGAACCCAAACCTTTTTTGAAATACTTCAAGAACTGAGCAGTAAATTTTGCACCTCTATCTGAAATAATGGAGATCGGGTGTCCACAAAGTATTACAACTTCTTGAATGTACAAATTAGCATAATCCTCGGTGGAATGTGTAGTCTTTACCGGCTTAAAGTGGGTTGATTTTGTCATTTTGTCGATAATTACCGATATAGAATCATGCTGCCTGTGAGACCTTGGCAAGCCTGTGATGAAGTACATATTAATTATCTCCCACTTCCATTCCAGAAGTTCTATATTCTGAGCCAAACCTTCAGTTCTTTGGTGTTCTACTTTCACTAGCTGGCAATTCGGGCACTTGGCAACAAACTCAACAATGTCCTTCATCATACCTTCCCACCAATACACCTCTTTCAAATCGCGGTACATCTTTGTGGAAACCGAATGGATAGAAAATCTGGAGCTATGAGCCTCTTCAATAATCCTCTCTTGGATTCCATCAACCCTAGGTGCACATAATCTACCTTGGTACTTCGGCACACCATCTCCCCCTTATTCAAAAGTCAATACTCTTTGCTTACGAACATTCGCCTTCAATTTAAGAAAAATGAGGTCTTGGTCTTGCTTTTCTTTCAACTCTGACACTAGTGATGATTCATCCCCATTAGTCACCACTATCCCTCATTCTGTGGAATCCATAAGTTTGATTACCACGCATGCAAGTCTGTGCACATCTTTAGCTCACTCTCTCTTTTCTTCCTCAACATGGGTTGTACTCCTCATGGATAAGCTACTCAGGGCATCAGCAACCACATTATCCTTACATGAGTGGTAAAGAATACTCATGTCATAATCCTTATATGTATATAACCAAAGTTAGCTCCTTCTGGGTGAACACAAATTGTAGGCTCTAGTGGTCAGTAAATATATCCACATGAACGCCGTACAAAACGTGGTGCCATATCTTCAAGGCAAAAACCACAACAACCAACTCTAAGTCATGGGTTAGGTAGTTCCTCTCATGAACTTTCAATTGTGTGGAGGCGTAGGATATGAACTTGCCTTTCTGCATTAGCATACAACCCAAACCAACTCTTGATGCATCACAGTACACCACAAAACCTTGAGTACCCTCAGGTAAGGTCAAAACAGGAGTAGTAGTCAACCTCTTTTTCAATTCTTGAAAGATTTTTTCACAAGCTTCAGACCATTGAAACTTAACTATCTTCTGAGTAAGCTTGGTCAAGGTAGACGAGATAGATGAAAAACCCTCAACAAACCTTCTATTGTAGCCAGCTAAACCGAAGAAAAATTCTAATATTGGTTGGAGACGTGAGTCTAGGCTAATTCTGAACTACTTCTATCTTTTGGGTACCGACTCTAATCCCATCACCGGAAACTATGTGGACCAAGAATGCCACAGACTTAAGCCAAAACTCACACTTGGAGAACTTGACTACTCCTCCTTTTCTCTCAAAGTTTGAAGTACTATTTGAGGTGACTAGCATGATCTTGTTCATTCCTTCAATAGATTAGTATGTCATCAATGAAGACGATAACAAACATATCTAAGTAAGGCTTGAAGACTCTGTTCATAAGATTCATGAACGTTGCTAGTGCATTGGTCCACCCAAAAGACAACCAAAAACTCATAATGCCCATATCTGGTTTTAAAGGCTGTCTTTGGAATGTCACATTCTCTAACTCTTAACTGATGGTAGCCAGATTTAAGATCAATTTTGAGAAATAGGCGGCACCCTGAAGTTGGTCAAAAATATCATCTATCCTTTGAAGAGGATATTTAACCATATAGAGTAGGCGGTAGTCTATACACATCCTAAGGAAACCATCCTTCTTTCTCACAAACAAAACAGGAAGTGAGAGACTTGGTTGAATAAAACCTTTATTGAATAGATATCTCAGCTGGTCTTTCAACTCTTTTAACTCTACCGGTGCTATTCTATATAGTGAAATAAAGATAGGACGAGTATTTTGAATGACCCCTCCACCTTTCACCAACCTACCCCTAAAAAAAATTATTTTACAAAAATAAAAAAAAAATCTTTTTTTCAAAAAAAAAAAAAATTTACCCCGCACGCTGACAACCACCCCTGTCCCCCACCCCACATTCCACCAACATACCCTATTTTTTTTTCAAAAAAAAAAAAATTCTGCTTTTGCAAAAAAAAAAAAGTTTACTCTCTCCTCCCGGGCATTCTCCGCTCCCACCCCAAACTTCCACCAACCTACCTCTAAATTTTTTTTATTGAGTGAAAGTGAAAATAAGTGATCTAATATGGATCAAATGGATACCTTTGACCATATTTGAAGAGACTTTTAAAATAGCTTGAAGCTCATATTTGATCAATTGTAATATGAGCGATCCAAGTCATTATATATGATCAAAATGGGCTCATTGTATTAATATGGGCTGAAATTGTCACCCCTACATACATTGTATTGTTAATATATGCATATCTTCTTCTTCTTCTTCTTTTCCTTTTATATATTTGTTGTATATTGTGTGAGATTTTAATCCAAGGCAATTACACAACAAAGTCATATCAATTTATTAATATGTAATAATAAATTTAAAAGTTTTGCATTATATAGATTGTATTTCTAAAAATAGTTATTTATTGTACTTTATTATTCAAATAGGTGAGTATCGATATTTTTAAAAATGTACATGTTTTCCGGCAAAATATGCCTACACAAGATGAACTTATCAACAATAAGCATTGGGGGTTAAAAGTTGGAGTTGCAATGATACGTATCAGATCACAAATATTCACATAGCTTATTATGTATTGGTTCATGATTCTCCGAGATAAGAAGGTAATTTTTTAGTTATTATTTGATCTATTGCATTTAAATTTCTATGTTGTATTATATTTTGATAGATTTTCTATTTTAATTTTTTTTAAAATTATATAGTCGACGTTGTTCTTTTATATATGTATTAGTTTGTTGAGTTTTAACGAATAAAACACAAGGAACATAATTTGATTTCACAAAACCTTACAAAATTATTTTACGGAAACAATTCTCATTATTTTTGTTATAATCTTAAACATTGTTTAACGATTAATAATATTTTAGCTTTTTATCATTTCATATATCTGTGCATATTATTTTTCATAAAAATAGAACTCCTAATAGTAAATAAATAACTTTTATAATTTAAAAATAACAAATTTTAAATTTATATATTTTTAAAATTCAAAAACGAACTTTTATATCTAAGTAACCCACATCGTTGCTCACGTTCCCATAACTATTTATTCTCCTACCCATTAGCCCATAGAATATATAGAGATACAGATCAAGCTAAATAAATAAATTTTGCAAAAGATTTACTTAGATAAAGATAGAAAACATCATATTAACATTAGTATATGATCAAGTTAAATAGTTGTGGATAAATGTTATATTAATGTAATCAGTTTTCCTATTATTTAGGCCTTATCTCTAATATTTTTACATAAAATCTAAAATCTTAAATTTAAAATCTAAAATCTAAAATATAAATAACAACAAAATAACATTCTCCTTTAATCATATCAAATCAAATTATTTCGCTTCTTCAACAAAACAACAATACAATATTTTAGTATTTAATAAAGGAGAACAATTCAACCAGCCAGTGAACATGCATTCAAACACAATAAATAATCAACAAAGAGAGAGTTTAATCATATGTAAGATTATTTCTTTTTCAATTAATTGATTTTCAATGAATGAAAATTATTATTATTATCATGCAATTATAGTAATTGTTTATTTCCTTTTTACTGAGCAATCAAAATAATAATATCTTAATTCAGCAATTTTGACTTCAAAAAGCACAAATCAAAATATTTACATTTTGATGTATTGTGTTTCTTTTATAAAAAAAATATGATGATAAATGTAATTACGGACAACATATTTTCATACTGTTATGAAATTATATGAAATTAGAAGATGAATAAAGTAGAGAGAAGTATAAAAAATTTCTTATTCATCTTGAAGTATATTCATGATTCATTGATCTTCTTTACAATAAAGGAAAACCCTTTATTTATAGGGAAAACTTAACATTGTTCCCAAGTAGGATTCCTAACCATATTCTAAAAGGACTCCAGATAATTAGACATTCATTATAATATAAATTGTTTATAACACTCCCCCTTGAATGTCGGTAGATTATGAGCCTCGTTAAAACCTTACTAGATAAAACTCAATGGGCAAAAAAAAATCTAGTGAGGAAAAAGAGTACACATATCTAATAATACGCATTATGGATGCCTCATTATAAACCTTACAAGGAAAGCTCAATGGGACAAAACCTTGTGAGGGAAAAAGAGTACATCGCGTATTAACTCCCCCTAATCACAACATCAATTCAGAGACTAGAATCTTCGTTTTCCAATCTTGTGCACCATCTTCTTAAAACTTGTAGTTGCTAGAGACTTGGTGAATAAATCAACAATAATATTACTTAAACAGACCTCTTGCATGTCGATATCACCATTCTTGGGAGCTTATGAGTGTAGAAAAAACTTGACGAAATATGCTTCTTCTATTTGCTTTTATAAATCTTCCCTTCTGGGTCAAAGATTTCTACAAGTTCCTTACTTCAACTTCTTTAAGCAAATAATCTATTGCCAAGAGTTTCAATTCTAGCCATCAACTTGCATAATAATACTTGTATATGCTCTAGGCATTTTGAATCTATTTAATCCTTATGAGAATGATAAACAAGTTTTCCAAAAACTTGTATATGCTTTAGATTTTGAACCCATTGATATATTTTCATATCAATTTTGTCAAGTAACAACATTCAATATTAGATGTATGACATCTTCTAGTGCCTAGATTGCAAGTCAAATAAGTTTTACGCTTACCAAGATGCATCATTTCACTTTTCACTTGATAATTGTTTTTACATCAGCATGCTTTAATAGATGTAGAATTCATATCCTCATAATCTTTTACCATACTGTGCGCTATCGTATCAAAGATATATTTAATGATATATCATTTTGTTTGATTTCCAATACTACATAACTTGTTAAGATCTCATCACTTAATTATTTTTAGGTAGCTATCCCTCTCATCAGATTTTATAAAGTGTTATGTCGTAGGCTCATCAGCAACACATTGTCTCCTTATTATGGTGATTTGGTTCTTTGATCCTTTCCTTTTTTAAGGATTATTTTATTTAGAATTGATTAATATATCATGCTTCATGCATGTCGTAGACTCTATCCTTAAGGAACATTCAATAAGAGTATTTACAACACTTGTGTTGCTTCTAATCTCCCCTTTATATTGGACAAACTAACATATATCTCAATCTTTGGAGAATCTATCCTTGTGCATCAATGTATATTCATTGATTATATACCATATATCAAAATAATGAGATGAAAAATATTTGGTCTCCGACCATAAATGTCACGACCCAAAACGAGCCGCGAGTGGCACCCACATTTATCCTCCTATGTGAGCGAACCAACCAATCTAATCCCAATTTCTTACCAATATTTCAACCATGATAACCAGAATATAATGCGGAAGACCTAAAACTCATTAATATAACCAATAAATAACTTCTAAAATTTAATACTTATTATTCCAAAAATCTGGAAGTCATCACCACAAGAACATCTATCCTCAATTTACTAAATCTAAGAGTATCTAAGAAGCTAAAATAAATGAACGGCTAGTCCATGCCAGAACTTCAAGGCACCAAGACGTGAATGAGAGAGAATCCAGTCCAAGCTAGGAACAATAGCTCACCCTGAAATCTGACGTGATGAAGACTGGCTAGAGTTGAGGACGAGTTGAAGACGATGGCACGTTTGCTGCACTCCACATATAACAAAGAAAAACAAATACAAGTAGGGGTCAGTACAAAACACAGGTACTGAGTAGGTATCATCGGCCAAC
>NC_028648.1:68165702-68169798 GCF_001406875.1 Solanum pennellii
TCTACTATCCTGGTGTCAGAACGTGACACTCCGATCCAGTACTATCCTGGTGTCGGAACGTGACACTCCGATCCATCTACTATCCTGGTGTCAGAACGTGACACCCGATCCATTACTATCCTGGTGTCGGAACGTGACACTCCGATCCATCTACTACCCTGGTGTCGGAACGTGACACTCCGATCCCCTAATTCTACGTGTCGGTTCGTGGCCATTAACCTCATTCTTTTAGTTCATCAAGCCTTCTTTTATGCCGAGACATCATCATTAACAAAGAGGTTTTAAGGTTTAAGATTCAACAGCCTCATCATGCTAATTCATCACAATTATATAATCACATCATGCATGCACACAATTAAGCATATAGGAGACTTTACAATACTACCCAATACATATCATTCGCTATTAAGAGTTTACTATGAAATAGCATAAACCATAACCTACCTCCACCGAAGAATTCGTGATCACGCAAGCTACTCCTCAAAATCTACGCTTTCCTCTTCGTTCTCTCTTCTCTCGCTCGTTCGTTTCTCCCTCTCTCTCTGTTCTTTCTATTTTTCTTATTCAAAACCCTCTTTCTTTTACCCTAATTGTCATATAATTAAGTATAAAAGATGATAAAAATAACCCACTTTTTATTTCAAGGTTATCTCCTTTAACCCCCAAATAATTGATTTATTAACATTAATCCACTAACTTTATAATTATAAGCATGAATAGCCCAAAACGCCCCTTTAAAAACATTAACAGAAATCCGACCCAGTCAGGGTTACGCAGTCTGTGACGGTCCGTCCTGCATGTCCGTCACAAAGTTCAGAGAGTTAATTCTGTGGGGAGATTTGTGACGGTCCGTCGTGCCAACGACGGTCCGTCCTGCCATTCCGTTGTGAAGTTCAGAGAGTCGATCTCAGTACCCAAATTTTTCAGAATCTAAGTGTTTTGGAACGAGACCCCCTCGACGGTCCGTCGTGACCATGACAGTCCGTCTTGGGATCCGTCGTCTTAAACAGTTATTACCAGAATAAACTCTACTGCTCAAAACGACTAAACAGGTCGTTACAATAGATACCAATTTACCCATCGTTCTTCCTCGAACGATCACAAGAAGAAAAACAAAGGCGAAAAGGAGTACATGAATCTGTACACAGGTGTGGGTATCTTTCTTGCATATCAGCCTCCTTCTCCCAAGTGGACTCTTCAACTGGCCGGTTCTTCCATTGAACCTTGATGGATGTAATCTCCTTGACCTCAACTTGAGGACTTCTCTATCTAAAATAGCAACAGGCTCCTCCTCATAAGACAAATTCTCATCAAGCAGAACTGAATCCCAACGAATAATGTAGTTTCCATCCCCATGGTATCTTTTCAGCATAGACACATGAAATACCGGGTGCACTCCTAAGAGTCCTGGAGGCAAGGCTAATTCATAAGCCACCTCCCCTACTCGCTTAAGTACTCCAAATGGTCCAATATACCTTGGGCTTAGCTTACCTCTCTTACCAAACCGCATCACACCCTTCATGGGTGAAACCTTCAGCAAAACTAGTAATCCTCCATGAACTCCAAGTCTCTCACCTTTCGATCTGCATATTCCTTCTGCCTACTCTGAGCTTCTAAAAGCTTTTCTTGAATAGATTTCACTTTCTCTAATGAATCCCTCAAAAGATCAGTACCCCAAGGTCTAACCTCAAATGCATCAAACCACCCAATGGGAGACCTACATCTCCTCCCATACAATGTTTCGAAAGGAGCCATATCAATACTTGAGTGATAGTTATTATTGTATGAAAACTCTGCTAAGGGTAAGAAGTTATCCTAATGACCACCAAATTCTATCACACATGCACCAAGCATATCTTCCAATACCTGAATCGTTCGCTCAGATTGTCCATCGGTCTGGGGGTGAAATGCAGTACTAAGGTCCAACCTAGTACCTAATTCCGCATGCAATGTTCTCCAAAACTTAGAAGTAAATTGCGTACCTCTATCTGATATGATGGAAAGTGGAACTCCATGCAATCGAACAATTTCTGAGATATAGAGTTTGGCTAACTTCTCTGCATTGTAAGTCACCTTGACCGGAATGAAGTGAGCAGACTTAGTTAATCTGTCCACAATTACCCAAATAGAATCAAACTTACCCAATGTCTTTGGAAGACCAACCACGAAGTCCATTGCAATTCTCTCCCACTTCCATTCGGGAATGGGCATTCTCTGAAGTGTTCCTCCGGGCCTCTGGTGTTCATACTTTACCTGCTGACAATTCGGGAATGGGGCGACAAAATCAACCATATCACGCTTCATCCTACTCCACCAAAAATGTTGCTTTAGGTCACGATACATCTTGGTTGCATCCCATCTATGAGGACTCAAGCCTCCACACCATACTCTTTTGGGAAATAGGTTTCTTTAAAATCGGTGTATATTCGCATAATTCAAGATTCATTCTCTTTGTTCTTCTTGTGTCGGAACGTGACACTCCGATTCTCTACTATCCTGGTGTCGGAACGTGACACTCCGATCCTCTACTATCCTGGTGTCGAAACGTGACACTCCGATCCACTACTCTCCTGGTGTCGGAACGTGACACTCCGATCCTCTACTATCCTGGTGTCGGAACGTGACATCCAATCCTCTACTATCCTGGTGTCGGAACGTGATACCCGATCCATTACTATTCTGGTGTCGGAACGTGACACCCGATCCATTACCCTCAATCTTTTAATTCATCAAGCCTTCTTTTATACCAAGGCATCATCATTAACAAAGTGGATTTAAGGTTTAAGATTCACAGCCTCGTCTTTCCAACCCACTACAATTACATAATCACATCATGCAAGCATACAATTAAGCATATAGAAGACTTTACAATACTATCCAATACATATCATTAGCTATTAAGAGTTTACTATGAAATAGCATAAACCATAACCTACCTCCACCGAAGAATTCGTGATCACGCAAGCTACTCCCTCAAAATCATTGCTTTCCTCTTCGTTCTCTTTTCTCTCGCTCGTTCGTTCTCTCTCTGTTCTTTCTATTTTTCTTATTCAAACCCTTTTTCTTTTACCCTAATTGTCATATAATTAAGTATAAAAGATGATAAAAATAACCCACTATTTATTTCAAGGTTATCTCCTTTAACCCCCAAGTAATTGAATTATTAACATTAACCCACTAACTTTATAATTATAAGCATGAATAGTCCAAAACGCCCCTTAATAACTTTTAACAGAAATCCGACCCAGTCAGGGTTATGCAGTCTGTGACGGTCCGTCACGACTGTGACGGTCCGTACTGCATGTCCGTCAAAAAGTTCAGAGAGTTAATTTTGTGGAAAGATTTGTGACGGTCCGTCGTGCCAACTACGGTCCGTCCTGCTATTCCGTCGTGAAGTTCAGAGGGTCGATCTCAGTACTCAAATTTTCAGAATCTAAGTGTTTTGGAACGAGACACCCTCGACGGTCCGTCGTGCCCATGATGGTCCGTCGTGGGATCCGTCGACCCAGACAGTTATACCAGAAATAAACTCTACTGCTCAAAACGACTAAATAGGTCGTTACAATAAATCAATTGAAAGAAAATTTGTGATACGACCCAAAACGAGCCGCGAGTGGCACCCACACTTATCTTACTAGGTGAGTGAACCAACAATCTAAACCCCAACGTTTACCAAGTATATAAATTTTGACTAGTAATTAAAATGCGGAAGATCCAAAACTCATTAACGAAATCAATTAAATAAACTTCTAACAATACAATACTTATCATCCCCAAAATCTGGAAGTCATCACATCAAGAACATCTATCCTCAAATTACTAGTCTAAGAGTATTTAAGAACTAAAATAAGTAAAACGATGGTCCATGTACGAACTTCAAGACATTAGTACGTGAATGAGGGAATCCAGTTCGAGCTAGGAACAATAGCTCACCCTGAAATCTGACGTGCTGAAGATTGGATAGAGTTGCGGACGAGTCGAAGTCACTGGTGCACTTGCTGCACTCCACAAAACAACAAGAAGAACATAGAAGTAGGGGTCAGTACAAGGAACAAGTACTGAGTAGGTATCATCGGCCAACTCAAAATAGAAAGCA
>NC_028648.1:68175267-68175527 GCF_001406875.1 Solanum pennellii
ATCCGCAAATCTGACCTCAATCCCTTCACACAACGGCGAATCCGCTCTTGTGGACTGAAACAGAGCTGAGTGGCAAACCTAGATAGTGCACGAAATTTAGCCTCATAAGCAGCAACAGACATCCTTCCTTTCTCTAGGCTCAGGAATTCATCTCTCCTCCTATCCCTCAAAGTCCGGGGTATATACTTCTCCATAAATAAGTTAGAGAATGATGCCCAAGTCATAGGTGGTGCCTGTGCTGGTTGACACTCAACATACGA
>NC_028648.1:68175656-68177236 GCF_001406875.1 Solanum pennellii
GCACCCTTGAATACTGGAGGTTTTAACTATAAGAATTTAGTGAAAAGTTCATGCTGATCACTTGTCATTATGGACCCTGTAGTCAATCGAGGAAACGTGCCTATTTCCAATGAGGCATCCATGCGGGGAGCCACAGCGGCTGCATGTTGTACTCCCTGAACCTGAGGTGCTGGTGCAGAAAACACTGGAGGGGTCTGGCCCTGATCAAATAACCCGCTAAGATAGGTCAGAACCTGGTTAATCATCTCTGGGGTTGGCTGGGGTGGTAATTCCTCATCTTGATCCTGCTCATTTCCCCCTTTTTCACCCTCTCTCACTACCTCATCAGTCGGTGGAGGAGTCACTGCCCTATTACTATCTGGACAAGGTGTTTGTCCTCTACATCTAGAAGGTGTCCTCCTGCGACCTCTACCACGACCTCTTGCCACTGCTCCTCCTCGAGCTACGATCCCAATGGTTGGCTCAGACGCACCCTGTCCTGCCGGTGCTGGTGTTGACACAGTTGTTGCTCTAGTTCTAACCATCTGCGAGATAGAGTGAGGATGTCAGATACCAATTTGTATCACCTAGATACCAATTGGACGCAAGTAATAGCACGAAAGAAAGAAAGAAAGAATGGAGTTTTCCTAAAGTCCTATAGCCTCTCAAAGAAAAGTAAGGGCGTCCCCCTACCGTTCCTCAAGACTCTACTAGACTCGTTCTTGTGTGATGAGACCAACGAACCTAAAGCTCTGATACCAAGTTTGTCACGACCCAAAACGAGCCGCGAGTGGCACCCACACTGATCTTACTAGGTGAGCGAACCAACAATCTAAACCCCAACGTATACCAGTATATAAATTTTGCCTAGTAAATAAAATGCGGAAGATCCAAAACACATTAACGAAATCAATTAAATAAACTTCTAAAAATACAATACTTATCATCCCCAAAATCTGGAAGTCATCACATCAAGAAGATCTATCCTCAAATTACTAGTCTAAGAGTATTTAAGAACTAAAATAAGTAAAACGATAGTCCATGTCCGACATCAAGACATCAGGACGTGAATGAGAGAATCCAGTCCGAGCTAGGAACAATAGCTCACCCTGAAATCTGACGTGCTGAAGACTGGATAGAGTTGCGGACGAGTCGAAGTCACTGGTGCACTTGCTGCACTCCAAAAAACAACAAGAACAACATAAAAGTAGGGGTCAGTACAAGGAACAAGTACTGAGTAGGTATCATCGGCCAACTCAAAATAGAAAGCAATATATATACGGAATAATAATGTAAAATCAACCACAATACTTAACAGATGACAATCAACAAGTACAAGAACCATTGCAACAACATCAAGCACACCTATGAGGACTCAAGCCTCCACACCATACTCATTTAGGAAATAGGTTCTTCGAAATTTAGTATATTAACATAATTCAAGATTACTTCTCTTTATTCTTATCGTGACGGAACGTGACACTCCGATCCCCTAATGCTACGTGTCGGAACGTGACACTCCTATCCATTAATGCTACGTGTCGGAACGTGACACTCCGATCCATTATTCCTATGTGTCGGAACGTGACACTCCGATCCAT
>NC_028648.1:68177783-68222036 GCF_001406875.1 Solanum pennellii
CCAGTTGGGGTTACGCAACCTGTGACGGTCCGTCGTGTCAATGACGGTCCGTCCTGCAGGTCCGTCACAAAGTTCAGAGAGTTAAATTCAGTAAAGGGTTTGTGACGGTCCGTCGTACCTACGACGGTCCGTCCTGCAGTTCCGTCGTGAAGTTCAGAGAGTCGATTCTCAGTACCCAGATTTTCAGAGTTTAAGTGTTTTGGAACGAAGGCCCTCGACGGTCCGTCGTGCCTATGACGGTTCGTCCTACTTGTCGTCGAGGGTAATGAGAAAAGTAGCAGAAGAAAATTCACAAGTATGGGACGACGGAATCCATCACGGGCCATCGTGACCATGACGGTCCGTCGCGTGGTCCGTCGACCTAGTCAGTTTTTATCAAAATAATCTTACTGCTCGAATCGACTAAACAGGTCGTTACAATTTGATCATAATTTATCGGCCTAATGCGTACAATTACTTTTGTATGCAATATCGTATATCATATCAAATATGAAGTTTTATTTTCATAAACAATGATTTTACTATTTGAGACATTTAGTGTCAAATCATCTTGAGTATTTATCAATATTATCAAAATAATTGTCTCGACTACATATTCTGAAATTGTGCTCTTAATTCTATTATTTTTGGACAAACAATTTTGTGAATGTCAAACTGCAAGTTGACAACAAACGCACATGTGTTATCTTATTAAGGCATCTTTTTATCATATCATATGATAGGAGAACGGGTTCATATTCACCTTTTATACTTTTCAGAATTTAGGGATTCCCAACTTTAGTTGATCCAATCAACTTTATCACGAGAACAAGCAACATAAAGAATTCTTGAAGAATCTTCTACTCTTTCAATGTATGTCCATTACTCAATATGTACATCTTTGGGATAACCAAATTATTCATGCCAACTAATAAAATTATTAGTACTCGTAAATTTCAAGTTTACTACGTCATATGCCTTTTGCTTTAGTAAATTTCTCATTTACTATTATATGAGTAAATTTCAATTTTACTAATCCAAGAGTAATTTTCATATTTATTTCTTTTCAAATACTTCCCCCTCTAGGAGAGTCGTGATCCCATCATTAAATGAACTAATCTGAAGAAAAATTGTGCATATAAATATATTATTTGTGCCAACATTTTTGCAAACATTAAGTTGCGAGATAATAACAGGTACACATGAGACCATATATATAGTAGAAACATTTATTAGGACCATTAAATATCTAAACAATCCACTAAGTGGATGACTAGGTCAACAAATATCTGTATACGTTCCTAGAACGCAGAGAATTCAATCTCAAATTTTGTTTATGATGGTCTCACAATTAGCTTGTCATGCAAACAAGTAGTACAAGAAAATTTACTTACTTGGTCCCCAAATATGATTCGTGACCATATCCTATAAGGACTCTACACAATTAGACATTCACTGTGATACATATATGTTTATAACAATAATGACTATGAAGTTTTAGGGGGGAAATCTAATATTGAACTTTTAGAAATAAACATTTATATTATTATTATTTAACAATTTGCACTTTTATTTATAAATATATTTAAAAGTAGGATATTTTAAAATTCAAATTAAATAATTATCGTAGAAACTAACTAATATGTCATTCAAATTTATACTAGCTATATTTTAAGGACATATTCGTTTAAATATAAAACAGTTATTTACCGTTCATATTCTCAATTCTAAATTCAAATAATTCTATCAAATAATTTTAAATAATTAAAAAATAAAATATGATAACTTCCAACAAAAAAGGGAACTACACAGCCTAGGACTACAAACCCTATTCTTTATAACCTTTTTAAACTACATACCCTAGGACTACATGTAATAGTTGATATAATTTGTCTTTCATTTTTTCTAAAAAGTTATTTTTTTAATTTCTACTACTAATAATATAATTTAAATAATAATAATATATTAATTCCTATTAATTTAAGCTAATTTTTAAAATTTTAGAAAATGCTCCAAAACGGAATTTAGAATTATTAAAAATAATGAAAAAAAAAAACTAAACTGCACCACATGCACAGTAAATCTTCTTTTCAAATTTGAATTGAGATAAATATTTTTTTGTGACTCTACTTAAATATTTGCTCCATTACTTTATATAAATGAATATGTTAAAAGAAAAAACACTTTTGTAACAGTTCACATACCTTTCCATTACTACACAAACCTATAATCAATAAAAATCTATGCAGATAACTTTTTATTTTATTCGTGTTTATCTTACATTTAAAAAACATGAATTATGAAAGAAAACCTTGAAATAACAAATTTTTATAAATATGAAATTAAAAAAATTAGGAAATAAAAAAAATCACAATGATTGTGAATCATTAGTAAAACAAAAACTTATTCAAATTTATTTTACCTGAAGCCAACCAATTGGGAACTGATTAAATATAATATTAAACTATAAAATTATATTTATACCAAAAATAATAAAAGAGGTGTAATGACGTTCCAATATTTTACAATTAGTGGGATTGCCTTACAATTATGTAAATATTTTTGTGTTTTACTTCCTCCGTCCATAATTGTTTGTCATGTTAAGGTCATGCACACCCCTAAGAAAATTTAATACAATGTGTAGTTTGAGTAATATAATTCTATCAAGAATATCAAAAGTCTACCTAACTTTTTAATTGGACTACATTTTCATTAAGGGCGAATTTGGGAAAAAATGATTAATTGTTTCTTGATTATTTGAATTGATAATTAATCTTTGACGTCTATTTTTAGTATACCTACCAAATAATTGTGGACAGAGAGAGTAACTTTGTGCTATGGATGGAGTAATAGTTCCTAAAATATAGGTAAGCGATTAAATATGTTTTTTCAAAAAAATAACTGTTTAAAACAAAAAAAAACCAACACTATATTATATCGAAATAAATGATGAAGTTTATATTTTTCTTGGCCTATTTTTAATCACATTTAAAAGAAAATTCAATCACTTTTAACTATTTATTAATCATTGATAGTTGTTTATAATTATTCAACTAGTATTTATTTGCGTATTAGTTTTTAAATAAATCCCTTCATAAATTTTATCTAAATTAATACGTTAAAGAAATATTTACATAAAGATAATTACTTCAAAATCTAATTATTGTACATGTATAAAGAGCAAATAATTAGGGAACAAATACTTTATATATATATATTTCTACTATTATAGAAAAAGCTTATTCAAAATGGCAACTTAATGTCAATAAATTTCAATTTGAGGGTATATTTGACTTTTCAAGCATTTAGTAAGACGTGTCTTTTATCCTAAAACCAAATGGACACGTAGTCCATCACTTTCAAGTCAAGTTTTATCTTCCTCCAGAAAGAAAAAATCCCTACAACTTCTACACCTTTCCACTAGAACTAAAATAGTCAGGATATTGTTTTTCCTCTTCATCACACAACACAAATCAAAGCTGAAAGAACGAAAATTATCCGAAAGTAGAGGAGAAAGTTGGAAAAGGGGGCTATTGTTGCTTCCTCTCTGTAATGTCTGTAATTCCTTCTTTATTATGTGAAAAATAAACAAAAAATTGATAGACCCTTTCGCATTTAAACATCTTAAGAGCGATCCCTTAATCTTTGATTATTCTATAGAACTTTCAATCCTAAAGTGCGGAACATCAGTAATAGTACTACTAATAATAATTGTTGCAAAAATTTCAATGCTATTATGACGATTTTCTTCTTTCTCTCACCAAATTGATAGTGGAGGAGAAATTTGACAAGTATCTTGGTTGGTCAACTTGGAGGAAAAGTGACCCTGCAACTGGTGCTTGCAGCCATTGAGGTGATTCCAGTCAATCTTGCCGAGTTGTAAGTATTACAGATCTGAGCCTCAATGTTTCATTTGCTACTATAAATTTCTTTGAACATTACAATTGTTGAATTCATAGGTTGATAAACACATGAGAATCTTTCAATTAAAGGAAAAAGACTTATCTTAGATTCAGAGCCAAATAATGAGAATTGTAGAGAGTAACGGGGAAAACTTCAAAGGTATGTTGCTCCTCTCTCTGCAATGCCCGTAATTTCAGTCCTTGTTGTGATAAATATAAATTCAACTGATATTTTAAGTTCTTCAACTACCAAACCGTCCCTTAATCATAGCTTGCTCTCTCAAAAAATTCTCAAACCCAAAGAGAGAATCAATAGCATTAGTAGTAATTACTAATAATAATTGGTGTGAAAATTCTGAGGCTATAATGATGATTTTCTTTTTTCTCTGAGAAAATCAATAGTTTACGAAAAATTGGATGCATATCTTGGTCGAGCAATTCAAATGGCAGATTACCCTTTAATTTATACTTGAAGCCATAGCAGGCGATCCCATACTCTTTTGCCGTATCACAAGTATTATAAATATTATCTTCAATGTTTAATTTGCTTTGGATCGATTGAAAATCCCATCTTCACCTGCACAAAGTAGAGTTGAGATAACCTAAATGTCTGTTGAAATGATTTAACGGTCAACAATTTGTACAGTGCAACTTGTGATTGAGTTCATAAATGTTCTTTACTTATATTTTTCAAAGATTTTTTGCGTATGTGTTTGTGCATTGCAGAAATAATATATTGTAGGATTGAAAGAGAAAAGATTAATACACACCAATCCATTGGGAAAGAATATAAATTATAATATATGTTAATTTTTTCCGGCGTGATTAAAGATATTTGTTTGAGAGTTCCGACTTCATATTCTTCTCTTATGCCTTCTGAATATGTTTCTCCTTTGCCTACAAAAACAATTGAAAGCAACTCTTTCATATGATGTTTGTACTTCAAATTAAAATTAGTAAAAGGTGAAAATAGATGATGTGTGGAGTAATGATCCTCTGCTTTTTGTTATCTTTCAGACATCTTCATTCTGAAGAAGAACATGGGACAATGCTTGCAATACTATTGTTATGATTCTGAACATTTTGAGCCGGTATATTTGTCTTTTGTTTTTTTTATGTTTCCTACATATGTATAGAAGACAAATCTAATGTTAGATATTCAGCTTGGTAGTTTTTTATTAGTTGAGCTTGTCATTTTCAATCACTAATTTTCTATTGAGATCAGTAATTTTGTTGCCTTGAATTCTTTGTATTCCTTCTTAGCTTATTCTCAATACTAGAAAATTCAACTGGAGTACTTTAAGAAGGGTCGTTGAATGAGCTACAACTTTGATGAATTCTAATAACTAATTTTGAAGGCATTTTTATTTCCACAATCCTCATTTGATCACGAGAATTGTGAACTAGCCAACATTCATTCTGGTAATATAGTCGGTCCAAATATCAATTTATTTGGCTGAATAATTCTTGAAGGTTTGTTATCTCCTCAGGTATTTCTATTACTTGTATGATTTTGTGGAGTTTAAGTTGAGTTTCATTGTTGCGCGTTGCTTAATCTCTGTGTCTTAGGTAGGTTAGGAAACCTGATGCCAAACCCCTACAGATAATCAAAGACTATCCTGTCTACATGCACATTCTTCTTTCAAGTTCTTGATTACATTGATCGGTGATTATTTCTTCTACAATATTCATTAGGTATTGATATTCTATCAAGTTATTGTTAGCTTGAGTTAGCCAAGTTGCTTTAAACTAATTGCTTGGATGACACAAGGTATAATCTTGCAGTTATACCGTTTATACAAGACGCTAACTCTATGAATGACACAAGGAAAAATCTTACAACTATACCATTCATAAAAGAGGCTAACTATTTGAATGACACAAGGTAAAAATGTTGCAGCTATACTATTGATATGAGCTACAAAGTCTTGCATCAAATATTGCAGAGAGATAAAATTTTCTTTTCCCCATGCACAAGCTTGAGAGGAGATTTCTCTTTTCAGTTACTCTTTGTGCGCGTTGTAGTGAACTTTATATATGTTGCTGAAATCATTATTTCATCATAACTAAGAACGAGTTACAAAACAATAGTAATTTAATTGGGCTCTACTAATTATAGGATTCACTTTTATCCTAAAAATATGATGTGGGTGAATTACTCGCTCGCACTTTCTCCTTCACAAATTGGAGATGAATATTTCCTCTAGACAGGGTCTTTATTTGTTTGCTTTTACTATAATGACTTTGACAGAATGATGGTGAATTTATATTTATTGAGAGCGCTTTCTAATTCTACTTCGTAATGAACTCTCCCTTTCTTTTGTTATGTTTTTTTTGCTGCTTTTGAATTGATAAGTTTTTAAACCTTCTTAATATTATCCTTGGTATTAAAGAGTTTGTTGTGTTGTAACAATTAAAGTTATCATGTATATGATCCGTTGCTTATTGATTGTAATTCTTCATTGATCACATAGCAGTTTGGAAGTTTTTAAATGTTTGATAAGGAGCCTAAATAGGTGCAACTCAAATGTGAAATCTACTTGTCCTATCATATAAGTCTTAAGAAGAAAGGAACTTATTTTTTTTGTATAATCATGGGATTATACAAGACATCTGTTAGTATTTGAAGGTTCAACTATTTATCTCAGATAGATGGTGTACAAAATTGAAAAACAAATAAAATCACTCCATAAAATTATTGTGTGTGTGTGTGTGTGTGCGTGTGTGCATGTGTGTGTGTGTGTGTGTGAGTGTGTGTGTGTGTGTGTATGTGTGCGTGCGTGCGTGCGTCCGTGCGTGTGTGCGTGTTTGCGTGCGTCCGTGCGTGTGTGCGTGTGTGTGTGTTGATTTTTATTTTTTTGGGATGATGTGTGTGTTTAATGTGTCAGATTTGAATATTTATTTTTATTTTTGATATTAATATATTGTTAAAGTTATTATTTACACATATTTAGTGTGCAACATTACTTTGATAATATTATTTAATAGTAAGTTAAATTTTGTAATTATCAATAGATTAATATTATAATTATATTTATTAACTAACCCTGCAACGCACAGGCACATATACTAGTTATCCTGAAACGAAACTAATAATTAATTTAGAAAAAGATCAAAAACCTCTTAACAAATCTAGATTTGGAATTTCCTCTGCTTAACAATCCAACTTCCGGAAGTCCTATCTTTCTCATACGACCTCGGAATTTCACAAACTTCACGTTGTTGGAAATATCTTTCGACGAGCGTTCCATCCATATAGTGAACTCACACAAACTCCTCCTTAGAAGGAAGTTATGTCCGTTTGACAAATGACCAAAACTCACTTTTGAAATATGGAAATTTCCAGACTTCTTTACATATTTCCAAATTTGTTCTTCTTGTTTTTCTTAGCTTAACCTTAGTTCATTCTAGAATACGAGATGTTACAATATCCCTCTTGGGAACATTCGTCCTCAAATGAGAATTCTTTCTCAAAGCTAGGGGCAGTAACATCATTATAGCACTCAACAACACAACAAATAATGATATGTTAATATATAGTCTTATCAAGTGCTAAGAAGAGAATTTAGTACCTTGATTTGCATTCTCTCCGGATTCAAAGAGATGTGGATATCTCTTCTTCATATCCTTCTGTGCGTCCCAAGTCGCCTCTTCGACAAATTGGTTCCTCCAAAGGACCTTGACTAAAGCAACTTCTTTTGTCCTCAACTTGCGAACTTGACGATCCAAAATCTGAACTTGAACTTCTTCATAGGATAGGCTATCCTTAATCCCCACATTCTCTGTTGGTACTATCAATGAAGGATGACCAAAGCACTTCTTCAATATAGAAATATGGGATACTAGATGAACCGCTGCTAACTCTTGGGGTAGCTTCAACTCATAAGTCACATTGCCCACTCTCTTGGAGATTCTATAAGGTCCAATATATCGAGGACTAAGTTTCTTTTTCTTACCAAACCTCATAATTACTTTCATAGGTGACACCTTAAGATACACTAATCATCTACCTCAAACTCTAATGCCCTTCTTCTAACGTCTATGTAGGACTTCTGATGACTCTGCGCTATCTTCAACCTTTCTTGAATCACTTTCACCTTCTCCATAGCTTGGTGAACTACATTTGGACCTATCAACCTTGCTTCACCAACTTCGAACCACCCAATAGGAGATTTGCATCTTATCTCATAAAGATCTTCTTATGGAGCCATTTGGTTGCTCGATGATAACTATTGTTGTAAGCAAACTCACTGAGAGGTATGTGATTATCCCAATTTCCCTTGAAGTCGATTACACAAGCTCTCAAAATGTCTTTTAAGGTATGCATAGTACGTTCACTTTTTCCATTTGTCTGAGGATTGAAAGCAGTACTCAAATTCACCTTTGAAACCTAACCATTCTGGAAGGATTTCCAGAATTGTCAAGTAAATTGTACACCTCTATATGAAATAATGGAGATTTGAACCCCATGAAGTCTTACCACTTCTTGAAGGTAAAACTTATCATAATCCTCAGCTGAGTAGGTAGTATTTACCGACAAGAAATGGGCTGATTTTGTCATTCTGTCGACAATCACCCAAATAGAATCATGTTGCCTTCGCGATCTTGGAAAGACTGTGATGAATTCTATATTAATAATCTACCACTTCCATTCCGGAAGTTCAATATTCTGAGCTAAACCTCTAGGTCTTTGGTGTTCCACTTTCACTTGCTGACAATTTGAACACTTGGCAACAAACACAACAATGTCTCTCTTCATGCTTCGTACCAATATACCTCTCTCAAATCATGGTACATTTTGGTAGAAACCGAACGAATGGAATATCTGGAGTTATGAGCCTCTTCCAAGATCCTCCCTTGGAGTTCATCCACCTTAGGTACATATAATCTTCCTTGAATCTGCCTTGGTACTTCAGCACACTATCTCCCCCTTGTTCAAAGGGTAATAATCTTTGGTTATGGACACTTGGCTTCAAATCAAGCAAAATAGGGTCTTGATCTTGCTTCTCTTTCACCTATGACACTAATGATGATTAAGCCTCATTGGTCACCACTATGCCTCCTTATGTGGAGTCCATAAGTCTGACTCCCAATCGTGCAAGTCGGTGTACATTTTTTTGCTAAATCCCTCTTTCCTTCTTCAACATAGGAAGTACTTCCCATGTACAACCTGCTTAGTGCATCAACAACCACATTAGTCTTACCTGGGTGGTAAAGAATACTCATGTCATAATCCTTGAGTAGATAGAACCACCTTCATTGTCTAAGATTGAGCTTCTTCTGGGTGAACACATATTGGAGCCTTTTGTTGTCACATCCGGGTTTACCCCCTAGACGTAACCGGTATCTTCGTCCTTTTTAAGGACTAATACTAGCCTCTTAGTTTCATGTCATTACATTCATAGGTAGAAAAATTGCGAAACAATTTGAAACTTTTATTATCTCTACTAGGAGGCTTACATAGACCTCTACATACACATAATATATGTTGATATTGAGTATACATAGACCCTTTATATAGAAAGGTTACATAGCCTTCTACTTTTATTGCACACACACACACACACACACACACACACACACACAGATATAGATATATATATATATATATATATATAGAATAGTCTCAACGATCTTCTTGTCTCATACCATCTAAACGGATATCACAATATGAGCATAGCCCTTACATCAATTCAAAAAGACCATGTATAGGTCATATGAAATGACAATATTCAAATAACAAGGAAAGAAATGATAGAGTCAATAAGCTCCTAACAAAATCCAAAGTTAGAAGATGACATTGCCCTCAAAAGTTGAGGACCTACCCCACTTGGAAGAAAGGAAGAATCCAAGCCTTACACAATATCGCCTTTTGAACTCTTCAATGACCGAAACCTAAAATGTTTAGGACAAGGGAAGAAAACGGGGTTAGTACTCCACATGTACTAAGTATGAGATCTTATGCACATACACAAACAAAACATGCTAAAAGGGACTTTTTATCAAAGCATGTCATTCTACCCCTTTAAGTGCTTAATGCAAAGTAAGTCATATTATTCAACCAAACATGCTTACTATCTCAAAAAGTAATACTTATCCCAACACACTTAAAACTATGATTTTATACGACCCTAACATCAAGGAATAATATCACAAGAATGAATAAGAGTTAAACATAGCATAATAAGCAAGACAACTACTCACAAGTCCTTATCAAGTCAACAAGTGCAATAACCAAGCAAAGCCCCATAAACTTACTCAATCAAGTATCCTCAACAAGAAAACATGACCAATGTCCAGCTTTACATATCATAACGCTTAGGCTTGTATTCCATCATGTATTATCATTATGACCCAAGACATATTCATAAATGAACAAATCAACATATAGTATCAACAATGTGCCATGGTCATCATATATACATCATATATTGTCATAACATAAAAATACATAAGAACCTCCTCCTAAGACTCCCCTCAAGGCTAACTAGTGCAATGTCTAGGCAGAGTCCCAATACCCATACCTAGACTAGGCTAGACCCCTTAGGTTATCCAAGTTAGAGTTCATGTCCTTTAATTCATTTTACCTTTTGATAACATCTTGCCCTAACCGACATAGACCACATGAGCTAGTGTGGAATCCCGTTTAATAAAGCTCTACATCGAAAGAAGGCGGACTATTTGCCAAGGTAGTACCAAAACAAAAATCATAGAAACTACGTGGATCTACTAGCTAATATTCCTATGCGGGAAACATAGTTCAAGAACTAGGAAATTTATTTGGGACCCTCTTTATGTGCCATGCATTATAGTCTCTAATATCGAGAGTAATATAGTGTTCCCACCTTCCCTGTGTGGAAGGGACACTCCTCTATCTAGTTCACTCGGTGCTAAGCTAGAGTTCCTTTTTGAAATGTCTTTAAGCCTTTAATTACCATTCATAACTTAATTTAGGCCATATGCTCTACCCCTTGTATATTCATCATCATCAATAGCTCAATAAGAATTGTATGAGTATAAGTCCTTTCATCACAATTCATATAAGTGAGGTTAACACAATAGTGCTTCATAACATATTAAGGCACATTGATAGTTTTCACCATCCTTATAGCACATACACATTAATGAACCTCACCACATAGTCAAGACATTTCAATTCAACATCATACCACCCTATTATCCTAGTACAAGGCATACTCCAAACGTAATATCCTGACTTAACAACAATTAATCACAATTAGAAGTAAAGGTAGAGATTCTAAGACTTACCAAGTCTTCTCAAAGTATATCATCAAGATATTATCATCAACCCAACTTGGTGAGTAACATCATCACACAATGATAACCAATAGAATAACAAGGCCAATTGCATCTCTATAATACAATTCATCTTTAGATCACAACTTGAGACAAGCTACGTAGGCTAATTTCACATTATAAATCATAACCTAAATCACATCTCAAGAACTAGCATGATAGGCCTATAATTCATCTTAATTTAATAAAAATATCACCATAGGATAGTAATCTAATCAACAACAAACTTAATTGAATAATCACCATACAATATAGGTCAAGGTCGCTACCTAGTTTTAGGGATAGAGGATCATATTCTTCAATTTAGACTAAACCATCAACAATTACAATAAACAAGATGAACTACATGTTAATATACTCAATATAACCCTAAGAATTCATTAACAACTCAATCTAGATTTTCAATTTCGTAATTGAATGAAACACATAAGAAAACTCAACTTTTTGATATCTATTTTGAAATAACCCTTTAAGGAAAGAATCTCAAAGGTGAATAGAACCATACCTTAATGTTTTTCAACAATTTGATGAAGAATCCACCCTTTTTCCAGCCTCCAAACCCTAGTTCTTGCTAGCCTTCAATGGTGAGTTCACGTAGAGAGAAATAAGAGAGAAGGAAGAGAGTTTATTTTGAGGGTTGTCTTTAGGTTAATGAGGGTTAAGGGTATTCATAGTGAGGCTTAATTAACTTAATTAGTCTCCCTTTAATTTTAACTAACCCCTAAACCACTTAATTACTTAAATAAAGTCATTTAAAATTTAACAGTGAAACTCGACCCTCACCGACGAGATCCCGATCGACGTTCCGTTGGTGAGTCGACGGACAACCCCCCCCCCTACGTCCTGCACTCCGTCGTATCGGTCAGGGACTTTGCAGGCAAGGGCTTTCTCCAATTTTTCTAATTGTGGGATGACAGTGGCCTTGACTCCCCATTGAGCCACTGACGCCCCCGTCAACCCCCTTTCGTCGCGTGTAACAGTAGCTAGGTAAGCAAGAGACTTCACAAATATTTCTACATATGGGACGACGGTGGCCTCGACGCCACGTCGAGACACACACGGACCGTCGTCTATCCCATCGATGCACACTGCCAGGCAGTGCTGCATCAAACTGCAGGGGTCCTCCTCAAGGGCCCTTGGTTGTTCCTTGGGGAGTCGTACCTAGACGTTTCAATGATTAAACAAATCAAACCTATTAGCTACCTTTCCACCCATTTTCATACATTGTTGACTCCTAAAAGTTAGTAAAAAGGCTAAGGCACACTAACATCTTTTTGAACCAACTTTCTGGATGTTTTGGTTCTTAAACCTTCTAAATGACCTATATTCATTAAAAATGGACTTAGAAAGAGTGTTTAGACTTTACGACACCTATATTTGGCTTTACAATAAGTCTTGGATTTTTAAGGTGTTACATTATCCCCCCCCCCCCTTAGGAAAATTCGTCCCCGAATGACACTAAAATTCTTTTGAAGGAAGGAATAGACCCAAGACTAGCAGCCCAACCAATCAACAATATCCATTTAACATAAATCATGTCACTTCAACAAGGCAAATATCAAAAATCATATTATTACACCTAAGGCTCAAAACGCTTCATCATGAGGCATTTCCTTCTCACAACACTTATGAGCTCAACATACATCACATGAGACAATTAGCACAAAGTTCAACTTAACAACATGTTACTTATCATTTTATGAAGACTCACCATATCCAAAATGCACAACATAACTCAAAGCAGGTAAAAAGTAAAATTTCATGTTTTTAATAACAATACTACAATGATTTCACTATAAAACTTACTGTGAGGTTTTCAAAAAAATGCCCTTTTTTTGTAACACTTCACCCAAAAATCAAGAAACTTCAATTTCTAATCATATTTATAATATTAAAAAGAATGACTAACCTTAATTCTCAAAAAGATGAGGGTAACGGGACTTCATGTCGCCTCGGCCTCCCATGTTTCACCCTCAACTAGATGATTTTTCATAACACCTTTACGGAAACCACCTCTTTATTCCTCAATTTCTTGACTTGCCTATCAAGAATTTGAACCGGGAGTTCCTCATAAGAGAGGTTATCCTTGACACCAAGACCCTCAATAGGAAGAATGGACTCGGAATCACCGATACACTTTTTCAACATTGAAACATGGAAAACCGGATGAACCGAAGCCAATTCACTAGGAAGTTTCAATTCATAGGCAACCTTGCCAACCCTTTGCAAGAATTCAAGGGACCCACATAACGAGGACTCAATTTCCCTTTCTTGGGCCACACCTAACCACCCCTTTCATTGGTGAAATTTTTAAATACACCTTATCACCTTCTTGAAACTCCAAATCACCTCTCCTATTATCGGCATAAGACTTTTGCCGACTATAGGCCGTTTGCAACCGGTTCCTTATGATATGAAACTTTTCCAAAGTCTTATAAAGCAACTCAGGACCAAAAAGCGATGGCTCACCCACTTCAAACCATCCAATAGGAGACCTACACCTCCTACCATACAAGGCTTCATAGGGAGCCATGGATATGGATGAATGGAAACTATTGTTGTAGGCAAACTCCACTAAAGGTAAATGCCTATACCAACTCCCTTTAAAATTAATAATGCAATTTCTAAGCATATCTTCAAGGGTTTGTATCGTACATTCCGCTTGACCATCCATTTGGGGATGAAAAGCGGTGCTCAACTTCACTGTAGTACCTAGCCCTTTTTGGAACGACCTCCAAAATCTAGATGTAAATTATGCGCCCGATCCAATATGATAGATAACGGAATGCCATGATGGCACAAAATATCATCTAGGAAGATTTTTGCGTAATCCTCCGCCGAATATGAAGACTTTACGGGGATAAAGCGAGCAGATTTAGTCAATTGATCCACATCCACCCATATGGAATCATAGGACTTTTGGGTCCGGGGTAAACCTACTACAAAGTCTATATTGATGTCTTTCAACTTTCAAGCTGGAATTTGGATCTCTTGTAGTAAGCCACCCGAGTTTACGTGTTCGGCCTTTACTTGTTCGAAATCGGACATTTAGCAACAAATTTCCCTTAGGTCATGGTACATTTTTGTCGACCACGGATGAATTGAGTAGTGGGACCCATGTGCTTCTTCGAAGATCCGATCCTTCAACCCATCAACATTGGGAACACATAATCTCCCTTGGTACCTTAACACACCATCCCCCCTAGGAGAATGATTCATTCAACTCGCCAAGAACCGATTCTTTCAACTCCGATAAGGCTAAATCAAGGTGTTGTTTGGACTTTACCTCAACCACTAAAGATGACTCAGAGTTATGATGAACTACGGAACCCCCATGCGGAGAACTCTCTAACCTCACCCCCAACCAGCCAACCTATGCACATCCTCTGTTAGGTCATTTTTGGCTTCATCAAGATGGGATACACTACCCATAGTCCGACTTAGGGCATCCGCCACTACATTAGCCTTTCCGGGGTGATAAAGGACACTCATACCATAATATTTCAATAAATCAAGCCACCTTATTTGTCGAAGATTTAACTCCTTTTGGGTAAACACATATTGGAGACTCTTATGATCGGTAAAAACATCTACATGAACCCCATACAAGTAATACCTCCAAATTTTTAAAGCAAACAACACGGCCGCTAATTCAAGGTCATGAGTGGGGTAATTTCCCTTGTGTACCTTTAGTTGACTAGAGGCATAAGCTATTACCTTACCGTTTTTCATAACCACACACCCAAACCCACTCGGGATGCGTCACAATACATCACAAAGTCCTTAGTACCCTCTGATAAGGTCAACATCGGAGCAGAAATAAGCCTATCTTTCAAAAATTGGAAGATCTTTTCACATGCCTCTGACCACTCAAACTTTTTTCTCTTTTGTGTCAAAGTAGTCAAAGCAGATGCAATGGACGCGAAACCATCCACGAACCTCTGATAGTAACCCGCTAAACCCAAGAAACTCTTGATATCAGTCGGAGTCAATGGTCTAGGCCAATTTCTCACCACTTCTATTTTCTTTGGGTCTATTTCAGCTCCCTCACTAGAAATGATGTGCCAAAGAAAAGTAACCGATCTCAACCAAAATTCACACTTACTATATTTGACATACAATTGATGTTCTTTAAGGGTTTGCAGCACTACCCTCAAATGACCCATATGATCACCCTCATTCTTCTAGTATACCAAGATATCATCAATGAAGACAATGGGGAAAAAATCTAGGTAATTTCAAAATACTCTATTCATTAGGTCCATAAATGCCGCCAGAGCATTAGTGAGACAAAAAGACATGACCAAGAACTCCTAATGCCCATACCTAGTCTGAAAGGCCGTATTAGGTATATCCTTCCCTCTCACCCTGAGTTAATGATACCCCGAAGAGAAGTCTATTTTTGAAAAGTAACTCACCCCTTGGAGTTGGTCAAATAACTCATCAATCCGAGGGAGAGGGTACTTATTCTTAATGATGATCTGGTTGAGTTGGCGGTAGACCGATCCTTCTTTTTGACAAATAACACCGGAGCACCACATGAAGATATACTAGGCCTTATAAAGCCTTTGTCAAGCAAATCCTTGAGTTGAGCTTCAACTCTTTCAATTCGGCCGTAGCCATCCGATATGGAGGGATTGAAATGGGATTTGTTTTGGGTAGAAAATCAATACTGAAATCAATTTGCCGTTTGGGAGGAATACCGGGAAGGACATTAGCAAAGACCTCTGGAAATTCATTCAGTACAGGGACCGAATCAATAGGAGGAATATTGAAATTAAAATCTTGGACTCTTACTATGTGATAGAGACAACCTTTTGAGATCATTTTACATGCTTTTAGACAAGATATGATGCGACCTCTAGGACTAGAATTTCCCCCCTTCTACTTAACAACGGGTTCATTTGGGAAGTTAAACCTCACCACTTTTTTCCTACAATCAATGGATGCAAAACATAAATGCAATCAATCCATACCCAATATAATATCAAATCAAGCATATCTAGTTCTACTAGATCAACATAAGAAACTCTATTGGGCAATGAAATGGGACAATTTCGATAGACTCTTTTAGCAATAACTGACTCTCCCACCAGAGTAGACACTAGAAAAGGCTCATGCAAAATATTGTGTAAAACATCAAACATTTTATTTACTAGAGGTGTAAAAAAGGACAATGTAGAACCTGGATCAAGCATACACATCAAGAATAAAGATTTTTTAAATACCCATCACCACGTCGGGAGAGATCTCTTGCTCACCCCTAGAGCGGAGAGCATAGAAGCAGTTCTTCTTTGGAGCATCACTAGAACCACTTGCTTGAGCTTTGCCACTACCCTTATCTTGATTCTTCAAGTTTGGACAATCTCTTTTTTTGTGACCACTCTTTCCACAACTAAAGCAATTATTCGTCCCCTTAAGGCACTCACCATGGTGCTTTATACCATATTTTCCACAAGTTGGCTTCTCCTTTGGTGAATTAGAACCTTTTCCCTTCTTAAATTTAGGATTAGACACTTTATCACCACTAGCTCTTGGGAATTTGGTAGGGACTTGATTTGAACCCTGCTTCTTAAGTTTAGGCTTATCTTGTATCTCAAGCCTATTCTTTGAGGAGCCTCCATCAAATGATCTAGCCCTCTAAGCATCTCTACTTTTTCATTTAGCTCTTGCATCCTCAACCCTTCTTGCATAAACTATAAGATGGGAAATGTTCATGTTGTCATGTAGCATGGCCTATTGGCACTCCTCTTGTAAGTCCTCCGACCCCCCCCCCTCACAAAATGGCTCATTTGGTCTCTAGGATTGCAGACTAAAGAAGGAGCATATTTGGACAACTTAACGAATTCCAAAGAGAACTCATGAACACTCTTTCCTCCTTGGCGAAGATTGATGAACTCCGTCACTTTCTCCTCCCTCATCTCTCTAGGGAAGAACCGATCTAGAAAAGCCACCTTAAAGATCTACGAAGTCACTGAACAACCTCTCAACGACCTATTATCCCTGCATTCCACATACCAAATTTGAGCCACATCCTTGAGTTGATATGAGGCCAACTCGGCCTTCTCACTTGAAGTAACCCCCATAATATATAGCACCTTGTAGACCTCATCAACGAATTCTTGGGGGTCTTCATCAACCTTAAACCCATAGAAAGTAGGAGGGTTCATCCGAGTGAAATCCCTTAGACGGGAAGCCATAGTAGTGACTTGTTGATGAGGACGAAGAGCAACATCCCGATTGCTTGAACCGTTATAGCTTGGGCTTGAACCGGTGCGGCTTGGGCTTGAATCATTGCGGATTGAGCCATTTGAGCAACAATAGCGCTCATCTACGCCTCCGTCATAGGTGGAGAGTTAACTGGGGCTTGATCAACATTAGCATTTTCCTCAAGTAGAGGAACTTTCTCATCATGGGGAGGAGCTCCCGCATTAGCAACTTCCTCATCAAGTTTTCGAGCCGCATTCCTTCGAGTGTTCATGCTTCCTATAAGAACAATAATATGATTAGATACAAGGCACACCATAAGTATACTTTATTGGCGTGATATAAGGTTTCCAAGAACGAGAGTGATGCCTAAGCATCATATAGGTTCCTACTCATAAATGTGGCGCTCTTCACAATTATGAATACAAATCTGCATAGACATGGTAGAGAGAGAGAGACATAACTCAGCGGTATACAAACTCATGCTCTGATAACAAGTTTGTCACATCCTGGTTTACCCCGTAGACGTAACCGGCGTCGTCGTCCTTTTTAAGGACTAAGACTAGCCTCTTAGTTTCATGTCATTACATTCATAGGTAGAAAAATTGCGGGGGCAACATAGTTCAAGAACTAGGAGATTTAGTTGGAACCCTGTTTAAGTGACATGCATCATAGTCTCCAATCTCGGGAGTAATATAATGTTCCTACCTTCCCTATTTCAGAAGGGACACTCCTCTATCTAGTTCATTTGGTGCTAAGCTAGAGTTCCTTTTTGAAATGTCTTTAAGCCTTTAATTACCATTCATAACTTAATGTAGGACATAGGGTCTACCCCTTGTATTATCATCATCATCAATAGCTCAATAAGAATTGTATGAGTATAACTCCTTTCATCACAATTCATATAAGTGAGGTTAACACATTAGCGTTTCATAACATATTAAGGCACATTGATAGTTTTCACCATCCTTATAGCATATACACCTTAATCAACCTCACCACATAGTCAAGACATTTCAATTCAACATCATACCACCCTATAGTCCTAGTACAAGGCATACTCCAAATGTAATATAATGACTTAACAACAATTAATCATAATTAGAAGTAAAGGTAGAGATTCTAAGACTTACCATCAACCCATAACTCAACCCAACTTGGTGAGTAACATCATCGCACAAGGATAACCAATAGAATAACAAGACCAATTGTATCTCTATAATACAATACATCTTTAGATAACAACTTGGACAAGGTACGTAGGCTAATTTTACATTATAATTAATAACTTAAATCACATCTCAAGAACTATCATGATAGGCATATAATTCATCTTAATTTAATCATAATAGCACCATAGGATAGTAATTTAATTAACAACAAACTCAATTGAATGATCACCATACAGTATAGGTCAAGATCACTACCTAGGCTTAGGGATAGAGGATCATATTCTTCAATTTAGACCAAACCATCAACAATTACCATAAACAAGTCGAATTACATGTTAATATAATCAATATAATTCTAGAATTCATTAACAACTCAATCCACAACTTCAATTTCGTAATTAAATGAAACCCAAAAGAAAACTCAACTTTTTGATATCTATTTTAAAGGAACCCTGTGAGGAAAGAATCTCAAAGGTGAATAGAACTCATACCTTAATGTTTCTAAACAATTTGATGAAGAATCCACCCTTTTTCCAGCCCCCAAACCCTAGTTCTTGCTAGCCTTCAATGGTGAGTTCATGTATAGAGAAATAAAAGAGAAGGAAGAGAGTTTATTTTGAGAGTTGTCTTTAGGTTAATGAGGGCTAAGGTTAATTATAGTGGGGCTTAATTAACTTAATTAGTCTCCCTTTAATCTCTAACTAACCCATCAACCACTTAATTACTTAAATGAAAACATTTAAAATTTAACAGTGAAACTCGACCCTCACCGATGAGACCCTAATCGACGTTCCGTAGGTGAGTCGATGGAAAACTCCCACGCTTCTTTCCTACACACCGTCGTCTCAGTCAGAGAATTTTCAGGCGAGGGCTTCCTCCAATTTTTCTAATTGTGGGATGACGGTGGCCTCGACGCCCCGTCGAGCCACTGACGCCCCGTCAACCCCCTTCCGTCGCATGTAACAGTGGCTAGGTAAGAAAGAGCCTTCACGAATCTTTGTAAGTGTGGGATGAAGGTGGCCTCGACGCCCCGTCAATCCATGCACGGACCGTCGTCTGTCTCCTCGGTGCATAATGCCAGGCAGTGCTGCATCAAACTGCAGGGGTCCTCCTCAAGGGCACTTGGATGGTCCTTGGGGAGTCGTACCCAGACGTTTCAATCATGAAACAACTCAAACACCCATTAGCTACTTTTTCATCAATTTTCGTATATTTCCGACTCCTAAAAGTTAGTAAAAAGGCTGAGGCACACTAACATCCCTTTGAACCAACTTCCCAGATGTTTTTGGAAGTTTTGGTTCTTAAACCTCCTAAATGACCTATAGTCATTAAAAATGGACTTATAAACAGTGCTTAGAGTTTACGACACCTATGTTAGGATTTACAATGATTCTTGAATATTCAAGGTGTTTCACTTGTGATCAGTGAATATATCCACATGAACACCATAAAAATAGTGATACCATATCTTTAAAGTAAACACTACTGTAGCAAATTCTAAGTCATGAGTTGGATAATTCTTCTCATGAACGTTCAACTGTCTGGAAGCATATGTGATGACCTTGCTATTATGCATTAACACACAGACTAAGCCAACTCTTGAGGCATTGCAATACACCATAAACCCTGGTACCCTCTGGTAAGGTCAAAATCGGAACGGTAGTCAATATCTTTTTCAACTCCTTAAAGGTTTCGTCAGAAGCTTCAGACCATTGAAACTTGACTTAATTCTAAGTTAACTTGGTCAAAGAAGAAGATATATATGAGAATCCTTCAACAAATCTCCTATAATAGCAATCCAAGCCTAAGAAACTCCTTATATATGTTAGAGACTTGGGTCTAGGCCAACTTTGAATTGCTTCAATCTTTTGAGTGACAACTCTAATCCCTACATGAGAAATAATGTGGCCTAAGAATGCCACAGACTTAAGCCAAAATTCGCACTTTGAGAACTTGGCATATAGCTCCTTATCTCTCAATGCCTGAAGAACAATTATTAGGTGAGTAGCATGATCTTCTTCATTCCTTGAGTAAATTAGTATGTCATCAATGAAGACGATGAAAAGTAGATCTAAATAAGGTTTGAAGACTATGTTCATAAGATCCATGAACACTGCTGGTGCATTCGTTAAACTAAAGGACATAACAAGAAATTCATAATGCCATCACCTTGTTCTAAAAGTCGTCTTGAGAATATGACATCCCCTAACCTTCAACTGATGATAGCCTGATCTAAGGTCAATCTTGAAAAAGCAAGAAGCACCATGAAGTTGGTCGAAGAGATCATCTATCCTTGGAAGAGGATATTTATTTTTTATGATTACCTGATTCAACTGATGGTAATCTATACACATCCTAAGGGACCCATCCTTCTTCCTAACAAACAAGACCGGAGCGCCCCAAAGGGAGAAACTTGGTTGGATAAAACCTTTATCTAACAGATCCTTGAACTATTCCTTTAGCTCTTTTAACTCTGTTGGTGCAATTATGTATGGCGGAATAGATATAGGACGAGTTATGGGATTATGTCTATGCCAAAGTCTATCTCACTTTAAGGAGGAACTCCAGGTAGGTCATCAGAAAAGACTCCTGGAAACTCACTAACTATAGGAACTGACTGAAAGAAAGGTACCTCAACACTTGAGTCATTAACTCTAACAAAGTTATCGATACATCTCTTAGAAACTAACTTTCTCGCCTTAAGGTATGAAATGAAACGACCCTTAAGCACTGTTGAACTACTAGCTCACTCTATGACTAGCTCATTAGGAATCTTAAATTTGGCAACTCGAGTTATGCAATCTATTGATGCAAACAGGCATGGAGTCAATCCATACCAAGAATGACATCAAAATCTACCATGTATAACTCTATTAAATTATCCATGGTACTCTTGTGACTGACGAAAATAAGACAATCACGATAGGCTCTTCTGACTAGAATGGATTTACCAATAGGTGTGGACACACTGAATGGTTCTTTAAGTTGTTCAGGAGAAACCTCAAAGTTCATAGCAACATACGGAGTTACAAAAGATAAACTAGCTCATGGGTCTAATAATGCATAAGCCGTAAAGTCAAATACTCGAATCATACCAGTGACAACATCTAGAGAATTTTCTTGTTCATGGCGATTATTAAGAGCATACAAGCAGTATGTTCCTCCGCCTGTATCAGAAGTAGCTCCTCTAGGTGTAGCTCTGTCTAGTGGAGAAATCGAAGAAGAATGAGCTCTATTTACCCCATTACCATCGTTGTTCTTACTCTTGAGACATTCTCTCATGAAATGTCCGGTCTGACCGCACTTGAAACAACCCGCGGAGCCTTTGTGACAGATGCTAGATTGATTACTATCACACTTGGCACAGGCAGGAGGCTTAGTACCTCCTTTAACCACACCACCTTGAGACTGAGCTGGTCCAGCCTTGAAGTTCTGCGATTTATGGACACTATACTCACCTTTGTTTCTGTGCTCAGGTGTACTAGCCGGTGATGGTGCATGCCCCTTTGATATCTGAAATTGTGGTAGACTTGAACCACCTTTCTGTTGGCCAGACTCATTCCCAGTCTTTGCCTTATTGTTCCGATACTCTTGTCTGTCCTTCACCTTCTCTTCTTTGACTTGTTGCACATATACCATAAGCCTATATATGTCCATGTTAGCTATCAACATGGCAGCCCTACCTTCCTTACTTGAAGTACGAACCAACCCAAAAATAAACAAACTCATTCTGATCCTTATGTCCTTCACCATATCCGGAGAATAGCGAGACAGTTGGGTGAACTTCAACCCATATTCATGAACACTCATGGAGTCCTGTTTCAGAGTAAGGAACACACTCACCTTGGCTTCCTTTAGTTCTCGAGGAAAGAACCTCCCTAAGAAGGCTTTTTTTAAGCAAGACCAACTTGGATGTGGTGCATCTTCAGCTCTACCATCCTTCAATTGATCACACCAGGTTCTAGCCACAACCTTTAGTTGATATGCAGCTAATTCAACCCTCTCCACATCAACCACATGCATTACCTCAAATACCTTTTTCAACTCTTCTACGAAGTTCTCCGGATCTTTATTATTGTTCATTCCGGTGAAACTAGGGGATTTATCCTAAGGAACTAACGATTTTTTAAGGTTTCAGCCCCTTTTTCTCGAGCTCCTTTCTGTTGACCAACTTGGTTAGTCACCTCTTGACTCAGCATTCGGATAGCCTCGCCAAACTCAGCATTGGTAACCTCTCCTTGGAGTTGTACCTAAGGTGAATTTGGAATCTATTTTACCTTAAAATTTCTTTGTAGTCGACCTCTGACTGCTCTTCTTCGAGGCATGATGATCTGAAAAAAATATTTGTGATCACGAGTTAGAGAGAGAGAGAGATTTAGAAATAAACCCTTGGCACGAAAGAAGATGAAAGAAGTTACACATTACTAAATATTGTAGCCTCCTAATCATAGATGTTTCGCGCTTCACACCGATGACTAAGACTCTATAGACACGACTTCATAGACTCCCTAGGACTCTCTAAATATGTGCTCTGATACAAAATTTGTTACTCGCCGAGCCTACACCCTGGCAGGACCAACACTCGAAGACCCTTGCTGGTTCCCAAGCGAACCCTTGGCCTGACTTACTTAACTCTGTAGAAGACTAAAATCAACTTAAGAAAGAATGAAACCTATTTAAAGGAAATATTTCATATCATAAATTTGGCCAAAATGCCACTTAAGTCTAAATAACGTAAAATTAAACTGTAAAACAGAATTTCTACTTTCCACGAAGCCTCTAAACTGACTGAAGAAGGATGTTGGGATAGACACCACAACATCCTAAAACTAAACTACTAAAATTGAATGAAATGGATGTCCTCCAAAAAGCAAAGAGGCTCACCACTAACACTGAAGCTCAATATAGATCAATGAAACGTCGCGTGCTAATCCTGGTTACCTGTGTCTATATCATAAAATGATCCAGGCCAACTGCATTAGTATATTGAATGTACGAGTATGCGAGTTGGAGAACTAACAAAACTTAGGCTTGAAAAGGGAGTAAGAATGAATACTTAACTTGGCTCTGCTCAACTCATGATCTACTAACTCATATTCATTATACGCAGTTAAATAAATGCAATATAAAGAAATGGTAACTGAAAAGCTTAAATCTCAAAGTATATGTATATACAAGTATACAATAATTTCTGAGATATATATATATATATAATACAATAGTGGTGTATATTATACTACAATAATGTTGTGTATGAAAATACAACGACTGATGTATATGAAATGCACTACTCTGTCGAAGATTCTCTAACCGACAACCATCACTTAAGAACTACAGTGACGATAAAGCGTTACTCGGATCAAGCTGCCCGGCCATCCTTACCTTGCCAGAGTATAGGACCTGAACTGCCGAATGGATTAACTAGTAAACTATGAAGAGGGTTCATCTAAAAAGTATGCTCCTTTTCTACCCATGATGACTACATGATTTACATGGAGACTTGATTTATCTGAACTCGCATCCCCACATCAGTGTTCAATACTACTCCCAAAAATATATATATACTGGCTCATATGTTTTTAAAACTTCCTGATTCTGCAATTTGAGATTAGTTTAAAAAGCTCTCTTGGAAATCAGAGTTTCCTCTTCCTTCTATTAAAACTAGCCATAGGCTTTGTAGAAGTCTAGTTTCCGTTCCTTCTCAAAAGTTTGAAAACATTTTGTTTAAGCTCTTGGGGACTATTTAGTTCCCTTATAACTCTTGAGACTTCAACTCAAGTTGATACTCTTTGCTTACTTGGAACTTAAATCTTAGCGAATACTTAGTTCCCTTATAGCTTTTGAGAAATGAAATCAACTCTTTACTCTTTCTTGACTTGAACTTTAAATCTTTTAAAACAAGGTGAAAATCTTTGTGAAAGATTTAGAAAACTTTATAACTTTACTTTTACTTGCTTCTTAACTTTTAGACTTGGCTCTTAACTTCCTTGAATTGAAGTATGGATTCAAGGATCATTATCTCATCTTTATGGATGATTTCATGATGTTTAGATGAACTCTAGAGTGTTGGAATCAACTAAGAATTAAGGGTATGTTACTTAGGAACTAGTAATAAAAGATAGGAAAAGAAGGGGCTCTCCAGGGGGTCGGGGCGCTTTGAGAGGCCTGACGGACAGAGGCTGTCCTCTGACGCTCTGGCAGGCGCAGCGCGCTAGAGCCTGACGGGAAGACTCTATCTTGAGGCGATTTGGAGGCCTGGCGCTCCAGTGCCTATCAGACGGGTATTCCGACTTTCTCCTTCGTTTTCCATATCTAAACCTTCCCAAACTCCAATGGATTCCACCCCAAACATTTTGGATACCTAATTAACTCATTACCCAATAGTTTAGACCAAGAAACAAGAACCCAAACTCCTAGAGATCAACCACAAATAAACCAACAAGATTTCACAATGTTTCATCAAGAATTCCATGTTCATCATTCAGAAATTCAAACTTTACTGAACTAAAACAATTTGGGTGTGGGTGAAAGGATCCATCATCGAACGATCTCACATACCTTTTTAGGGATCACCCTCGACGAAATCCACGAACGAATTCTTGACGTTCTTGCGTCTTCTTCTCCCGTCTCCTTTTTTTCTCCTTTCTCTCAAATCTCTAACTTATTTTCTAAATGTCAAAACTGAATTGGATCAGCTTAGACCCCAAATTTATTACCCTTAAAACAAAAAGAATGATTAATTTAGGAAAAGACCAAAACACCCTTAACAAATCTGGATTTGGAATTTCCTCTACTCAACAACCCAACTTCCGGAAGTCATATCTCCTTCATACGACCTCCAAATTTTGGAAACTTGACGTCATTGAAAAGATCTTCCCATGAGAGTTCCATCCATATAAAGAACTCACCCAAACTCTTCATGATCTGAAAGTTATGGCCGTTTGAAAATGACTAAAACTCACTTTTGAAATCTAGAAATTTTCCATATTTCTTTACTTATTTCCAATTTTGATTCTTCTTGTTTCTAGAATATGAGATGTTACACTATTATTCATGATCTTTATTTTTTTATTATTTAAATATTATTTATAGTGCATAACACTTAATCAATATATTATGAATTATATATAGTCATTAATTAAGCCTTCAATATTTGTAACTATTTCTTAATGCAATATATTAATTATATTATTAGGGAATCAGCTCGCGCTTTGCGCGATCGATAAAATATTTGTATTGAAGAATTTATTATATATGTTTTTATTTTTAAATTTTAAAATAACATGATATAATTTTTGAAATCTAAAATGAGTTGTTGTTAGTTCATTTTTGAAATATAATCTAAAACAAAAAATTATAATTCTTATTCTTAAGTATTTTGCAAAAATTCTAAATTTTTAAAAAGGAAATAAAATGAACAAAAAACCAAAAAAATAAAGAAGGAAAATGTCAACCTTAAAAATGTGTAACATATGTTTAAGTATGTAACTACTATTATGCATAATAACTGATGGTAAATGTTATTAAAAGTAAAACTTTTCATATTGAATATATTAAATTCAATGTAACTTGGTTTTTAAATATCAATACTTATTATTTTGTTGCTCATTTTTCAATTCTAATAAATATTGCATTGATATCTAAATTTTATTTTAAAAAATATGATATGAGAAAGTAAAATAAATACATTATGGAATGACAATTTTTATGCAATATTTATATTTTAATTCTAACATAAGGAGAAAAACTAAATAATCAGAGAAAAAAATTATATTAATGATAATAAGAAATTAAAAGTCTTAAAAGAAGATAAATGAAAGAAAATTAATGGCATTGATTAAAGGAATTAAATGTTCTCTTCAAATGGAAGACTATTCTTTCATTTTTCTCCTCATTTAAAGAATTTCTTCAGTAATATTATTTTCTACTTTTTGGTTAGTTTTTTATTAATCATATCAATTTGGAAAATTATAATAAAAGAAGATTAAATATGGAACAATTTAATGTAATAACACTAATAAATAAATAAATAAAAGAAAATAATACATTGTCATGACCCAGACCATCGTGATGGGTATCCACACTAATCCTTCGGTGGGAGAACCCCTACTACAATCCAACTAAACAACTAAACTAAATCTAAGGCAATTAAGTTACGAAAGCAAGTCAATTAACTAAATATTTGCGGAACTAAGATACGTAAAATCTGAAAGTCAATGTACCAAAACATCTAACAAGATCCATAAATCTCACAAGAAGGGATACATCCCCAACTAATGAATTACTCGACTATCTAGAACAAATGTCTAAGTCCAGAAAGGGTGGACATAGATGAAAAATAATCTCATGGCAGCCCGGACGAATTGGCTCACCCTTGAATTCAACCAACAATCACTAATCTCCTAAGCCGGGTCTGTCAATAGCAACTTGAATATGTCATGTACTCAAAAAAAAAAAAAGCAAGTGCAGAATCAGTACACAAGCACAATGTACGGGTAGGATCACCCGGCTATCCACTAGTGTAACATAAACAAGTCAAGCAACATTATAATTGCATGCATATATATCAACATATACAACATTATCAACATGAAAAATCAACTATACATTTCACATTTATCATCACATCATTGGTCCTCTCACAGAACCCAAACCCAAACAATTAGCTTGCCGGAGCATGGCAATTTGATTCCATTTTAATGGCAAAACATGACAACTGATCCCAGTTAGTTTGTCAAAACATGAAAATCTGATCAAATAGTTGTGTCGGAACGTTGCAACCCCATCTCAGTTAACTTGCCAAAACGTAGCAATTTGATCTCCATTCACACACCACAATTACAATCACAAGTATATCATCAAGATCATACATTTATATCATGATTTCATGGTTACATCATGCATCTTTCTCATTTACAACAAGTACGATCAATATTGCAATATTCATACACACACAAGTATCATTATGCAGCAAGAACATGCATACATCACATAAACATAGAATCACAATCATAACATACCTCAAAACAAGCTTGAAACCCCAAAAAATTTGATCCTTCCCTTTTCGGATTCATTCTGCTTGTTCTTGGTCTACAAACAATCAATAAAAATTGAGAATCAACCAAAAATGCTAATTACCCAAAACTATAACAATTCTATGAACCTTAGATCAAACTCACGATCCCAACTAACCAATTTTGGGTTATTTCAACCATAGAATCTATATCAGATCCCTTCTCAATCATTCTTAACGCATTCTACTATGTTCTACGCATCAAAAATGAATTCGAGAGATGAAAAGCTTACCTTTAACCTCAAGATAAGTTAAAATGATTAGAAATCGCATTGGGGACGTTTCTTAGCTTTAAAAGTCAAAAAGTTTCAAATAAGGTCGTTTAGGGGTTTATTAACGACATTATGTCGCATCTGGCCCACCACAGCGGCACCCATCCCGCCATAGTGGCGGATCCAGAGTGGCATAATCCCCCGCTAGGGCAGGATTCTCGAACCAGTGAGATCACTTAAGATTTCAAAAAACATATTTCACAACACACTTCTAACCCACGATGCTCAGAAAATACCTTTTATGATAAGTTCAATTCTCATAGATCTATTCACTCAAATTCAATTTTGTAAAGTCTATGAGTTCGTTAATTATTTATATAACTACTCATGTAATCAAAATAATAAATATTTCACCTGATTGCTACCAGATTTCTCCACACATTAGTGACTCTTATTTCCTCAAAATCTAGACTAGGTTAGGAAAATCAAAATACTACTAAAAAGTTTTTCTGGACCCAATTTTCCTTCATTAGCATTTCCATAATGACAAAAACAGGACGTTACAATAGATATCAATTACCCATCACTCGTCCCCGAGTGATAATACTTAGGAAAAATAGGCTAAGGAAAGAAGGAGGTAGTACCTTATTTGACGAACAATGGAGGATACTTGTCTCGCGTGTCTTTCTTGGTCTCCTAAGTAGCTTCCTCGACTGGTCGATCCTTCAATTGATACTTCACGGACTTAATCTCTTTAATCCTCAACTTGCGCACATCACGATCAAGAATTGCATTCAATTCTTCATCATATAAGAGGTCATTGTCTAACACAATTGAGTCTCACATAATTATATACTCCCAATCAGTATGATACCTCTTTAACATGGATACATGGTATACCGGTTGAACACTTGATAAATTAAGAGGTAAGGCCAACTTATACGCTACTGGTCCCACATATTAAAGAATCTCAAATAGACCAATGTATCTAGGATTTAGTTTACCCCTCTTATCTAATCTCATCACCCCTTTTAATGGGTGATACATTAAGAAGAACATTCTCCCCAGTCCGATATTCCATGTCTCTTACCTTATGATTCGTATACTTCTTTTGTCTACTCTGGGTTGCTAAATTTTAGCTTGAATACTCTTACATTATCTTGAGAATCATTCACTAAATCGATATCCAAAGGTTTCACGTCTCCATCGCCAAACCAACCTATGGGTGATTTACATCCCCTCCCATATAATGCCTCAAACGGTGTCATATCAATGCTGGAGTGATAACTATTGTTATAAGATAATTCACACAAGGGTAAGAAATTAACCCAATGCCCTCCAAAATCATCACACACACTCTCAACATGTCTTCCAACACTTGGATAGTCCTCTCAAAATGTTCATCCATCTGTGGATGAAAGGTTGTACTAAACGTGAGTTGGATGCCCAATTCATCAAACAATTTCCGCGAGAACTTAGAAGTAAATTGGGTACCACGATCTGAGATGCTGGAAAGGGGCACTTCATGCAACATCATTGTCAATTTAACATACACCATAGCCAATTATTCAGCATTATAATCTGTTCTCACCTGAATAAAATGGGATGACTTAGTCAATCTATCAACCACTATCCAAATAGAATCAAACTTTTCCAAAGTCTTGGGAAGACCAACCACAAAGTGTATAACTATTTTTTCCCACTTCCATTGCGGAATTGGCATCTTTTGAAGAAAACATGTCGGCCATTAATGCTCATATTTCACTTGTTGGCAGATACTTCACCACAAATTTTACGACGTCTTTTTTCATACCCGACCACCAATAAATTTGTTTCGAATCTCTATACATCTTGGTCACACCCGGATGAATAGAATATCGTGATCCATGAGATTCTGCCAACATCAAATTCTCCCTTAGACACTGATCACACCGTCCGCATCAAATTGTCCAACCTTGATCTCCTTAATGAAGGTGGCCTTAACTTCAATGCTAGCTAACACCCTACTCCTTTCGGAGATGCCCAAATGCATGAACTTAGACTCTAAGGTCTGAATTTCTTTGGCTAAAATCTCTTGGTTTCTCTCAAGTAAGATAAGCTACCCATACTTATCATTTTTCATCTCAAATCGCCTACCACAAAATTAGCCTTGTTAGGTGGTATTGAATGGTCACATCATAATTTTTTAGTAACTCCATCGATATTTGTTCTCTCAAACTCAGATTCGTGAACACATGTTGCAAATTACGATGATCGATAAACACTTAACACTTAACGCCATAGAGGTAATATCGCCTTATCTTGAGAGCAAGTAATACCGCTGCCAATTCTAAGTCATGCGTTGGATAATTCTTCTTATGCACCTTTAATTGGCGCGATGCATCAGCTATAACACTCTTACTTTACACCAATATAGCACCCAAACACGAATGTGAGGCATCACAGTAAACAAATATTTACCATCAACTGGTAATGCTAGAATGCACGGAGTGGTAAAGAGAGTCTCGAGCTTTTGGAATCTCTATTCACATTTTTCAGTCCATTCAAATGGTATCTCCTTCTTAGGCAAATAGGCAAGTGCGTAGCAATAGAGGCAAAATTCTTAACAAATCGACGATAATAGATATCGAGTCTCACAAAACTCCTAAATTTCATCACTGAATTAGGCCGAACACAATTCTTAACTGCCTCAATATTATGAGGATCTACTTTTACTTCTTCTTTTGAAACAACATGCCTAAAAAATGCCACCATATTCAATCAAAATTCACACATAGAAAATTAAGCATACAACTTTTGCTTCCCAAGAACACCCAAAATAGTGCAAAGATAGTTGGCATGCTTTTCTTCACTTTTAGAATAAATCAAAATGTCATCAATAAATACTAAATCACAAATGAATCAAGAAATGGTTTGAACACCTCATTCATCAAACTCATGAACGATGCAACCGCATTGGCTTACCCAAAAGACACAACCAAAAATTCATAGTGTCCATAATGAGTCCTAAACGTCGTCTTGGGCACATCCTAAGGCCTAATTTTCAATTGATGGTACCTGAATCTTAGATCATTCTTAGAGAAAACCATTTCCCCTTGCAATTGGTCAAAGAGATCAACTATTCTAGGCAAGGGATACTTGTTTCGAATAGTGACTCTATTTAATTGCCGGTAATCTATACACATTCTCATGTTACAATCCTTCTTCTTAACAAGAAAAACTTGAGCGCCCTATAGGGAGACATAAGGGTGAATAAATCCCTAATCAAGAAGCTCTTAGATTTGAGCCTTAAGCTCTCTTATTTCTGTTAGAGCCATGAAATATGGAGGGATGGAAATGGGGCGCGTGTCATGCTCTAAATCAATACAAAAATCTATATCTTTATCTGAAGGCATGCCAGACAAGTCATTGGAAAACACTTCACTAAATTCGGGCACCACATAAATAGAATCAATAAATGGATCCTCAATCTCAACATCTCCAATATGAGCCAAATAAGCCAAACAACCCTGTTCTACTAATTTGCTAGCCCAAATAGAGAATACAATCTTAGCTTGCTTAGGCCTGTACACCCTTTCCAACTCTAATTTTTTTCCCTTCCTAGAATTTCTAGAGTTACAAACTTAGTATTACATTTAAGCACAACATAATATGGGGACAACCAATTCATGCCTATGATTATGTCAAAGTCAATCATATCCAAAATCACCAAATCATCCCAAGTTTGAAATCCCATAAATAAAATAGGACAAGCATGATATACATGGGTAACTATGACTGACTATCTTACTGGGGTCGAAACATGAATAGGGGCATCAAAAATATCACAAACCATATAAAATTCTGAGGTGAATTTCGAGGACACATAAGAATAAGTAGATACTGGATCAAATAACACATTATCTATCTGATCACAAACAAGAATAATGCATGTGATTATTTCATCAGACGCCTCTGCCTCATTCTTGCTCGGAAAAAGCATAACATTTGGCCCTATTCTCTTGACGAGCTCTTCTGTGCCTGGTTGCACATTGCCTCTACCTCCACCACCATTTCCTCTACCTCTACGGCCTCGTTGATTACCTCCTCGCCTCCCTTGTGGGTGTCCTCTACCATTTTTAAAATTCCTCCGGTACGACCATTCTAGATGGCTATTGCGCGGCGTTTAGCACATGCGGATGGGGGCAACCTCTCCCCATATGTCCAAGTTCCCCATAATTATAGCAAATACGATCACAGGATGTTATACTGCCCATCAAAAGCGCGACTCCCTGGATAACCTAAAAATTATAAGGTTGGGTTTCCAAATAGTTACATGTAGAGGCGGGCATATCGGACAAAATTGTCTTGGCTGCCAACATTGTCCTACTGGATAATACTAGAATATGAGCCCTAAAAATTATAAGAATTTTTTTCTCTTTTAGAAAACACCTTAGCCTCACCCTTTCGCCCCACTACCTCCATTTTCTTGACATAATATGTCACCTCGTTAAAGCTTTTCCTTGCATAAGTCATGTGGACAGATAACACTTGCAACTCTGAATTCAATCCTCAAATAAATAATTGGATCCTCTCTTCCTCTGTATTCACTAACTGCATAGCATATCTAGATAAAGCATGAAACTTGGCCTCATAAGCATCCACAGACATACCACCTTTCTCTAAGGCCATGAACTCGTCCCTCGTGTGGTCTCTCAGAGTTTTAGGCACATATTATTTCAAAAATGAAACTGGGTCCAAGTGAGTATCGGTAAAGTAGAAGATTTGCACTCCATATATGCTCTCCACCACTGCTTGGCCTCACATTGAAGTTGGAAAGACACGAATTCAACCCCATGTTGGTGAACAATACCCAATTTATGAAGCCTCTCATAACAGCGAAGATACTCATAAGCATCTTGAGTTTCGGAATCAAAAAATGCTGGAGGCTTAAGCTTAAAAAACTTAGTCAACATGTCAAGCTCATTACCAGTCATAATGAAACCCAACAAAGGACAAAAGAAAGCATCTGATCCTACATTTCCACTCGTCTTGGGAACAGTGCTAGCAATAGGAGGATTAGCTTGAGCTTGAGTAGGTGGAAGCACTTCAGGACCAGTAAACCCTTTTAAGAATGTCATAATTTGTTGATCTAACACTGGATTGATGGGGGGAACAGTCATAGTCTATATCTGAATCTCTTAGTCTTGTCCATTACCCTTGACATCTCCACCCTTAATATCATCCCTAACCTCTTCATTATAGACTGGAGGGATCTCGTTTATAGGTGCATTGTCAATCACTACTTCATGCCCAACAGGAGCTACTCTCCAATGACCTCTAACCCTAGCTCTTTCTCTATCCCTTTCTCGACCGCGACCTCTTGCTACAGGTTCCTTAACTGGAGCATTGAAAGGGAGCTGCGGGAAAGTTGTTGAACCTTGTATTAACCATCAGCAAACAGAAGAGTGAAGGATGTTAGATACCAATTTGTAACACCTAGATACCAATAAGACCCAAGTTAGAGCATGAAAGGAGACAAGAGAAAATATAGAAATTTCTTAATGTCATATAGCCTCTACAAGAATTCTAAAGGTGTCCCCTTACCATTTCATGAGACTCTATTAGACTTGTTTTGGCATATCGAGATCAATGAACCTAGGCTCTGGTACAAATTTTTTCACGACTCTGACCGTCAATATTTTCACCCACACTAACCCTCTGGTGGGAGAACCACTACTATAACCCAACTAAGCAACTAAATCAAATCTAAGACAATTAAGTTACAGAAGCAAGTTAATTAACTAAGCAAATGTTGAATTTAAATACCTAGAGTTTTAAAGTCAATGTACCCAAACATCCAACAAGATCCATAAGTCTAACAAGAAGGGATACATCCCACACTAATGAACTACTCGACTATCTAGAGCAAATGTCTAAGTCGGAATAGGGTGCACATAAATGAAAGAGAACTCCATGGCAGCCCGAAAGAATTGTCTCACCCTTGAATTTCAGAAACGATCACTGATCTCTTAAGTGAGATGTGTCAATAGTCGCTTGAAGATACCCTGTACTTAACAAAAATAATAGCAAGTGTAGAATCAGTACACAACCATAGCGTATTGGTAGGATCACACGGTTATCCCACTAGTGTAACAAAAACAAGTCAAGCAACATTATAATCGCATGCATATATATCAACATATACAATATTATCAACATGAAGAATCAACAATACATTTCAAATTTATCATCACATTTTGGTCTTCTCACGCAACACAAACCCAAACAGTTAGCTTTTTGAAATGTGGCAATCGAATTCCATTTTTATACTGGAACATAGAAATCAATCCCAGTTAACTTATCGGAACGTGACAATCTGATCCCATAGTTGTGACGGAATATGGCAACCCAATCCATTTAGCTTGCCAGAATGTAGCGATTCGATCCACATTCACACACCACAATTGCAACCACAAGTATATCATTAAAATCATACATTTAAATCATGAATTCATGGTTACATCATGCATCTATGTCATTTACAATAAATGTGATCAATATTGCAACATTCATACACATACAAGTATCACAATGAAGCAAGATCATGCATACATCACACAATAATAGAATTCTAACCATCACCTACCTCGAAATAAACTTGAAACCCTAAGAAACTTGATCATTCCCTTTTCAGATATGTTCCACTTGTTATTGGTCTACAAAAAATCAATAAAATACGAGAATCAGCAAACAGTAGCTAATTACACGAAACTATAACAATTCTATGAACCCTAGATCAAACTCATGATCCCAACTAACCAATTTGTGGTTGTTTCCACTATAGAATCTCCTCACCATCATTCTCAACACATTCTATTACGTTCTACATATCGAAAAATAGATTCGAGGGATGAGAAGCTTACCTTTAGCCTCAAGAGTGGAAAGAGTAGAAATTGTCTGGGTGTCCTTAGCTCTAAAAGTCTAAAAGCGCCAAATAAGGTTGTTTAGGGATTTATTAACGATATTATGTCACGTCAGGCCCGCCACAGCGGCACCCTTCCCGCCACAGCNTTGGTTCACTCACATAGGAGGGTAAATGTGGGTGCCAGTCGCGGCTCGGTTTTGGGTCGTGACAAATCCAAAATCTCATTTCACAACACACCTCTAACCTACGACGCTTAGAAAATACCCTTTATGCTAAGTTCGATTCCGCAGAGATCTACTCACTCAAATTCAATTTCATAAAGTCATACGAGTTTGTTGACAAGTTGTCTAACTACACATGTAATCAAAATCACAAATGGTTCACCCAATTGTTACCAGATTTCTCTACATTTTAGTGACTCCGATTTTCATAAAATCTGGACAAGGTTTAGAAAATCCAATTACTACTACAAGTTTTTCCGGACCCAAATTTTTTCCCGTTGGCATCTCTCAAACGACGATAACTCTTTTTAATTCAAATTTTCTCGTAATTAGAAGATAAATTTTTCCTTTTTTTTCCTCACAATTTTTTTTGAAAAAAAGTTAAATGATATTTTTACTCTTTAATTTATAAATTAATTAATAATTTTTGTATATGAATTTCATGAAAGTAAATATGAAACAAATTAAGGTATACATAAAAAAAATTCAAAATGATTTGAAAAAATACAAAAAATAAGAAATAATTATAAGCAACAATATAGTCTAATTGTAAAATTCAAAGTATGGACATTATAATATTTTTCTTTACTAATTTTTTTCATGTCGAAGAGATTATGGCAGATCATGTCGCTAAAAAATGATCCGAAATTGAATCTTGATCTATTCGAGATTGTGTTTTTAAATTGTAATTAAAGATGTTTTCTTGTCTCTCATTTTTTTTTTGTATTTTCGTTCCATTTACCTTATATAATTTATAATTACACTACAAATAAAATAATTGGTGACAACTTTCTTAACTAAAATTTTTCTTTATTAGAAGATCATTCTTTTCTTTTTCTCCTCATTTATATATTTTTAAAGTGATAACTCTTACCATTTTATTAATTTTTATTACTCTACATCAATTTCGGGAAATTATGAAATAAATTTAAATATATATGGAACAATTAAAATAAACTAATAATACATAATTTTAAAATAAAAATAAAATAATAAAACAAAATTGAAAGTTTCAAAGTTAGGGAGTTAGAATTTTTCATATATACTTTTTATTTTTCGCTCCATTTTCCTTAATTTCCATGCTAATAAAAAATAATTCCTTTCTTTTTTTCTCCACATAACATTTCTTTCCATTTGATCAGTTTATCAATTTTTCTTTTTCAATTTATTTTCAAAACTATACATGGAACAAACTAAATGAATCATTAATAGAAAATTGAACTTAAATTTCAATCATATTATACGAAAAATATGAATTGTTTTCTTTCTTTTTACTTATTCCTCTCTTCATTTTTTTCATTTTTCATTTTTCATTTTGTTTTGTCACTTTAGCCTCTATATAATGTTTACTCCAACCTATGATTTATGCTCATTTTATCCCCTTTCTATTTTATGAAATATCTCTCATATTCAATTTTCTCTCTAAAATACTTTTTCATTTTTTTCTATGATAAAATAAGATAAAAAAAGATAGAGGAGAAAAAGAATATATTCATATAAGAGTCTATGTAGACAATATATATTCCATTTTCTTTTGTCACTTAGTCTCTATATATTCTTTACTCCCAACCTATAATTTATACTTATTTTGTTTATCTCCTTCCAATTTTATGAACTATTTCCCATATTCAATTTTCTCTTAAAATACTTCATCATTTTTTCTACAATAAAATATAAATATAGAAGGTAGAGTAAAAACACATTCATATAAGAGTCTATGTTAACAAAATTATCATATTACTTTGTGACTTCAAAATATAACCATTAGAAGTGTTTTGATTCTCGTTAGACCCCAATTATCACTTAGTCATTCTCTGTCGCAATCCACTACTTTAATGGTCATCACAAAAAAAAAAAAAAACTATTTGATCAACGTTCTCACAACACTTATTTACCATTCAAGACAGAAAGCATCAACTTAATCGATATGAAATTATTGGACATGTATTAAAAGGATAGATGTAGATCAATATGTATTATGTTGTATATTTGTTTATATAGTACTCAAAAATTAATGGTAAAAAAACTTTTCAAATTCTATAATTAAAGGATAAAATAATAAACCTCTTAAATTTTGTAATTAAGTGATGCAAATAGAAAAATGTAACAGAAAGAATTTCTTTACAATAACAATATATTTTATTGTAAACAATTGATAACTGAAGTGTTTATATTTAGGCATTAATGAGAAGAGAATTAAATATAATGTTTTAATATATCATAAAAAATTATGAAATGTTATATCTCTTTTATGTGTGTGTGTGTGTATATATATATATATATANAATTTTGTAATTAAGTGATGCAAATAGAAAAATGTAACAGAAAGAATTTCTTTACAATAACTATATATTTTATTGTAAACAATTGATAACTGAAGTGTTTCTATTTAGGCATTAATGAGAAGAGAATTAAATATAATCTTTTAATATTTCATAAAAAATTAAGAAATATTATATCTCTTTTATGTGTGTGTGTGTGTGTATATATATATATATATATATATGAAAGGTTACTTAGAAAATATTTGTGATGTAAGTTAGTTTTATTATAAGGGATAAGACATTAGTGTCCTCCTAGACTATAATCGAAATCTCAGAGACGCACCTTAACTAAAGTAAGGTTCTATTACCCTCTGAACTTTTTTTTTGTAATTTTGTACACCTTTTTGGCATACGTGGACTCCAAATATCTTTTACGCGCTTCACTTAAGTGGTAGAACGGAGTGTGTCATGCAATCCAGAATGTGTACAAAATTACACAAAAAATGAGTTTAGGGAAAAGGGGTAATAGGACCTTAGATTAGTTAAGGTGTATATCTGAGATTTCGGTCTTAGTCTAAGGAATGCTTGTGTCTTATCTCTTATTATAATTTATAATTGTATTAAAAATAATCGTCATAAAAAAAAAGTGCAATGCTAATGAGTAATTAAACCCAAAACACCTAAGAGAGAAAAGATATAAATTCCCTCCTGAATTTGTTGTGAATTTGTCCTGAAAAATCATTTGCACGCTTAAACTATTGTAATGACTACACACCTAATCTTATTCAAAATGATATTAATACCCCCTTAGATGGTGACATGACACAGAAAGTGTCTTCAGCTTCCTTAAGATATGTGAGAAGAAGAAAATTTATGTTAAAATGATAAGTTTAAACACGTAGCACTATTTTATTGGTAATTATATAATGAAGTATTATAGTTTTTAATATCTGAGTATTAATTATGCCATTTTTTTCTTTTTATTGGTGATCCCAATTTCTTTAAAGATTTTTACATTTTTAATTTTTTTTTGAAGTTCTTCTTCTATACAAATTCTTTATCACCATTGATGATTTCATTGCATATCCATCACTCTATCTTAAAAAGGAACTCTAAATAGAAGTTAAAAAATAGTGGGGTTGATGTTGATTTCCATCGGAAAGTTAATAATTTTAACTTAAGGTTCATGATTTTTATTCAGGCTCACCGGAGGATTCACCGGAGAAGAGCACCGAAAAATATTATGAGAAAGATATTGATTTTTATTGAAAATCCTTTGACATTTATGCATAACATTCATGTTTCATTGCAATGATTTTCAAAAAATAATCGAAGAAAATTCTTTTCTATCTTTATCTTCTTTATTTTCACCGGAGAACCACCCACAACTATCACAATGTTCTTTTTGTCTCAAGCCATAAATAGCATATTTGATTTTACAGACAAAGAATACTAATGAAATGCTTAATTTTCATCTCTACTTATCAAGATTTCAAAAGAACTTTTACAAATCTGAAAAGTTTTTATTTGTTTCACCGACAATAATGGTGTTGCCCACCGCCTATCGTCTCGCTCAACATCACTAAACTTCATAATCTTCTTATTGTCTCATGTTCTCTCTTCAAATTTCTTGTTTTCCCTTCAATTTATGAAATAATAAAGAAAAAGAACAAATGAATTTTAAGAAGAAAAAAATGTAAGGTGGAGGAGAAAGAAAGTCTAGGTTTCTACTTTTTGCAATAGTCTAAGAAAATATTAAGCAAAAATGGTTTTAAAAAAATTAAAATAATCTCATAAATCAGTCAAAACGTGTGTATAACACATTTTCACACAAAAACTGGTATTGTCTTCGGGAAAGGGGTATTGATTTCACTTTAAACAAAATTGAGTGTGTAATAGATCGTCATGATAGTTTAAGCGTGTAACTAACTTTTCGAAAAAAGTTCATGAGAAAATTTATGTCTTTTCTCCATCTAAAAGTATATTGTTAATTTGTCCACTACTTATCTCCCGAATTGATAATTTATCTAAATTAATTTATTTGAATTATTATGATTCGAATTTTCATTAAGTGCAAACAAATAAGGCCTAACTTAAATTCAATACACCATGATCTTGCCACATTTGTAAAATACATTCCTAAATTCTCATCAAGTTTATGAGTATTTAACACATCTCTCAGTTTTTCATTAAGAGTCTGATGTTCTTACAAGAGTTGAAGACAACTTATTTGACATATGTCAGATCGAGATTGTATATTAAGTTTAGTTGTTCAAGTAAAAAAATATTTTAAGATAATAAATAATTTGAAAACAAATATTCAGAACAAATACACTATGTCAAACAAACCCCAATGATATGTGTTTGTTTGAAAAGCCACTAGGTAATTGAAATTGTAATTATCACTCTATGAATTACACAACCTAGCAATTACGCTAACTTGATTGGTTGCAACAGTGTAATTATATTTAATTTTATTATATGGTTGCACAAGTATAATCATAAGGTTATATTGAATTAAGAATGCAAATTAATTGTTGAAAATTAAACATTTATATTAGACAAATAAGGAGTTTTATAAATGATAATAGATTAAATATTTAAGATATATATTGTCTTTTGAAAATAAATAAACTAATAAACAGATGTTCTTAACTAATATTATAAAAAATAATTCATTATTATTTTCAATTTGGTTTATTTTAATTAAATTGATCATAAAAACTAAAAGTACAAAAATTCTATAAACATTATGAAATGCATGTTTGACAAAAAGATTAGTATTATAAATATAATGTAAAAAAATTATAAAACATTTGACAAAAGGATAATCTATGGAGTCTACTAAAAAGAAATAGTTTGCAATGTAAAATATCTTGTCAATACTTCTAGAATAAATGAAGTGAAAATATAATATAAGTTCTAAATTCAAAAAAAGAATTAACATAAAACTCATATGTGAAATTTCAACATAATATACATAAATATGATTTTTAAAAAGGGATAATGCACAAGTACCCCCTCAATCTATGCCCGAAATCTTCAAGACATATTGATACTATATTAAGGTCCTATTACCCCCGGAAGTTATTTTAGTAATAGTTTTCTATCCTTTTTTGACCTACGTGGCACTATCTTGTGGGCCCAACATTGGTTGACTTTTTTTTCAAGCTAGTGTCACGTAGGCCGAAAAAAGAGTAGAAAATTACTTATAAAATAAGTTCAGGGGGGTAATAGGACCTTAGTATAGTATAAGTGTGTCTCTGAGATTTCGGACATAGGTTGAAACCGGGGGTACTTGTGCATTTTCCCTTTTTTTAAAAAAAATATGCAAGTTCGTAACTCTATTCAACAATGAATTCTACTTTAAAGTAAAAGATTGAGAATAAGAAAGAAATGAAATATGAATAATAAAAAATAATTTTTTTTAGAAATATTAGAATAATAAAAACAAAATAATTTAAAATAATAAAATAAAAATACATTAAATAAATAAGTAAAAGATTTTAAAAAGTAATCAATTTGTAATTACATCATGTAATTACCAAGAATTCACATTCCTCCTATGAATTAGAGAGTGAAATTAGACCCTGCAAATTACACACAATTATTTGATGGCAAGGTAGTTAACTCAATCACATCATATTTAATTATCGGAATAGGGTTTAAGTATCTCCATAGATTATGACCGAAATCCTAGTGACACACCTAAGCTTAACTAATGTCTTAAACCCCCCCCCCCTTCCCCCAAAATAAGGAACTCATTTTTTTGTACTTTTGTGCATGTTCAACCACTCAAGTTGATTGAGTTTGTACACACTCGCTCCCCACACGTGTAAATATTATTATTTCTAATTAAAAAAAATTAACAAAAATTTTAAAAAAAAAATTCTTCTTTTCTTTATCTTGCATTTAAATGAAGTTAATACACATTCTTTTACCCTGTATCGAAATTTTTTCTTACATACATTCATTATTTTTTTCTCTATTATTTTTCTATTGATTTTATTTTCTTTGTCTTTTGTTTTGATTTGAGTTCAAATATGATTCCAAATGTCTTGTATTCAGAATACGATAATTTGAATGGATATCAAAAAAAGTGGAAAAAATAAAATAAAAGATAAAAAATTAAAACGTTAAAATTAAAGGACATTTTATAATTTTTTTTAAAATACAGATAACTTTTTTAAAATAATTAAAAGAGAAAAATATAATAAATTAATTTTAAAAAAGTTTAAAAGTGAAAAGAAATTCAAATAAATATTTTAGGAAGAAATAAATAAAAATAAGTAAAAATATATAGAAATTTTAAAATCAATAAATATGTGTAACTAATTACTCCCTCTATTCATTTTTATTTGTTATGCTGCGCTTTTCGAAAGTTAATTTGACTAGTTTTTAAAGTTAAATAAGATTACATTAATTCGATGTTTTTTTTAAAAAAAACTAGATATTCAAAAACTATACGAAAAGTACTATGAATAGTTTTTTTTTCATATTAATATAATGAAAATATACATCTTAAAATATTGGTCAAAGTTCTTATAGTTTAACTCTAAAAAAAAACCATGACAGTTAAATGTGGACTGAGGGAATATAATATTACAAATCAAAAAAATGGCATGTGTCCAATGTGTGCACCCATTACTTGTCTTTCAAAAGAGTGTGCACACTCTATATCATGTCAACGTTTGTAGTGTATTTACTTCATTTTAAATTAGTTTAGAACTAATAGATTTCACTAAGTTTAGATATATTTCTTAAATTTCGATTATAATCTAAAAATAATTGTATCTTTTTCCTTAATTATCATGATGACCGTAAAAGACATCTCGCGTGCAATCTTGACCTATTTCTTTCTAATGCGGAAAATTTATTATCAAATTAAATTATACCCCAAAACCTAGTCGTCACGTGTACAAGCCTCTAAAGTATTACAATTGAATTAAAATAAAATATAAGTTTTATATGACATTGTTCCCACAATAGAATAAAATCATAAATAGGAGTAAGAAAGTCTGCTGAGATGACAAATAGCTACCTCACAAATCTCCAAGAAGCCTCGAAAAAGAAGAATATATCACGAAGGTCCAGGCTAGTAACCTACAAAAAAATTGTAGAAGCAAGGGGTGAGTACCAAACCACATGGTACTCAGCAAGTAAACCCCTAAACACAAGATAAGCTAATGAAATACGCGTACTTCTACCACCCAACCGAACATCCACAACTACAACTTATATAAAAATCAGCCCAACCTAACAACTCACAATTTACATAACACATAGCTCAACAACAACAATTAGACAAATTACATATCCTCAACAACAACACTTTGACAAGTTACATATCCCTAACAACAACACATTAACACATTATATATCCTGAACAACACGTGCAATATTCATCAATCACAAGTTTCACAAAAAGACACTAACAAGGTCAACAACACACAACATCAAGTTCACCAATGATAAAGATGTGCAATGCAATGATACATGTTTGACCTAATGATACACATCCATTGTCTCTCAGTTCGGGACCCATGGGGGACATATCTATACATGCATCCATCGTGACGTGCGATACGACCCTCGATAATAGTAACCACTGTGGCGTGCAATACGTCCCTCAAAATATAGTATCCATCGCGGAGCGCAATACGTCCCTCAAAATGATACATCCTCTTTAATTTATTATACTTTCTCAATGCACATAACACTTGTCACAACCATGTCTCCAAACAATTCAAATGGCATGTTCACAAAAATAATAAGGAGATGACCATTTTCATAACATTGCACAATTCACAATAACATCAAAAATGACTCAACAAGTCTTTCAAACCATTCTCCATTATCAATCCACCACACACGAACAATTAATCACATTGCCTTTTTATTATCTTTTTTCCATCTTTAGAATTATTCAACATGGACAAGTCAACTTATCATCAATTCACATTACTCACAAACACATATTATAAGAAAATACATGAATTTCATACACTTAACGAGGGGTTAGAAATTCACTTGCCTCGAATAGTCAAACAATCACTTCGGTACTTGAGTCTCCCCCTTTTTGTTGGGCTTCTATATCAATTCAATCTGTTCATATACATAATCACAATACGTCTTCGAAACTAACAACATCATATTACTATAGGTCTAGCTTAAATCCAAAATTCATCCGAATTTGTAATTAAACTCCCAGTTTTGATGCCAATTAATATTTCAATTATCGTATTTTTCAAGTTTCAAGCCTAGGATTAAGTCATTATTTCTCCAAAAATATACAACTCTAATAATTTTCATTTAAAATAATACACCTTATATTAGTTACCCATTTTTAATATAGCAAAATTGAATCATAATGTGATAAGTACATGGATAAAGATCGAAATATCAAAAACCAATAACGTTTGTGAATCCTCAATTCATTCGCTGTAAGTTACAACATGAAATTATCATTCATTACCAATATTCCTTCCAATCATTTAGGTAGTCATTAACTAATCATTAGACTAAGGTCTTGTCAATCATTATGTCACGACCCGAAATGGGTGTGATGGCACTCGTCTTATCCCACCAAGACAAGTCAGCCTAAAACCCAATATCTAACAAAGTGCGGAAGTAAATGACAATCCAACAACAATTTCTATAAAAGAAAACCAAATCATATTAATTCAATCCCCAAAACCAGGTTTTCACGTGCACAAGCCTCTAATGTAAAAATTAGAATTGGAACAAAATAGAAGTATAAATGAAGTTGTCTTTCAAGTAAAAACAAAGTCATAAACTGGAGTAGGAAAGTTCGCTGAGATGACAAGCAGCTACCTCACAATCCTCCACAAGATGCCTCGGAAACGAAGAGAATGGAAGGTATCACAAAAATTCCGGCTCGTAACCTACAAAAATTTGTAGAAGCAAGGGGTGAGTACCAAACCACGCGGTACCCAACAAGCAAACCTCTAAACACAAGTTAAGTGAACAAAATACGGG
>NC_028648.1:68225778-68245482 GCF_001406875.1 Solanum pennellii
CATGCATCTGTCGCGGCGCACGACACGACCCTCGATAATAGTAACCTTCGCGGCGCGCGATACGTCCCTCGAAATATAATATCCATCGCGGCGCGCGATACGACCCTCGAAAATAGTACATCCTCTTACCACAACCATGTCTCAGATACAATGCAAATGACATGCTCAAATGAAAAGGAGGAGATAACCATTTGATAACAAAGCACAATTTGCAACAAGAAATACAACACCAACAAATAAGCAACAAGTCTGCAAATCATTCTCAACATCACACAAGGAAATACACGAATTTCGTACGCTTAACAAGAGTTTAGAAATCCACTTGCCTTAGTCAATCGAATAATTACTCTTGGACTTGAGCCTTCCTTTTCCGTTGAGCTTCCGCACCAATGGAATCTATTCAAGTATATATTTATTTTAAGGTTTCAGAATTAACAGCACTCACACTTTTATGTGTTTAATCTCGACCTAAAAAATTCACCCCAAATTTATAATCAAGTTCGTAATTCTTGATGCCAACTAACATTCCAACTATTATATTTTTCCAAGTTTCAAGTCTAGGATTTCATCCCAATTTTCTTTTTCAATATCATAATTTAAATGGTACTCACAAAATATCATTCACCCAATATTCAAATAATATACACATCAAAAATTCTCAAAATTTCCACCCGTTACTTTAACACACAGATATATGCCTCAATTCTCATTCCAATATTTATTATACTTAATTAATTTTAGGTCACTGCCCCATGACCAATAACAATTATTACCCAGTAATACATTCATATCCCATAAACATTTTTATTTTCCCAAGTAAAAAAATAAATAAATCATTATGTATGTATACAAATTCCTATATTTTCTTTTCCTGTTACATTAACTTGCTTTCTTTTTCATGCGCAGGTTGTCACAACCCCACATCACCAAGGCATTGCATACATTAACCCACTTTATTACCCCCTGCATATAATAATAATAATAAAATAATCAAATGTAACATCTATGCATTTAAAGTATAACTCATTCATTGTTTAAAAGTGTGCCTACCTGAAGTATGTGAAATACGCCGTTCTTTTTCCCCACTTGTTCGTCTCCCTCGATAGGTTTTTGCCCCTCTTTCTTTTCTAAATTAATAGTTTATTAAAACTGATAAAACCCACTAACTTATTTTTTTTTTTGAATATCTGACCCTAATAGTATAGAGTTTTAAACAAATGGACACTTTAGCCCACTAACTATCTATTAATTTTATTATCTACAATTACTCATAAATAATTTAACCCAAGTTATACGAATAATTTAAATTTTCCAAAAATAACCTCACGGGTCATTATACATTATTAATCAATATTTAACTATTTAAAAAATGAATCCTATCTATCAATAGTGTACACAATAACAATAATTTCCTGCCAACAATCATATTACCTCGTTAATGCCAATGCAACATGTTTGTTCTCTCGCCTAATCCTTTAATTGTGAAATCACTAAATTTGGACATCCAATTCTCACTTGATAGTTGTTGCTCCTACGCGGTGCCGCAGTTGAGTTTTCTCGTCCACTCTTCTTTATGTTCTTTATAGATTAATTATGTGCTGAATGTGACAACCTTATTAATTTATAAATATGAATTAAACAGTATAGGTATTTAATAAATTATGGCATTGTTCATTAATCACCAACTATATAAATAAAAATTTTAATATATACCCATCAATTAAATAATCGTAGTTATTGAATAGTTTAAAATTCTCCACACAACTTCACCGACGAATCATAAATGACTTGGGACAACTATCGAAAGGGGTGAAATGATTATTTTATAAAATTTCAAAAAAAAAATTCTGGGTCATTACACAAACTATTTTATATAAGTGTACTTTTGATTTATGCTTGTAGGGACGAAGAAGAGAGTTGAGGAAAGACATACAAGAATACAATATTGTGAGTTGCGGAAAAGATTGAAGAAACCTAACCGAGTATTCAAGAACAAAGTTCTTGAAGAACGTGCAAGTTGCTTCCGTTAGTAACTAGTAACACCACTATTTTGTGGAAACCTTCCTAACTCAAGGAAGGGAAAAATCACACTGAAATTTTATATTAATTTAAGATTTACAACAGTAATAATCAATAAATCTAACTCTAAACTTCTACCCTTTTCACTTAACTTTAATCGAATAACCTCCACTCACCAAGAAGTCAAATTTGTTTATTGTTTACAAGAACTCTCAACTCTTCTTAACTTTAACCACCAAAGAAGTCAAACCCACTTCTTATTTACAAATCTCACAGCCTCTCTCTTAACTTTACCCCCAAGAAGTCAAACCCACTTCTTGTTACAATTCACTCAAGACTCTACTCCCAAGAAGTCAAACCCACTTCTTGTTATACAATTTACGAATTATTACAACTCAATGATAAACCTAGAACAAATCAACAAAGACTAATAACCCTAGATTTAAATTAATAAGACTTCAACATTCAATAGTTCAGAGTGGAACAGAACTCGTGAACCTGGTCCTTATATAAAGCTACGCTTTTTTCTTCAATAATTACTGCTTCCAAGATGATAAATTTCGTGAATATGCAAAAGCTATCATTTTGGCTTTGCTGAAAAGATCTCGATTTGTGTTTTTGCAAAGACGACTTTTTTTCTTTCATTTCTTGAACCTTTTATAGAGTTTGATTTGCCTTCATCAACTTCTACAAGGAAAGAAATTACAAATCCTTTTCCTTCTTGAACTTGTCTATATTTATTTTTTTCCTTATTTGACTTGAATTGTTACTTCTTTATTTCTTTCCTTATTTGACTTGAATAATATTTATTTATTTATTTCCATATTTGCTTGCTTTTTTCCTTCTTATTTCTGCACTTTTTCTTCTTTTCCGCAATCTCTCATAATTGTACAGGTCATCTGCAGTCACGAGAACCCGGTTCACCTGATAGAGCACACATAAGACAACAAGTAGTGAACCATGTTCACTTTATTAATAATCAAAACTACTTTATAGATTCTACTTCCTAACATTTTTCCCCTTTTTTGATAATAATAAACAATGTTTTTTTCACACATCAAGCTCTTTGTCAATCATCAAAACTACAAACCATCAAGACTTTTTGTTTATCATCAAAACTACTAACTCCATATTCTCTCATTCCTCAGCAATTCTCCCCTTTTTGATAATGGCAAACTATGCATAATATGTCCCTAACCCACATCATATAACTTTCCCCTTTTGGCATCATTGAAAACCGATAAGCAAAGAACTCAATTAATATTCGATGAATGCAATATTATTTCAACTCATGGCCACTTGGGAAACACTTTCAAGTATACGTCTGCTAACAATAAAGTAAGTTAATCTGAGGATATTAGCCATCTTAAACTTACATATAACCAAGATCTTCAATGAGAAACAAAATAAACAATATGTACCAATTTAAGACCTTAGATCCCTAAATCAAAAGCATATGATATCATGTATATGAGACAAACATAAGCACATAAAGAGTCATAAAGTCTGAAAAAATTGAGGATAAGGATTGGGGCAAAGATTACTAAAGTTAGGAGGAAAGGAATATTTATTGTCATTTAATAATTTTTTCAGTATGTCCATTGTGCACCAACTCGTTCGTTCTGATCTTAGACTGTGAAATTTCATCAAGATCAACATGAGGTCCATCATCATTAAGTATAATCAGATTCAAGAAAACCAAGTGAGTATTGTCAAGCTTTAGGACCAATAACAAATGAGTTACTCTTTTTTTTGAATTTTTTTTAAATTCTACTCCATTCATTTTCACTCATCCATTGCCTTTTTTATAGCCTTTTTATTGATAGAATTTCGTAGGAATACCCACTATATGTAAGAGATTCATCACATTTTGATTCAATAGAGATGTGTTTATCAATAATGAAGACAAGCACTGATAATAGTTTATTCCTATGAGAATTGTTGCGAGATATAAACTAGTTACAACTTGGAATTTGTGAACCTGGTTCAGATGTGAGAGGTTAAGTCAGGTTCTCCCTGAATTAAAGAATGGTTGGCTTCAAGACTAAGGTTTTCATCATTAGAAAAGTTTAGGATAAGCAAAGAACTCAATTAATATTCAATGAATGCAATATTATTTCAACTCATGGCCACTTGGGAAACACTTTCAAGTTTACGTCTGCTAACAATAAAGTAAGTTAATCTGAGGATATTAGCCATCTTAAACTTACATATAACCAAGATCTTCAATGAGAAACAAAATAAACAATATGTACCAATTTAAGACCTTAGATCCCTAAATCAAAAGCATATGATATCATGTATATGAGACAAACATAAGCACATAAAGAGTCATAAAGTCTGAAAAAATTGAGGATAAGGATTGGGGCAAAGATTACTAAAGTTAGGAGGAAAGGAATATTTATTGTCATTTAATAATTTTTTCAGTATGTCCATTGTGCACCAACTCGTTCGTTCTGATCTTAGACTGTGAAATTTCATCAAGATCAACATGAGGTCCATCATCATTAAGCATAATCAGATTCAAGAAAACCAAGTGAGTATTGTCAAGCTTTAGGACCAATAACAAATGAGTTACTCTTTTTTTTGAATTTTTTTTAATTCTACTCCATTCATTTTCACTCATCCATTGCCTTTTTTATAGCCTTTTTATTGATAGAATTTCGTAGGAATACCCACTATATGTAAGAGATTCATCACATTTTGATTCAATAGAGATGTGTTTATCAATAATGAAGACAAGCACTGATAATAGTTTATTCCTATGAGAATTGTTGCGAGATATAAACTACTTACAACTTGGAATTTGTGAACCTGGTTCAGATGTGAGAGGTTAAGTCAGGTTCTCCCTGAATTAAAGAATGATTGGCTTCAAGACTAAGGTTTTCATCATTAGAAAAGTTTAGGATTGAATGATTCTTATTGTAAAAGAGATGGTTCTTGGTGATTTCTAAAGGAGTTGGATTTTGATGATCGACCAGGTTCACTAGTGCTTATGTTTCACACAAACTCAGGAAATTCATGCATTGAACAAGGATGGTACTTACCTGAGTATTACAAAGAAGTTAAGTTCCCCTTTCGTGTGTTCCTCAATGATTTACTTAATGTTGTTAGCAAAAGAGTAGGGATAATATCCGCAGACGTTCTAAACATTGTTTGAGATGTGGCTGGAGTATATACTTGTAGTACGAGACTGAGTTAGTATATATTCATTGTATAATCACTCAAGCATAACATTATTAGTATACTAGCTAATTATCAAAGGAAATCATGATAACGAGTCGGCTTGTTTCGACAAGACCAGGCTTTGGCGTTCATGAGTATGTCTACATCATCATATTCTCTTATATCACAGAAATCTCAACCTCGATAACAGAGAGTCATGCCCTGTCAATTTTCAATAACTTCTAATGAATAAAAAGGACCAGGTTCACCAAAAGAAATTTTTTTTGAAGATGTGCCATACTCTAAGTGTCCTGATTGCTCTATTGTTCCCCTATCTCCAAAACCACAAGTTACTCCAGTGACTCCTACTACATGTGAATCAATGATTGTTAGTTGTGAACCAAGTTCATTTTCTATGTTCCCTAACTTTGCATCATCAAAGATGTTTGATATCATGTCACTTTCTTCAACTTTTTCAATCTTGTCTCTTTCACTTTTTTTCAAGGACTTCATTGCCACCTTGATAATCTAAGAGCGAGCGGAAATTTTCCATCATTTTAGCACATATTTGGACCATACACTATTCATGTACAAGATCCACCTTTCCCTCTTAGCTTCACCTGACACACTTAGCAAAAGATTAGTCCTGAAAACTCAAAATTAGCTTGGGCTCCCTTTCATGAGTAAAAGGATGAATAAGATTTATTCTGGCCCATAAAGACAAATAAGAAAACCTTTTATCTGAAGCATTTTATTTGGAATCAGGTTCTTAATTGTTTCACCCTTTTCCTTTTTGGTGAGCTTAACATTTTTCTGAAAGGCCTCGAATAAAGCCTTACGTTGATTATTTAAATAGCCTGAGTTTCCATAATAAGTGCATAAACTTTTGGACACGTGAATAGTGTGTGCTACAAGATTATTCTGTTTTGCAAAAACTATTCCACTTCGACTAGTGGTTTGCCTTTCTTGAATCTAAGTTAAAATTTCAAAAGACTTGGTCCATCTAAGATTTCGTTCCAGATCAAGTGTGGTATAATCAAGATTTTCCTCTAGAAGCCTATTTCTTTCGGTTAAGTCCTGACAATTTATCATTAACTATTTTATTTTTCTTTCAGAGCTTATTGAATTTTACTAGCGGAGTTTTTGCCCTTGTGATTTAACTTTGAGGTCTGAACCTGCTTTTTAATTTATTTTGAAGACAGTGATTATGTTTCTCAAAAATGTCATTGTCTTCTCTTAAAGATGCATAGTTTTTCATCAATTTTTCTCTTTCAGAACTGATTCATTTATATGCATCTATAAAATTACTCAATAGGGACGCTAACCTCTTTTAGAATATGATTCAATATTTACTTTAATATGATGAAAAATTACCTTGTTTTGTGTGTCATCTTCTTCATCATCTTCAGAATCTATTTTAGCAATGAGTGTAAGAAAATCATATTTATCTCTTTGTTCTATTGCAAGTAGTGATTGATTTTCGAATTCTCCATCTTCAGATTCTTCTTTTGATGAGTCACTTATAGCGGTGAAAGCCCTTTGCATTGAGGGATCAACTTCTTGATCGGTCATTCGTCTGTTTGTGGGGATATACTTATCATTCTTGATTTCTTTTACTTTCTTCGAATTGTTCCTCTTTTCTGTAGAGCTTTTAATGGACAAAACTTAATAAAGTGATTCAGACTTCCACACTTGTGACATACTTGATCTATTGGATTTTTCAGTGGTTTTCTGAGAGTCCTTCTTTGAAACACTTGTCCCTTTTTAACATTCTTGAGAACCTTTTGTTCATTACTACTATGACATTTTGGAAACACTGGTCCACTAGAACTTCATGACAATTAGTCAATCCTTACCTCTTAGTCTAAATACTGGAATTACCATCACCTTCCACTTCGCAACTTAAGTACTACTTACTCACTTACTTCGCATTATCTCTCAAATAGCTCTATCTTCCTCTAAATACCATGAGGTTCTCTTTTCAAAATTCATAATCCTAGATTGATCTATCACATTCTGATTACTCTGGATCTTCTATAAATATTCACCGCTTACACTCGGTAATTACTAACATAATAATACATCATCATGACCTCCTTTCTAGCTACAACACACTCTCCTCCTAAGATGGAAACTTCAGAATTCACCACTTCTTAGTCTACTCATAACGGAAACTTTTCATGAATAGTTTATTAGGTGCATGACTATATCAACCTAGTTTTCCAAAACATCATCTCCTTTTCATAGATATCTATACCTCTATACTTTTCTCTAACTATGACTCTTTCACTAATACTGCTCATGATCTGATAACTCCTACTACTTTTTTGGGTGAAAATCATACCCAAGCTCTAAACATACTCTCTCTCATAAAGATCTCAGCATAAACAAGATTTAGGAAAAAAGAGTACTACTACTCGTTTTTAGCTCAAACGCACGATTCATGTGAATATGGGTGCATTGCTCTGAAACCAAATACTTTACTCTTGGGCTTCTCTGAAGCCTCTTAAGAGTCTCATGACTTCCTCAAAACTCTTGCTAAGAACAACTCATTAAAATAGAACTGACTGTACTTTTCAACCACCTCTAGTAATGATGGGTAGTCGAATGGTTCTAAGAAATTCACGAGTTAGAATAAATCTCTATGACTTAGATCTTTCGCACAATTAAGAGTATGAAAGAAGGGAAACTTTTCTTAAATGCCTAAAGTATCTCATTCATAGAAGTGGGGCCCTCACAACCATAAATAAGATCCTACTATCATGGCTTCATAGACACCCTAGGGCAGTTAATCATTTGCTCAGATACCAAGTTTGTCATGACCCGAGTCTACACCCTGGACGTGGCCGGCACTCAAAGACCATTGTTGGTCCCCAAGCAAACCCTCTTCCTAGCTGACTACAAGCGCAAGACTTACTTAAGCATACAAAACTTAAAATATGAAATACAATTTATAAACTCAACTTTCAAAACTTTTAACTCAAATAAACAGCTCTAAATAATATAATATATTCAACTAGACATAAAATAGGCAACTTTAGTCTTTAAAACATTTAATGAAATAAATGATAATACAGACTCCTCAACTATACTGACTATCTATGAAGCCTATAACTGATAAAGATGGAAGTCGGGATAAGAACCACGACCTCCTTACTAAAGTGGAAAGTAAATGAAATCCTCCAGAAATAAGGAGGCTCACCATGGCTAACTCGAACTCTGGATGTATCAACGAAGCTCATATTGATGATCCTGAATACTTGTGTTTGCATTATCAAAAGATGCACACTAATTGGCTCAGTATGTGGAATGTACGAGCATGTAAGAGGAATTCTAAAGTATAACATAAGTTTGATACTTGAATAAAAGATGGAACATACTTACCTCTTCTCAAACTTAAACCTCAAGGAATACTCAAGAATAAGATACTCAACTCAGAGGTTACATACTAAACCCAAAAATATGATACTAGACTATGGGTACTCAACTCAATATACTTAACTTTTGGTACTTAACTGAACTCATTTCGATATAAAGAAATATAAAACAAGTGAAATATAAAGAAAAGCTCTTTAAAAACATGATGTTATCTCAAGATAATAATATCATAAAAACATATCATGCTCCCTGTCAAATTCTACTTGTGCAATGCATGAATGAAGTCTCATACCCCCATTCATACTAAGAAGACCCCCTTGAGGAACCATGTAACTAATACTGTAGGAGTTTCTCTAACCGACAACCATCACTTAAGAGCTACAGTGATGATACAATGGTCTATTGCACGCTGCCAGCGCATCTTATATCCGGCCAAAGGTACAAGACATGAACTGCCTAATGGATCCACTAGTAAACTGTGAAAAGGAATTATCTAAAAGTATGACCTTTTCTACCCATGGTGGCTAACATGATTGATGGGGGTTGTAAGTTATGAGAACTCTCCCACATATCGGTGTTCAATACTACTCCCAAAAATATATTGTGTCTTATGTTTAAAAATATACTGATTTTGTGGTTTGAGATTAGTGCTCAAAACTTAGCTTTTAAAAAGCTCTCTTGAAAATAATAAATTTCTCTTCCTTCTATTAAAACTAGTCAAAGGCTCTGTGGAAGTCTAGTTTTCCTTCCTTCTCAAAAGTTTGAAAATATTTTGTATAAACTCTTAGGGACTACATAGCTCCCTTATAACTCTTGAGAAGTAAACTCAGCTTGATACTCTTTGCTTACTTGAAACTTAACTCTTAAGGAATACTTAGTTCCCTTATAGCTTCTAAGAAATGAACTCAACTCTTTACTCTTCCTTGACTTGAACTTTAAGTCTTTTAAAACGAAGTGAAAACATTTGTGAAAGACTCTAGAAAACTTTATAACTTTACTTTGACTTGCTTCTTATCTTCAAGACTTGGCTCTTAGCTTCCTTGACTTTGATCTTAACTTTCCTTGAATTGAAGTATGAATTCAAGGATTATGATCTCATGTTTATGGATGATTTCATGATTTTTAACTTGGAGAGCTCATGCGGAATTATGAGCATGAACTACTCAACTCAAGAATTACAAGGTACTTTTTAACTCAATATAGGAATAAGGAACTCAATACTCACGACTTAGAACTTGGAGATTCTACTCCTCTCAATGATAATCAATTTATGAAATTCATGAGGATGTTATGGGCATGAACAACTTGACTCGAAGGTCTAAGTGACTAGATGGAACTCATGTATACAACTCTTCTCATTCTCTTACTTCCTTCCTCAAATCTTAGTTCAATCTTAATAGTTGATCTCAAAAGATTCACGATTTAACTTAAACCCTTTCTTGTACTCTACTCTTAACTCTCTCTTGAATGTGAATTATGAATTCAAGAGTTATGATTCATTATAATAAGGATCTAGGTGATATTGTAGACTCATGAATACATACTCTTCACTCCTATACTCACTTGCTTGAGTCTTGAAACAAGTTACTAGGAGTTGTAGAAAACTCCTCAAAAGGTCTTTCTTAGAACGTTTGAAGGAATTCTGAAAACATAACTCTCAAAAATACCTTGAATTTGAATTATGAATTCAAGGTTATTATCATGTTAGGACTGATATTAGGTGTTTAGAAGTAGCTTAGATTAGTTAGAATCGAAAAGGAGTTAAGGTGCACTTTAAACGAACTCAGATGGAGCTACCGGAGGCAAACTGGGCAGACAACACTGGGGCTATGGCTGGTATGGAGACCCAACCCTTGATGGACAGAGATGGATTTGGGGCGCTCTAACAGGAGTTCCGCGCCAGGACCTAACCCAGAAAATTCTGCCGAGCACTTTTGCTCGTTTTTATCACCCTAAATCGCCTAAATTCGAACGGTTTCTCCCCAATCACTTGAATTTGATTAATCAACTTAAATACACTCTAATCTATTTGACACAGCACTAAAATTACTCAATTTGATATCAAGAAATCATCAAAACTCTAACACAACAAGATTATGAATGAACTTCAAGAACACCTTTCAAGAACTCATCAAGAACTCTAATCTTTAAACTTTAAGGATGAAAATTAGTTGAAAAAAATACATGATTGGCGTGTGAGTGAACTAACCCAACACTATGGAAGCTTAAATACCTCTTAGGGATTATACCCATGGTGAAAATCCACAACTAGACTCAAGAACGTCGACGAACGCCTTCATCCTTTCATTTTTTCTCCTCTTTTCTCTTCTTGCCTCTTCTTGATCTCTCAACTAAAATCCTAAGTGTATTTTAGGATTATGAAACTGAACTTAAAAGGATTAGACCCTAAAACATGACTAGAAACGAGTTAAATCTGGTTGGATAAGGAAAGGACTAATATGCCCCTCACTATTTTCGGCTAACTTTCATTAACTGGACAGTCAAAGTTCAAAAGGTCATATCTCACTCATCCAAACTTGGAATTTAGCAAACTTGGTGGATTTGAAAAGATAATTCATATATCTTTCCAACGGTATCTTTTAGAGCACCTAAATAATCATGTGCTAGGAGTTATGGTCATTTAAAGTTAACACATAACTCATATTTTGCTTAACTCTCAAATTTTTAGATTTTTGTTATTTCCAATTTAATTCTTTTTGAAACTCTTGGTGCTAAATCTAGAGAACTGACCTTAATACTTAAGAAATTTTTGATTCCTTGGTAAAATCTTACTCACTACGATCAGTGGTCCGAGTCTTAGTTCGAAAAAATTGCTGGGGTGTTACAACCCCCAAGAAGTCAAACCCACTTCTTGTTACAATATTCTCAAGACTCTACCCCCAAGAAGTCAAATACACTTCTTCTTACACAATCTAGGAATTATTACAACTCAATAATAAACCGACTCAATAATAAACCTAGAACAAATCAACAAAGACTAATAACCCTAGACTTTATTTGATCAGACTTCAACATTCAATAGTTCCGAGTGGAGCAAAACTCGTGAACCCGGTCCTTACGTTGATGTGATGAAACTCTGTTTTTTTTCTCCAATAACTACTGCTCTGAAGATGATAAATTTCAGGAATATTCAATATCTATCATTTTGGATTTGTGTCACGACCTGAGTCTGCACCCTGGATGTGGCCAGCACTCGAAGATCATTGTTGGTTCCCAAACAAACTCTCATCATGGTTGACTATAAGCGAAAGACTAACTTAAGCATGCAAAAGCTTAAAATTGAAATAAAATTAAATAAATTAAACTTTACGAAGCTTTTCACTCAAACGAACAACTTTGAATGAAAATACTATATTCAACTCGCCATAAAATAGACAACTTAAGTCTTTAAACCATTTAAATAAATAAATGAATAATACAGACTTCTCAACTATATTGATTGTCTATAAAGCCTCTAACTGATGAGGATGGAAGTCGATACAAGACCCACGACCTCCTAACTGAACTAAAAAGTAAATAAAATCCTCTGGAAGCAAGGAGGTTCACCATAGCTAACTCGAACTCTCGGATGTATCAAAGAAGCTCCTGTTGATGATATTGAATACCTGTTTCTGCGTCATGAGAAGATGCAGGCCAAATGGCTTAGTATGTGGAATGTACAAGCATGTAAGGGAAAATCTAAAGTATAAAACATAAGCTTGAACTTGATAAAAAGGAAACAAACTTATCTCTTTTCAAACATACTCAACTCAAGGAATACTAAAGGATAAACAAAACTACTCAAACTTACTCAACTTAGAAGTACTCAAAGATAAGATACTCAACTCAGAGATTAGATATTCAACTCAAATATTAGATACTCAACTTCAAAGATATGATACTCGACTCAATGAAGCATAAATCAACTCAAGATACTCAACTTAATGTACTCAACTTGAAATACTTAAATCCTGATACTTAATTATACTCATTTCAATATAAAGAAGTTAAAAACAAGTGAAATATAAAGAAAAAATTATTTAAAAACATGATTTCAACTCTGTGTATAATAAGGATACAACATAACTCTGAAATGTATTTCAAAAGACCATTAACTTATGTATATAAAAATGCAATAACTTCCATGGGAGTTTCTCTAACCGACAACCATCACATAAGAGTTATAGTGATGATACATCGATCTACCTCACGCTGCCAGCGCATCCCATACCCGGACAAAGGTATAGGACCTGAACTGCCTAATGGATCCACTAGTCTACTGTGAAGAGGGTTCGTCTACAAAATATGACCCTCTTCTTCCCATGGTGGATATTGGCTTACGAGGGTTGTGAGTTTTCTGAACTCTCCCCCATATCGGAGCTTAATAATACTCCCAATAATTGGCTCTTATGTTTTTAAAACATACTGATTTTGTGTTTGAGATTAGTGCTCAAAATACTTAGCTCAAAGGTTATCTTGGTAATCTTAGCTTCCCTGCTTGCTTCTTATAGAAAGCTATAGTTCTTTTCTGAAAACTTGCCCTAAGGCTCATTGGAAATTAAAGTTTCCTTACTTGTTTAAATGTAAAAACATTTTTATGTCTCTGTGGGAATACTTGGTCCTCAATATACCTTTGAAGTAAACAACTTCAACTTAACTCTTTGTTTAGCTTGAAACTTGAGTCTTAAAAACAAGATTTGAATGTTTAAATAACTCTTGAAAACCTTTAAGAACTTTACCTTGACATACTTCTTACTTTAGACTTGACTCATAACTCTCCTTGAATTGAAGTATGGATTCAAGGTTCATGATCTTATGTTCATGGATGATTTCATGATTTTCAACTTGGAGGGTTCATGTCAAATTATGAGCATAAACTACTCAACTCGAGAACTCAAAGGTACTTCTCATATCAAAATTGTTCGACTTATAGGATTCATGCGGAATTATGGGCATGAATAATTAAACTCAACGACTTCATGGGTAACATGTAATAGTCACACGATTAGGAATGAATCTCAAAGGTGGACTAGCAACTCAACACTTAATGGCTTAGAACTTGAAGATGCCACTTCTCAAAAAGAAGCTCAACTTACGAAGTTCGTGCTTAATTACGAGCATGAAACAACTCGACTCAAAGGTATACATAACTACATGGAACTTATTTATATGAATCTTCTCATTCTCTTGCTACTTCCTCAAAACTTAGTTCAATCAATGATGGATCTCAAAGAATTCCCAATTGAACTTAGAGTCTTTCTTAAACTCTACTCTTAACTCTTTCTAGAATGTAACTTATGAATTCAAGAGTTTTAATTCATGACATGGAGGATCTCATGATGACAAGGTATATTCTTGCATAAAATGTCTTCATCCTCATACTAACTTTCTTGAGTCTTGAAACAAGTTATAGAAGTTGTAGAGACTCTTCAAAAGGACTAGAATGGACTCTCTCAAAATGTTCGAAAAAACTCTCAACACTTAATCTTAACTTTACCTTGAATTTGAATTATTGATTAAAGGTTATTATTCATGTTATTAATAATTTCTAAGTGTTTAGAAGTATTATAAAGTGTTTAGAATCAAAAGCAGTGAAGATACACTTTAAATGAGCTCAAACGGGCAATCGACGGAAAAGGAGTGGGGGCAAGTGACCTTGGCGCGTTACGGGCGAGGGCGCCAGCCTCTTACATCATAGGCTGATTTTGGTCGCACCGCAGCTACACCGGCATAGCCCCCTGGGCGCATCTGGGGCGCGCCGCGCCAACATCTCCCCAGGCACACTTTCTGCGAATTTCGCGTCTCGTTTTCTGACCCTAAATCACTTTTAATCGATGTCTTTTCTCAAGTTTTCCTTAGATTCAATTACACAACCTAAACTAATACACTAAAAACAACACTCTAGACAATCAATTTCATATCAATAATCCATCAAAATCCTAACAAGACAAGATCAACAATGAACCTCAAGAACGTCTATCAAGAATTTAAATCCTTTGACTTTTTGAGAATGAAAATACGCTGAAAATAACATGGTTGGCGTGTGGGAGAACAAACCCAACACTATGGAAGCTTACATACCTCTTAGGAATTAAACTCTGGCGAAAATTCGCTACTAAACTCAAGAACGTCGACGAATGCCTTCATCTTTGCTCTTTTATCCTCTTTTCTCTTCTTGTCTCTTCTTGAACTCTCAACTAAAACCATAGATCATTCAAAGATATTTCCTATGGTATCTTGTAGTACACTTAAATCATCCAGTTCTAGGAGTTATGATCATTTGAAATTGAACGAAAACTCATACTTAGTTTTACTTGCAAAAATTTCAGATTTTGTTATTTCCAATTTAACTCTTTTTGGAATTCAAGGTGCTAAATCTATTGAACTTACCTTAATACTTAAGAAATTTTTAATTCCCCAGAAAAATTTACTAACTACGAAGGATGGTTCGAGTCTTAGCTCAAATCTTTTTCAGGGTTTTACATTTTACTGGAAAATTCTCTCGATTTGTGTTTTTGCAAAGATGACTTTTACTTCGATTTATTGAACATTTTATAGAGTTGATTTGCCTTCATCAACTTCAACAAAGAAAGAAATTACAAATCCTTTTCCTTCTTGAAGTTTTCTATATTTACTTCTTTCCTTATTTGACTTCAATCGTTACTTGTTTATTTCCTTTCTTATTTGACTTGAATTGCTACTTCTTTATTTCTTTCCTTGTTTATTTCTTTTCATATTTGTTTTCTTCTTTTCCTTCTTTATTTTTGCATTTTTTCTTCTTTGTCGCAATCTCTCATAATTGTACAGATTTTCTGCAGTTACAAGAACCTGGTTCACCTGATAGAGTACACATAAGACAACAAGTAGTGAACTATGTTCACTTTATCAATCATTAGAACTACTTTATATATTCTCCTACTTCCCAACATTTTGCCCCCTTTTGATGATGATAAACAATGTTTTTTCACACATCAAAACTCTTTGTCAATCATCAAAACTACAAACCATCAAGACTTTTTGTGAATCAACAAAACTACAAACTCAATGTTCTCTCATTCCTCGACAAAGATGATATAGATTGCTACAATCAAATTATTGTGATAGTACTTTGATCTTTTAATTTTTGTTTCTTCTCTATATTTAAATTATATACTTTATTGAAGAACTTAAATATATTTAAAAATTCTATTAATTATAACTTTTTATATTATTTTTTTTCTTAAAGTTATGAAAAAAATTTTTCTTTTATATGAGTATAATTGTACATATATAATTTATTAGGTTAATTTATGGTTAGCTTTTGTGAATTTTTATCATGAAATCTTTTTACAACATTTGAAAACAAACATTATGTATTCGATGTTATTGTTTATTTGCATGTTGAAGTGCATTCTAAATACAATACTACGAATAGAACCATTTTTAAAAAAAGAAAATTTGATAACTTACAAAAAGAAAACAAACTTTATTCGAGCAATGAATTAAAAAAATGACAAAATGCTTAAAAGTTCCCCTAATCCATAGAAGGATTCCCAACAACACACTCATACTTTACGGGGGGAGGGGCGGTCCAATTATGCCCTTGAATTTTATAAAACTGAAATTATTACCTCCCTAAATGCTTACTTGGCAAAGTGAGTATATTTCACTCTCTTTAAGAGAGTTAGCAGCCAAAACAATATTAAAAATTTGTTTTAAATATCTCTTTTAATAAATATATTTATTTTAAATCATTTCTTGTTCTTATTTGTTTTATTTCTTCTCCATAGCAATATAAGTCAGATATCTTCATCTTTCACCATCTCTAAGCCATTGTTGTCACCACCATTTCCACCGAATGTATCATTTGATTTTAAACAAAGTTTCAAACTCATGTAGAACTTTTGCAAAACCAATTAACCAAAATCAATTATAGATAAATTTACATATTTATATCACCTCAAAATACTTTAGATATGATTTGAGAAAAATCAACATAGGTTTACTTTATATTAATAATAAAATATAAATTAATATAATACATTAATTTACTTTGAATTCTTTTGGTACAAAGTGCACATTTTCATAGAGATAATTTTCGGTGTATACAAAAGTGCACATTTTACAAATAAACACATTGTGACTCCAACCATTGGACAACACTATGCTTAATCTCTCCATCGAGTTCAAGGATTGTTGAAACATTCTTCCCAAATTCGTTGACGATTTTTGTTCGTATCTTCACATCATTTTGGAGGCAACACTAGAAACTGCAGAATGGGGCACCCCAATTTTCTTCTTTCTTGCCTTTTAAGAACTAGCATCTTGGGATCTGGGTTTACTTCAAATTCACCTTTTTAAATTTTTTTTTAGGTTTTCAAAGCAATGTTCAGATATTTCGATATCATCATTTACCTATCTTCCTCAAAGACTCAGTTCATTATTCATTCATCTTATTCAAAGACCCAATTTGATGAACTTATCGTGTCCTAGTAATGTTGAAAATGATGAAAGTGTTTTGGTGATGGAAGGAATGGGTGAAAATATAAAAGAAAGGATAAAGGAATATAAAAATGAAAAAAATAATATATTTAATGACTGTTCCACATGTCAAATGTGTGAAATTCACATGCCACCATAATATGATTATGGCTTTTTAAAGGTATAATTATTTCATTTTTAAATAGTTCAGGAGGGTGATAGGACTCCCGTAAAGTCTAAGTGTGTAGTTAGAAATCCGGATATACATTGAGGGGAAATTTAACCATTTTCTCAAAAAAAAGAAACATATCAAACTTAAGTATTCATATAATTCTTCAAAAAAAAAAAACTAGAAAACATTATATGCCAAACTCTCTTTTATAATACAAAGGAAAAAAAAAAAAGACAAAGATCCTATTCATTTATTTAATTTCTATGCTATCCATTCATTTCTATCTTCAAAACACTTAAACGTCTCAAAATTTATTATTTTACTTATTCATGTTCTTTATTGTAAATTTAAATATCTAAATATTTAACTCCATGAAAAATGAAAATTTAATATCTATCAATATATTATATAAACCTAAATATTTAAAAAATTATCCTACTTATCTTTATTTTTTTATGTTGTAATTTTCTCTATATTTCTATTTATTATTATTATTATTAAAAAAGTTGTCAATGATTATTTCCTTAATTAATTTCTATTATTTATTGTAACAATTTAAATATCTCAAACTTTACTACTCTTCTTATTCCTGTTATTTATTGTAAATTTAAAGGTAATTATTTATCACTCAAATATTTTATTTTCTCCTTAAAGAATGACAATTTATTAATATATCATAATGAAATATCATACAAAAATAGCTTGAAAAAAATATATAAAATCACCCCTTTCACTCTCCTAATTATGAGATTTCTCTTTTTTATCTAATTTTCAAAAATCTAAAAGTACTTACATATTTAGTCAACTAAAGAATAAGATAAGTGTTCTCTAAATTAATTTTAAAATGGAAAGGTCTAACTCTCCAAAAAATAATATCCCAACATTCATTTATATTTATTACATTTCATGATGAACCCATGATTAAAGTTGACAACATGAAAAATATTGCACCAGCCAAAGAAATAATTGTTTAATTTTCCCCCTTATTTTCTTATTTATTTTACTAATTTATAAGAATAAAAGTCACAATATTATCATTATTGACTAATTTTTCATATTATTTATTAAAAATTTAAACTCATTCACACATTGATTTATGAAATTATTGATATTCATTTTTAACTTTTTTTATATTTTTGTAGTATTTGAATTATAGAATTTATTTAAGCTTCTGTACAAATTAAAATTTGTATTTGAGTTTTCTTGTGTAAATATTATTTTAAAGGTCTAATATAATTTTATTTTACGAAATATTAATTAATTAGTAAATGTTTGGATTGAATATAACTTCTATTTTCTTTCTCGAATTTAGAATTATGCTTTCTATACTATTCATAAGAAAGTTCTGTGTGAATATATGAAAAAGTTAAGCTATTAATCTTATCTATTATACTAATTGATGATATGCTCGTATTTTAAAGTAATAATTGTGAAACAGTTAAGTTAAGCAAACTGTGTCATTATCAATTACTTTCTTGATGATTCTGCAACAAGTTTGAAACAAAATCAAAATATCTTCATTTGGAAATTTCATTGAACTCAACTGGCATAATGCATTATAAGTAAAAGAAATTGTACGAACTCTAAATTAAAATAGTTAAATAGATAATCAAATGTAAATAGTATTATATAGAGGAAATTATTGGTAAAATAACATAAATAATTAAAAACACCCAAAAAATGAGATGGTGACATATATAAAATTAGTGCATAAAACATGTCTTTATATTCTTTAAGGGAAAATTATAATTTTTTTCTTTTTTTGGAAACTAGTTTAATTTTATTACTTTTTTTTATTTCTTTTATTATTATTGTCACGACCCAAAACGAGCCGCGAGTGGCACCCACACTTATCTTACTAGGTGAGCGAACCAACAATCTAAACCCCAACGTTTACCAGTATACAAATTTGGAATAGTAAATAAAATGCGGAAGATCCAAAACTCATTAACGAAATCAATTAAATAAACTTCTAAAGATACAATGCTTATCATCCCCAAAATCTGGAAGTCATCATATCAAGAACATCTACCCTCAAATTACTAAATCTAAGAGTATTTAAGAACTAAAATAAGTAAAACGATGGTCCATTTCCGAACTTCAGAGACATCAAGACGCGAAGAAGAGAATCCAGTCCGAGCTAGGAACGATAGCTCACCCTGAAATCTGACGTGCTGAAGACTGGCTAGAGTTGCGGACGAGTCGAAGTCAACAGTGCACTTGCTGCACTCCACAAAACAACAACAAGAACATAAAAGTAGGGGTCAGTACAAGGAACAAGAACTGAGTAGGTCTCATCGGCCAACTCAAAATAGAAAGCAATATGTATGGAATAATAATGTAAAACCAACCACAATACTCAACAGGTGACAATCAACAAGTACAAGAACCATTGGCAACAACCTCAAGCACATCTATGAGGACTCAAGCCTCCACACCATACTCATTTGGGAAATAGGTTCTTCGAAATTTAGTATATTAACATAATTCAAGATTACTTCTCTTTATTC
>NC_028648.1:68248256-68251935 GCF_001406875.1 Solanum pennellii
CTAATTATCATATAATTCATTATGATAAAAGTAACCCATTAGTTATTCCAAGGTTATCTCCTTTACCCTCCAAGTATATAAATTATTAAACTTACCCCACTAATTTCATAAAGTTTGTCATGAATAGTCCAAAACACCCCTTTAAAACTTTTAGCAGAAATCCGACCCAGTTAGGTTACGCAACCTGTGACGGTCCGCCGTGTCTATGATGGTCCGTCCTGCAGGTCCGTCACAAAGTTCAGAGAGTCAAATTCTGTTAAGGGTTTGTGACGGTCCGTCGTACCTACGACGGTCCGTCCTGCAGTTCCGTCGTGAAGTTCAGAGAGTCGATCTCAGTACCATGATTTTCAGAGTTTAAGTGTTTTGGAACGAAGTCCCTCGACGGTCCGTCGTTCCTATGACGGTTCGTCCTACTTGTCGTCGAGGGTAATGAGAAAAGTAGCAGAAGAAAATTTACAAGTATGGGACGACGGAATCCATCACGGGCCGTCGTGACCATGGCGGTCCGTCGCGTGGTCCGTCGACCCAGTCAGTTTTTATCAAAATAATCTTACTGCTCGAATCGACTAAACAGGTCGTTACAATTATTTTCTGTTAGATTTGCAATTTCTTAATTTTTATAGAAATTAAATATAGAAAAATAGGATCGCGCGAAGCGCGATTTAATTAACTAGTTAAAGAATATTTTCCAAAATTCTATCCTTCAAAATTTCTTACGTTATTTATAATCCGTATCTGACTATCACCATTCAAATATATTTTTATTCTTATAACCAAATAAACCTTCCATAAGAAAAGTTAAAAAAAAATTTGAGAAGCGTTTTAAGTTTTAAGATATTTTTATTTCATTCAACCTTTACCATCTTTACTCCCTGTCCTCAAAAGGTTTGTTTTTGGAAAATATTTCAGATTTTTATTTTTATTTTATTTTTACTTTTACATCATCCCCAACAAGTTCACCCCCTCCCCTCCACCTTCATCATTTTGAAAACACGTTATTTTTATGTCATTTGCACCCCACCACCCTACTTAAGCCATCTCCATCAATTTTTATATTTTTTTAAAAAAGTTCTTTGAAAATGTTTCAATTTTTTTTTAATTTTTAAGAAAATAGCATGTTTTGGAAAATATTTCAAATTTAATTAATTTTTTTGCCAACTCGCCTAGTGCCCCCCTCGCGATCCCATCAAACAATTTCAAAAAATTGTTTTTGAAATAAAACTTTCCTTGGTCAAGTTAAGGGTCGAAAGTTTGGGTTAGGTTTTGGGTCAAATCTAAGGGTCAGATTTTGAAACGGTTATTGGGATCTTGTCCTAGTTTGAATATTAGATCAACTATAGACGTTGATTTTTTGATCCAAAATAATTTTTAAAGAGTATTTTTTAGTATCAAGTCAAAAATAAGCAATATTTTTAAAAAATATTTTTAAATCATCAAACAAACACGAGAAAATAAGTTAGAAATTCACTTGTTTTTCAAAAAGAAATCCTTCTTACCAATATTGAATCTATCAAAAGGTCTTAATCTATGCCACAAACTTATGTTCCAAAATCGAATATAATCTGATGCCCGAAAAGAGTCACAACATGTAATATTAACAAGAAACCCAAATTAAGGCAACACTTTTGAGCTCAAATTTACCTCAAACAAATTCAAATCACAAACCCAAGTGGCCACACTCCCAACAATTACACGGGACTTCGAACCACTCAAATTAGAGCTCAGATAATAGATAAACCGTCATTTGAATGAGGGCCTTAAAGCTGAAAATTCTAGGTATAAATACAAAATATTGGTCACTAAAAATAAACTCTAGTTGCTAAAATTCTAATATTTGGTCGTTAATAATTTGCACTAGATATCAGCACTTTATCTGGTTTGCTCCAACTCTAAATTCTTCGGCAGGGTGCTTAGTATTCACTCGAAACCCCGTGCGTGCAAACAAAGTATTGTACCCTATTGAATTCGGGATTCCAAACTCAACAGAACCATCAAAACTTCCTTCCGAATTTGTTTCGACAAAAAGTGGGTCCCATACCCTAGTATCATTTAAGATAAAATCACAAGAAGACTCAAAATGAGACCAAAAGCCTATGGAACCGCACGAAAGGTTGTTCTAGATCAAACTCGACAATCCAAAACTACTCGTGCTGACAAAATTCTAAATGTTGACCAAAGTCAACCTTTGACTTAAAATTCAAAGTTAAAATGCCTAACGACACAAAGTCATACCAGAAGTCTTGGACCCTAACCAACCATGTCCTAGACAAACATGACCCTTTATGGAGCTGATGAAACCGTCATAATTGCAGTCATATGTCATCTTCCTAAACTTTTGACTGAAATCAGCCATTCAAGTTTCAACGGCTCTAAAATATGAGAACTTACACAAATCCAAACAAATGACTTGATGACTGAAATCAACCATTCAAGTTTCAAAGGCTCTAAAATATGAAAACTTACACAAAATTCAAACGAATGACCCACGACCAATCTATCAGTCTCAGCAAGTCGTAAATGACTTGTGATCACTCCAGAAAATCTCTAAACGATGAAAAGATTGGAAAACAAAGAAAATGATCCGGATGGTTATTACAATTACAGAGTTCAAATGAACATTTTTCCCCTTAATTTTTTTATGTCTAGCTAAAAATTGTTCAACAAGCATAACCGCAATTACAACCGCAACAATTCTTTGGATCATATATTGATTTTTTTCCCGAGTATTATTAAATCAAAAAATGACCTACCTGATTACTAAATTATTGTTGTGTTTTTCAAAATTATTGTGTTATGTAGTGTTTTATTATCTTGTATTTAAATTATTATGTTATGTATTGTACTTTAAATTAAAATTTTCATCATATCATTTAAATTATGTGATTTCTTCATAGTGAAAATTGATAGCCATATCAAATTATATTACTTAAAGTGCAAAAATTAAAAAATATATATTATTAATTCGGAAAAAAAGTATCAATTAAATAATATATTTTTAGAATGTTATATTACATGTAATATTAATATTAGAAATTTAATCAATAGTCTTATATAACAAAATAATATGTTAATTACACAATAAAATCATAACAATATAATATTAAAAAAGTGAAATACATTGTATGAATAGTTCTCCAAATTTGGAAAAATTACGATTCAATACTTTATGATTGGAGAGTAGAAAGTGAATCAGAGAGCGATTGGAGAAAACACTCTCTCTAAATATCGGGAGTATAGAGTAAAATAGAGAGGGGTTTGAGAACTATTATTCATGTTCTCTATATTATTTTTAATAATTTAAATATTGTCTATATTGTATAACCAATATTTATAATTAACATATTTTAAATTATATATACTCAGTAATTCATTCTTTAGTACTCGTAATAATTTTTCAATACAATATTTTTATATATTATCTTTAAGTTTACATTAATTTATAATTTTTATTCAGAGGTTCTTTAGAAAAATATTTAAGATATAAGCTAGTTTTATTATAATTTTATCACGACCCAAAACCGAGCCGCGACTGGCACCCACACTTACCCTCCTATGTGAGCGAACCAACCAATCTAAACCTTAACATTTTAACCATAATGAACAAAATACGATGCGGAAGACTTAAACTCATTAATAAAAAGACAATTCAATAACTTCTAAAATTCAACATCTATTATTC
>NC_028648.1:68254577-68260812 GCF_001406875.1 Solanum pennellii
CCTTTTGGGCTCACATTCGAAGCCTCAAGCCCACTCAAAATCTATAAGTAAAACATTTACACGGAACAAAGAAAACTCCAAACCCTAATTTGCTGCAGCTATTTAGCCACCACTGTTGTCTCCTTCCCCAATCCAATCCAAATTTTCTTTTGATTTTGAAATCGCAGCTTATTTTTTCAATTTGTTATATTTTTGAGACACTATAAATGTTTTTTTTAGCTTTTTGTTTGTTGGTTGTGGATGAATTGTTAGGGGCAAAGATGACGGTGCTTTTTTATTTCTGACACCTCTTGTATGAGAAGAGCCTTCAAAACGTTCTTCCTTGAGCACATTAAGCAAACCTCTGAGCCCCTCACATATTTTTTTTTTCAATTTCAAATCACAAGAACATATAGTTTTCAAACTATATCTGTTTTTTCCTTTGTTGTTTTGCATTTTGTAAATTTTTGAGTGGAAATTCAGGCAGCCCCCTTTTCTATAATTAATTGGAAGGGAGGTGTTAATCTGCTCGTAAATTGAATTTGTTTATGCTCTTCAAATTTGCTGAGATATATTAATATCTTTGAAGCTGGTCCAGTAAGCTTAAGCACAATTTCGATAATTGATTTTATTATCAGATTAATAATACATGGGTATAATATGATTGATTATGAATAATTTGAATGATTTAGGTTATGGATGTGATGAATATTTCCCCAGATGATCGAAGCTGAAATAACTGAGCGCTTTATAATGTATTTTCTCCTCTTGTGGGAAAATCCAAGCCAGATATTCTGATCCATATACTTTTAATATGATTATTTACGTTTTATGCATGTTTAGTGTTTGTTAAAATGCATCAATGATGTGCCACCAATGCTTATATACAATGATCTGATATGATTTGTATATTCTATTTCTGCTTCGTAATTTAGCTCTTTTTGAATGAGATTTAGAGATATTTTCATTGTTTAATTGATAGAAGTATGTATCACTTCTGAATTTATCCTCTTGATGCAAATTATGTCTTGCATGTTGAATACCTTTAATCATTTTGACATGGTCGACTGAAATGTACCATTTGAGAAGACAAAAAAAGTCAAGAAAATTGGTGAATCCCTTAACTAACGGATTTGCTCAAATTCAGTAGGAATACTCAACAAAGCATACTGAGATATATCGTAAAAATGAGCCTTGTACTTGGAATCTCACACGGAGCTATGCTCAAACTCATCCTTGTTGATTACAAAGACTATAAGACATAGATTTCTCCAAAAATATCTAAGTTTTCATGAGCTGTCTTCTTATGCTTTTTCCACTATATCTATTGAGTTTGAACTGTTTCGTAAGTTGGTGAAGGAAGCCACAACTTTTCTTGTGTTATTAGGTTATACACTCTCCCTTTAAAAAAGAAAGACTTAGTTTGACTTGGAACGAAGTTTAAGAAATGAAAGAAGACTTTTGAGTCATGTGGTTCTAAATTAAAGTTATGTCAAATGTATTAAAATATTTTTTAATCTTGTGGTCTTAAACATGTCACGTGGAAAGTTAAAATTAAAGTGTTGCCAAAAAAGAAAAGGGATCATTTTGTTTTGAACAAACTAAAAAGGAAATGCGGACATTATTTTTGAAATGGAGGGAGTACGTTTAGAATATTGTCAATCTTGCTAGTATGATCGAGGGTATTTGACATCCTAGATAGGATAGTGTCATTTTGTCGTCAGGTGAGTCCAACGTCATACATTTAGGTGTTGAGTTTATTCGGGGTAGGGCACCGGTGTTGACTATTGCATCTAGGAATTCAAGGCAGTGCTAGCGGACATAGGTCCAGTCAAACTAGTCATGGAGAACGTACAAACTCTTTTGGTTTTTCAAAGCGAGGTTTAGGTCCTCGATATTTCTGATTGTGATCGAGTTTGGACACAAGACAAGGTATTGCCCTAAACGTGCCTCTTTTAGTATTTAATCGGGGTTAGAGATTTTTTCAGCGCTATGCCATTTCAGTAATTCATACAGTGCTAGATGTGGTACAAAGGCTAGCTTAAGGCAGTGCTCATGGTGGTTCTTAGGTTAGTGGTGATAACATAGTATGCCATGTTGTACCGGTAGATTCGAGGTAGATGTCTCTGATGCAGTGATCACATGTATAGTCTCAGTTTGCAATCGTCCCACTACAGTGTTATTTTGTTCCGAGTCTACCTACTCATGTGTCTACTTATTTTGCTGTGGGCTTTGATTTTGTGTGTTAGACCCTTGTAGTAAATACTACATGTTTGGTACAGAGATTAATGACGAATGGATTAATAATGTAGGCATAAATAATACATGGAATAGTATTATAGTGGCTAGGAATGCAAGAATTAGTTTTTATTAACTGTTTGGTTCATTACATCCCACTTAATCTTGTCTTTGGATTAAAATTTTTCAAAAAGATTCTTTTCAATTATACCCTTGAATCATTATTATTTTATGTAATTGGGCCAATGTAAATATATGTCGGACAATATTAAATTTTTGTGGCCTTCTAACTAGATAAAAAAATAATAATTTGTCACCATATTTATTATTTTTTCACTTGAATAATTTGAGGGTAAATAATTGTTTTCTTCATATATTGATCGGTCAAAAAACACTAATTTTCAATTTTTAAAAGATAGATCGTCTACTTTAAAATTAAAAGGACAGTAACAATAGGAAAATTGAATAAACCATTTATATTTAGAAATAAAAATTGCAAGTTATAGTTTTTATCTCTATATGATTATATAAATTGTTCAAAATACAAATAATTAAAAACTACATATACATCAACAAATAATACATTCAATTATGATCACAAACGATAGATCTGTTAATATGGGTCAGGCCCGTTGGGCCTAGCCTTACTCCGATTCGATAGGTCTAAGCTACAATTTTTTGAGCCAATTTTAAGAAAAAAGTTTTTTTAGCCCGACTTGAATAAGTCTGTCGATTTGTTGGGTTTGAAAATTATGGATAAGGCTGGCCCGTGAGCCAAATAAAAATTAACTAAGATGAATAAAATAGAGTATTAAAATAACAAGATTCTAGACTCAAAATCAGTTTAAAGTTTGAATAATTATTATTTAAGTACAAATTATATTTATAAAATATGTATTACGTAACACAAAAAATTCCTAAAATTTCTAGGAATCACTACATAGGTCGTAAGCCTATAAAATATTTTCATAGTTTTTGTGTTTTATTATGATTATTGGAAAACAATTAGGTTTATATTTTTATTTATTTATTTATGTTTTTACTTGAAATCAAACTTAATAAATATTGTAATGATAACTTTATCTGTGGATTTGATCAATAAATAGTAACACTAACACCAAGTAATATTATCTTGTCGATATTTATGATAATATTTTAAATTATAATTTAATTTTAAAAAATATAAAAAATATATTTTTACGAAAAGAGGGTTGACCAAGCAAGCCCGTACTCCACGTATTTGTGGGCTGAGCAGATCATTTTTCGGCCCACAGCAAAAATGGACTAGCCCGGCCTAACCCGTCAAATTTCAAAGCTTGTATGGGTAAGCAAAATTGGATGGGTCAGCTCATATTGATAGCTCTATCAAACGTCATGTTGTCATATATTTGCCTTCACTAATTCAAACATTGTATTTATTTGTATTGGATTTATTTAGTAACAAATAACTCTCTAAATCATAAAATTTGTAAGCTAATTTATTTAGATAAATTTACTAGTACAAATATAAAATATAGAAATCAAGAAAATAAACAAAACAATTAAATAGATTTCAGGGGTATTTTTCTTTTAACAGAGATTAATCTCGTGGTATTAAATTCTATGTATAAATAATACCACAAAATGAAAGGTATTGGTTATCCACCCTATATGTGTCCATGCATTAGTTATACATAGGTCGAACTCTCCTACCAAACATTGTACTCCTTCCGTCTCATTTTATGTGAGGTAGTTTTACTCCCCACAAAGTTTAACGAAAAAAAAGAAGACTTTTAAAACTTGTGGTAAAAAATGAAATGATAAAAATTTGTGTGACTATAAATAAGGGTAAAATAAATATTTTAAAGATAAATTGTTACTTAATATAGAAATGTATCATTATATTTGAGAATGATTAAAAAGAAAGTAAGTCACATAAATTGGACAGAGAAAGTACTTAATAATATATACATAATACATGGACTATTTCTCGTAATACTCCCTACCAAACAATCCCTTAATGTCTCTATCCACATAGGCGATTCTTTAGTGGTGCATCAGGTGTATCGGGGTGTGTATTGACACCATTAGGTTGTGAGACTTGGACAAACTTTATTTTATTAGATATGGTTGATTTTGACGTGATCTTGAGTATGAACGGGTTAGTTCCCTATGAAGTGATTCTAGATTATTTTGTTTAGGTTGTGCCCTTATCTTATCCCGATTTACCTAGATAAGAGTGGAAGGTACTCTGAGTCCGTGTCTGAAAGGAGTGATATTTGTTCGATGTGTTCATCACATGAAGGAAAACAATAGCTTATCATATTTGATTCATGGTTGTGATCTTATAAAGGGTCCTTTCTTAGAGACCACAAGGGTGGTAAGAGATTTGTAGACGTGTTTATTATCGATTTATCGGGTGCAACTTCCTTGTTACCTTCTAACTTGTCTGTCCAAAATGTTAATCGGATCTTCTTCATAAGAAAGACTTTCCTTAATACCAAGACTCTCCAATGGTACAATCGATGTCAAATTTTAAACACACTTCTTCAACAAAGAGATATAAAATACCGAATGTACTGATGTTAAATCATTAGGCAACTCAAGTTTGTATCTTTACTGATACACCTCGAAATTTGATATGAGCCCACATACTAAGGAAGAAGATTCCCTTTATTTCTAAGCCTCATGACACTCTTCATAGGTGAAATCTTCAAGTAAATCCAATCATTCAACATCAAAGTCAAAATTCTTTCTTCTAACACCGACATAGGACTTTTGTTGACTTTGAGTCATTGTCAACCCTTCTCTAATAAATCAAACTTTCTCAATAGCCTCATGTACCAAACCAGCACATATCAAAGCAACCTCACCAACTTCAAACCAACATATAGAAGATCTACACCTCCTACCATATTAAAGAGCTTCAAATAGGGTCATATCAATACTTAATTCTTATATGCAAACTCAAATAAAGAAAAATGATCATTCCAATTACCCTTGTGGTCAAACACAAAAAATCTCAATATATATTTCAAAATTTGGATAGTACGCTCCATTTGCCAATCGATATGAGAGTCAAAGGACATACTAAGCTTGACACGAGTATCAAGACACTATAAAAAACTCAATTTATGGGGGCCGTTTTGTCAATTTGTGGCGCTTACTCTTGCCACGAGAATATTTGTAGAGATTTTAACAAACCTTCACGACGCCCCCAACAAAATGATTGGTAACTTTGTGGAGATTTTAAAGTATCAATTTGTGACGGTTTAAGACCTTCACAATATGATTTCAATATTATAATTTTTATTTTTGTGGATTTAAAATTTTTGTGATATAAGATCAATATTTACATAATTTGATTTATGGAGTCTTACAAATTATTATTATTATTATTATTATTATTATTATTGTTATTATTATTATTATTATTAATATTATTAATATTAATAATAATATTAATATTATTATTATTATTATTATTATTATTATTATTATTATTATTATTATTATTATAAAAATGAAATTTGATTTATATAGAGCCTTAAAATAATGTAAATAAATAATTTTATTAAATAACACACTTAATGCAAATCAATTTTCACTAGACAAATTTATATTTATAAGCTTCACAAATTCAAACTCATGTAAAATAAAAGTAATACAAACTTGTGTGTAATAATTCAACATTACATTTTAAATCATGAAAAAAATAAAAAAAAATATATAAGAAATTCTATAACATTTGTTTGGTGATTTAGGTTGATGTCCCTCAATCTCTTATTTAAGGTGAAAGCAAGCCGAAACAATAAAAAAAAAGCTATACACAATTAGGTTGTCACGACCCAAAATCGAGCCGCGACTGGCACCCACACTTACCCTCCTATGTGAGCGAACCAACCAATCTAAACCTTAACATTTCAATTTAATATCAACATAAAGCAATGCGGAAGACTTAAACTCATTAATAAAAACCAATTCAACAACTTCTATTATTCCCCAAAATCTGGAAGTCATCACCACAAGAACATCTATG
>NC_028648.1:68269261-68271038 GCF_001406875.1 Solanum pennellii
AAACCATAACCTACCTCCACCGAAGATTCGTGATCAAGCAAGCAATTTCCCAAGGCTTTGTTCTTTTTCTCGTCGTTCGCCTTTCTCTCTACCAATCGTTTTTCCCTCTCTTGTTCTTTCTATTTTTCTTATTCAACCCTCTTTCTTTTACGCTAATTAGCATATAATTAAGTATAAAGATGGCAATAATATCCCACTAATTAACTCAAGGTTACCTCTTTTAACCCCCAAGTAATTAGACTTATTAACATTAACCCACTAACTTTATAATTAAAGCAGGAATAGTCCAAAACGCCCCTTAAATTACTAAGCAGAAATCCGACCCAGCCTGGGATTTACGCAGCCTGTGACGGGCGGTCGTGCCTGCGACGGTCCGTCCTGCTGCTCCGTCACAGAGTTCAGAGACTAGATTTTTACCAAGAGTCTGTGACGGCCCGTCACGCCTGTGACGGGCCGTCCTGCCATTCCGTTACGAAGTTCAGAGAGTCGATTTCAGTACCCAAATTTCAGAATTCTAAGTATTTTGGAACGAGACACCCTCGACGGTCCGTCGTGCCCATGACGGTCCGTCGTGGGATCCGTCGTCTCAGCCAGTTTTTCCAGAAATAAAATCTGCTGCTCAAAACGACTAAACAGGTCGTTACATAGGTAAACATATATTGATACATATATATTTTTGTAAGTATTGAAAAAAATAATCGATGTTTAGTTCATTTCAAAAGAAAATTCATATAAAGCTTTGGTTTTAAAAAAACTAGGGATAATGGTCTGAAAAATACCTCAACTTTGGTCGAATTTGTTGTTGCGATACTAAACTTTCATGAAAACCTATTACCTCCCTGAACTATTTAATAGTGTATTCTTTACCCCTGAACTATTTAATGGTGCATTTTAAGATATATATGTGCCCAAGTGGACATATTACTATTTATAATTTTACATTATTTTTTATGTCCACATGGACAAATATATATGTTTAAAATACGGTATTAAATAGTTTAGAGAGGTAATAGTTCTCGTGAATGTTTAGTATCGCGACAATAAATTCGATCAAATTAGTTGAAGTATTTTTTAGACCCTTATCCCAAGTAATTATAAAACTATGAATGAGAAAAATTTATTTTGATGTTCTCTCATACACATTGATGTGAATAATAACGATTTCACAATTATTTCTACGGAAACAAAAGCTAGTACAAAATAGAAAAATACATATTTTTAAGTTATACTTATATTGATCACAACTCATACGCAAAAGAATCCTATAATTTGCAATAGTTAAATCCAATCAAGAATAAAATTATTACATGATATTTAACTAAACAAAAATAAATTAATTAAGGCTTACTTGAAATTAATTAAGGCTTACCTGAAATTAATTAAAGGTTGATTATAAATAACTTTACGATATGGTGAAAATTTAAACAAATCCTGAAATATGTAAAGGCATTAATGCATTAGATTCAACAACTTGCATTGTAAATGCAAATTGTCTACAAATTAAATAGTACTATAAATAATAACACAAAATTCTAATATGGATCATCAAACTTAACTTACAAAAGATCAATATTTACATGTAAAAAATTAAGATCAATGTTTATATGTAAAATTTCATTTACCATCTATTCTATTGTAAAACCTACGGGAGAAAAAATTAATTAGCAAAAACTTAAAATTCACACTCACGTAAAACATTACCTTAAAAAAAGTAAAAAAAAGAGTTAGAGATAAAGGGAAAGAGGAGAAGGTGACAGAAAAGCAATAAGTTAGGGAG
>NC_028648.1:68271251-68289698 GCF_001406875.1 Solanum pennellii
GGGGGGGGGGGGGGGATTATATGTGATTTGGGTGTGGGAATATTACGTGGGAAGGGGTGGGAAGGGGGTGATTATTTTGTTGGTTTGAAAATTTTAAGGGAGTTAGTGGGAATATATATAAGTTTGAAAAGTAACAAAACAATTTTTAGGGTCGATAATCTCCGCAAACTATACTAATTTATGGCGATTCTCTAACATCCTTAATAAAACTTAAAAAACCATCACAAAAATATTGTGGGAGTTAAAAAAAAAAAAGGTACAAAATGTATTAATAGTGAAGTTTTTAAAAACTACCTCATGTTAATCGCCATAAATTGAGGAGTAAATTGGATACCATGGTCGGAAATAATGGATGGGGCACTCCATGCAACCTAACCATTTTCTTTAGATAGAACTAAAGCATAATCTTCCACCGAATAAAAAACTTTAACAGAAAATTAAAAGGGTACCAACAAGGTTGTAAAATTAATTCAAAAGTAAAGCTATAAGACGTGTAAAGCAACTTACTTCAACATACATGGAAGCAACATATTTTTTCTTTTAAATTTATCAATATTCATGTATTACCATTACAATTTCATATTAAACAAAAAAAATATTTTAGGAAATTTTTTAATGAGATATTATCTTAATATGATTGTAGTCAATTATAATGAAAACTATGTTAGTAATTTGTCTTAAAATTACCTATTAATTGCGAATTAATTTTATATTTAAGCAGAATTATAATTGTCATCAATAATCATCATTTAAAGCGACAATCTTATTTTGTTGGTAAGATAATATTTAATTTTTAACGACGAGATGATAGTTTTCGATTACAAGATTGTTTTTGTAACCAATTTATATAGTAAATGATGAAATATTTATCGTATATAAAAGAAAGATTTTAGTAATGAATTATATTTTTTTCAGCTACAAATTATATCGTCACTAATTAACATAATAGTTTGCGACAAGATTATTTCATTGTGTTAATCACCTTTTTAGTCACAAACACACAATCAATCACACTTTCTTTTACTATATTCTATAAACAAATTTATCAAAAATAGTATGTTTTTAGAGACGAAAAGGAAATTTTGTAGACAATAAATTTTATTTAGCAACGAAACACTAAATTGTCTTTAAATACTTTTAACGATTCACATTTTGTGATGAATATATGCCTATTTATTTTTCGTCACTAAATATATTTTATGACGAAATGAAAATTTTAAGTGGCAATATAATTCCTCACTAATAATAAAATTTATTTTAGTGTATTGTTATGAATCAAAGGAAATATAAGTTGGATTTGTATGTGAAGCTAGGATTAGCAGTCTAGAGTTCAACAAGAAGTTGACATCTACTAAGTTTGATCAATGCACATGTAAAAAGGACAATGCATAAGACTAATAGGCAGGTTGTTGTATTTGACCATGACCAGTTCAGGTACTTAGTGTTTGCCAATCTGTGTTATGAAAATCAGAAATTACTGGTTGTAATCAATCATTCAGAAACACGAAGTAACTGAGATTTATAGAACCAATAAATAAGATGAACAGAAATTTATTTGTAAAAAATAATTGAATCTGTAAAAACTTACCAGAATCTGGAATATTCTTTTTAATTTTTGGAAGAAAATCAAGTCCACTGAATTCACAGTGTCCCCTTAAGGAAATTATTCCCCTCTAGTATCCGAGGTTTGATTTGGAATATAACCTCCCAGGGTAAAATGATCTTAATCAGTAGAGTGTAGATACCAAAAACTCTATTGTCAACGAATCAATCCACAGCAGAAAAGTACACGAAGAAATATGTGTTTAGAAGAAGAAAGAAGATCAGAAAATTCGTAGGAAAATATTCTGAAGACTGAATGATATTTATAGGCAAGAAGAATATATTCTGAAAGGTTGCAACCCTTTCAGAATTGATATGCCATTAATGAGAGGTTGCAAACTTTCAAATGGTATTGACTGTTCCTGAAAGTTGCAACCTTTCAGAATAGTCATGGCGGAAATTTTAAAATATAACAGAAATTAAAACGGGTCACGCGTGGATCCGAGTCGGGTCGGGTTAACTAAAAAGTTGAAAACATTTCGGTTAACTTCTGTATCAACTAATTAATTGAAAATAATTTTTGGCCATTTAATTATTTAAATAAATAATTAAAATAAATTTGTCCAAAAAATAATCTCTCGATCGGTCATTTGCCTTTGCCATTGCCAAAGCCGTAGCCGAAGCGAGCGACGACGACGGTGCGAGGGGTGTCCCTCTTTCCAACCCTTTTAACAATTAATAGGAGTGTTTATTTATTTAAACTCTCCTATTTTCATTTCCATTACCGATGAGGGACATTTGCTTTTTTCATTAAAGCATTAGAGGACTTTTCAAGTTCCCAACCTTCCAAGTTCTAAACTTTTCAAATTCCTCTCCTTCCCTCTATTTCCCATCAATTCTTGCTACATACCCAACACTTAGTCAATACATGCTCTGACCAGAACTATCCCACATGGAAGCTGCACTCAGAGTAGTTAGATACATAAAAGAACAATAGGTGTGCACCTGTTTATGCCAAACAACAGAGCTACTGAACTAGTGGCTTACTGTGACTGAAACTGGGGAGATTATATAGAGTCAAAAAGGTCAATACATTACATCAGAAATAATTTTAGCGGCATTAAATATTAACACTAATAAAGAGTACTAAAGTCTTTACCGGTATTAAATATTGACACTAATAAAGAGTGCTATAGTCTTTACTGGCATTAGTTAAGTGTCATTGGAACCAATGTCGTTAAAGGCAAAGAATGACAATTGCCGCTAGAAATACATATTTAGCGGCAATTAAAATTTAAATACCGCGAATAGTCATTTTTGTTATAGTAATAACTGGTTATGTAGTTAAAGTAGGAAATGTTGTCATGTCCTAAAAGCAAAGAAGCAAAGCACAGTCTCACGAAGTTCTGCAGAAGCAGAATTCAGGAGTATGGCTACAATAGTAGCAGCTGAGATAGTTTGGGTAGAAGGATTATTCAACGAGCTGGGTTAGGAAATAAAATTGTTTTGTGACAACAGAACTTCCATTAAAATAACAACACATCCAATCTTTCATAAGAGAACTAAACATCTTGACATAAACTGTCATTTTGTAAGGAAAAGTCGTGGAACATACACGACACATAGGAACGAGAGAACATCAGGCTGATCTATTTTTTAAAGGGTTGTGCAAGCCTCAACATGAAGCACTGATTAACAAGCTTGGAATGAAAAACAAATTTTTTCTTTCAGCTCAAGGGAGAGTGTTGAATACATTATAACTAATTAATTATTATAGTTTGTAACTTAGTTAAGAAAGTTAATTAGTTAGAATAGAAGCTTGTAGATTCCCTTGGTAGTTGGAAATGTTGTTAGCTATAAAAGCATGACCCATTGTCCAAATTACATGTACGATTAATAAAAACTTGTTAATTTTATATTTAACACATTTTCAACTTACCAATTAACATGAGTAAAAAACAGACATACTTTTTAGCCATAATACTGATAATAGAGTTTGTCGTCCACCGTAAGTATGCATGTATAAAACATAAAGATTTATACCGTATCCAATTTATATGATTTATTTTTTTTTTTAGTTAATTCGAAAAAAATAACATATATCTATATTAAATTTGGCTTTAAAATACTAATTTTACTATAAATAAAATAATTTTAATCACATAAAAATCTATTAAATTTAAAAAATCTTTCTTTCTTTATTAAATTTTATATCAAGTCAAACTAATTTATATAAAATGGAACAGATGAAATAGAAATTAGATAAGCTCAGATGTAATGTATCTGGATTAAAAGTTTAACAATTAGTGGAGACAGAATGGAATATATAAAAAAATGCCTATATTTATGTTTCAACTGTGTTCTGAAGATGACTTTGTTTATGTATGTCTCAATTTGTTACTGCTATTACAAATCTATACGACTCCTACTTGTGCATGTGAAGTTCAACACATATTATAATAGTAATCACTAATAATATGTTCCATCATACAATTATACCATTCTTTGCTTCCACCAACATAATAACCCCCCACCCCACCTTACCCCCTGTCCCATTTCTTCGATCTTCTAGAATCCTACAAAAATAAATATTCCATCGGTTTAAAAAAGAATGATCTTATATTTTTTTAGTCTATTTCAAAAAGAATGATTCATTTTTTTTGATAATATTTTAACTTTTCACGTGACATGCTTAAAACTACAAGATTAAAGGATATTTTCATACATTTGACATAACTTTAATTTAGAACGACAATATTTAAAAATCTTCTTTCTTTTCTTATATTTCGTTCCAAGTCAAACTATATCATTCTTTTTTAAATAGGGGAGTATTTCATATGTCCTAATTTATGTTACACTTTTCGTTTTTCGAGAGTCAAACGGTTTAGGTTGATTGGGAATATCCGCACGAATTTTTTAATTTTGTTTTTTAAAATGAAATTTATAAATGTGTAAACTACATTAAAAAAATATTATAAGTCACAATGATTGACAATTCAATAAATTGGGACGGATGAAGTATACTTCATTTTAAGGTTCAAAGCCGGGGAGAATTAAATATTTATCAGTCAAACTATTTATAATGTATTTACAAGTAAATATTTAGGTTATTCCTAAATCTATATTAACATAATAAAAACATAAATTAAATTATAATAACCGATTAAAATTTGCATTAATAAAGTAAAAATAACTAGCTACAATGTTTATATATATATATATATATATATATATATATAATTTTTCTTTCTATTATTTTTCTACTATATAGAAGCACGAAGAGTAGGACGACTACAACTTAAACATATGGTACCTTTCGCAGCAAAAGTNTTTTTTTTTTAGTTAATTCGAAAAAAATAACATATATCTATATTAAATTTGGCTTTAAAATACTAATTTTACTATAAATAAAATAATTTTAATCACATAAAAATCTATTAAATTTAAAAAATCTTTCTTTCTTTATTAAATTTTATATCAAGTCAAACTAATTTATATAAAATGGAACAGATGAAATAGAAATTAGATAAGCTCAGATGTAATGTATCTGGATTAAAAGTTTAACAATTAGTGGAGACAGAATGGAATATATAAAAAAATGCCTATATTTATGTTTCAACTGTGTTCTGAAGATGACTTTGTTTATGTATGTCTCAATTTGTTACTGCTATTACAAATCTATACGACTCCTACTTGTGCATGTGAAGTTCAACACATATTATAATAGTAATCACTAATAATATGTTCCATCATACAATTATACCATTCTTTGCTTCCACCAACATAATAACCCCCCACCCCACCTTACCCCCTGTCCCATTTCTTCGATCTTCTAGAATCCTACAAAAATAAATATTCCATCGGTTTAAAAAAGAATGATCTTATATTTTTTTAGTCTATTTCAAAAAGAATGATTCATTTTTTTTGATAATATTTTAACTTTTCACGTGACATGCTTAAAACTACAAGATTAAAGGATATTTTCATACATTTGACATAACTTTAATTTAGAACGACAATATTTAAAAATCTTCTTTCTTTTCTTATATTTCGTTCCAAGTCAAACTATATCATTCTTTTTTAAATAGGGGAGTATTTCATATGTCCTAATTTATGTTACACTTTTCGTTTTTCGAGAGTCAAACGGTTTAGGTTGATTGGGAATATCCGCACGAATTTTTTAATTTTGTTTTTTAAAATGAAATTTATAAATGTGTAAACTACATTAAAAAAATATTATAAGTCACAATGATTGACAATTCAATAAATTGGGACGGATGAAGTATACTTCATTTTAAGGTTCAAAGCCGGGGAGAATTAAATATTTATCAGTCAAACTATTTATAATGTATTTACAAGTAAATATTTAGGTTATTCCTAAATCTATATTAACATAATAAAAACATAAATTAAATTATAATAACCGATTAAAATTTGCATTAATAAAGTAAAAATAACTAGCTACAATGTTTATATATATATATATATATATATATATATATAATTTTTCTTTCTATTATTTTTCTACTATATAGAAGCACGAAGAGTAGGACGACTACAACTTAAACATATGGTACCTTTCGCAGCAAAAGTTGGACAAATTTATACTATTTAGTTATTTAAATGTAAACTAAGGGTATTTTTGTCTTTATATCACATCTTCACTTCTGTAGTCTTCTCGATCATTCTTCCTTTCTAATTCCTCTTCTTCACTCTCTAACCTAAGAGACGAAGGCTAAGGGTGGCAACTGAACGAGACTCATCCTGTATACGACCTTCACCTGCAACTGCTACTTCTGAGGCAAATACAATGACTATTGGAGAAGACAAAAAAAAATCTTAGAGATCTTCTTTATATTTCTGTTTATTACCTTCTTATATTATACTAAGAAATTCTTCATACTAATTCCTCTTAATTAAAATCTTCTTTATATTTCTGTTTATTACCTTTTTTCTATTGGACTCACAATGTGACTTAGTATGTATCCTTGGAGTTCTGAGTTGAGATTTGAGATATCACATTTGACATTTGATTATTTGATTTCTAATATATGTTTTTCTTATTGCATTTTTATTTAGTGTACATAGTACATTGAGTTCTCATATCCAAGTAAGCCAACACCAATCTTTGTATATCCGCAGAACTCCTTCAAGTGTGAGATGAATTTCTATTGCTTAAAGACTTAAACTTTTTTGCTAATATTCGACTTTTTGCATATTCTTGCATTTGCTGATACATGGTATGTTTTCAATTGTCATGAACTTTTCATAAATGTTTTTTTTCTATAGATTTTTAAGTATTGTAATTTAATTTTGTTTTGAGTTGGTGATATTATATTACACCAGCAGTTGTTTGGTGACCCTAATGTACACTAGTTTTCACCGTATGTGTTGGAATGGGTGCGTCCACTAACAGTCAATGGACCAGGTCCCTTGACACAGTAAGAACAGAATGTAAGTACAGATAGTGGTGAACATCTACTATACGTCAACGGACCAGGTCCCTTGACATAGCAAGAACGACAGCTGAAAAAAATGCAAAAAGTAAATGGTTGTAACTAAAATTTTCACCATGATTTTACGTGGAAACCTCCTTGCTCAAGGGAGTAAAACCACGACCTGTCGCACAAGGTTTACAACCGTCTTCATTAATCTTCTCAAGCAAAAGTGAAACCCGGTTACAACCAATGTGAGAAAAAGTTATTAATCTCACGATCAAGTAATCTACCTATAACTTAAAGAGCCTAAACGGATACAACACCGCCCACTAAGCTATTACCCCAACATAACTTAGACTTTGCTAAGCGGATACCACACTGCCCACTAAACCACCACGCTCCAGATGAATTAGAATTTGAATAAGCAACAAAACAATGTTGCCCACTAAATCCGTTAACTTTAACTGATTTAGACTTTTACAAACCGGAAACAAACATTTGAATTCTTTCTAGATTAGCAACATATTTACAATGTAAGCACTGAAGATATAATCCTAATACAACTATATAGATGGTAACTATATCAGGTCCTTGTTGCTCTTATGATGACACTTCTTGAAGATGACTTTTGATTTTTGAGCTTTTGGATTTTATGAAATCCAAAACTTTGTTTGCCAAAAAAAATAGTTTGTGTTGTTGGAGAAGGGACTATATTCAAATAGACACAAACCCTTGGGATAACGCTATTGGCTGAGAGCCTGCTGTCATGAAAAGCTGTGCACCAACCCCATCAGAGTTGGCATCTTTTTGATAGCTGTCTTTTCGTCCTTTTCTCATGCGCAGATTTTTCGGGACCAGGTCCCTTTCTGCGGCCTGCGTTCTTTGATGCTTGAGTTCTTGACAAAGACTTGTTGCTCTCTCTTTTCTTGAATGAATGAACTTAATATTTTGTTTATCATGTTGAAAGTATTAACCATAAAGAGTTATTAACCGTTGGATAAAAAACATCTTCCATTCTGATTGATTCAGTACGCAGGCGCCTCACCTACCACTGACAGGACAACTTAACAGTTGACACCATTATGTATCAGATGGAGAGAACTCTGTCAGGGACTAGGTATCTGCATTTGTGAACCACTGAAATAGTCCACTCTTCGTATTGGTTCAGTACGCTGCACTTTCACCTACCACCTGACGTGATAACTTTACAGTTGTATCCCAGGATGAATCCGTACGAGATCACTCTGCTAGGGACCGGGTATCGATATTTGACAGGATCATCAAAACACTTAGAATATAACATTTCCCCCCTTTTTTATGAAGACACACAAATAATCATTTTGCTGAATTTATTCATTAAGTACCCCTTTCTTCAGTCTCAACACTAGAGGACCGTTTCCTGGGTCTGGTCCCTTGTTGGACTCTGCATTTGTAAGAATCATCAAAACACCTTGAATATAACATTTTCCCCCTTCTTGATGATGAGACATAAATATTCTTCATACTGAGCTCATTCGTACATTGTCTCTGTCAGCAGTCCCAATACCAAGGATCTGGTCCCTTGTTATATCCCTAAGTCTTCTTCCCCCTTTCAACAATTCCCCCTATCATCATGTCTCTTGAGATAATTGGATTGATACCCTTTTTGCATCTTCCCCAAAATTGTCAAATAATCAAAACATCATTGAAATAGTATTTTCCCCCTTTTTTAATAATGACAAACTTTTTCAACTTCTTCATTCTATCAGCAAGCTCACTTCAAGTAGCATTTCTTACCCCTATCAGTGTGACCATATCATCATTGATCGCATAATAGATATGTCATGATTAATCGCATACCAGACAATCATCATTGATCTCATACCCTAACAATCTTCCCCCTTTTGACATCATAAAAAAGGGTTAAAGCAGTAAACCAATTTGCTTAAGTGTAGTTCAAGCAAATTCATGGTCACTTGGGTAACACTAAGCATGAGTAAAAATGTATAAATTGACGAGACAAGTCACTATAAACAAGATTTCATTCACAAATGAAAGATCGACATCAAAGCATTGAAAATATCAATACCCACTGAGTGTCGATAAAAAAGAGAAAGGAGGAATGACATCGCAATTTAAGGAGAGAGGAGATGGATTCGGAAAAAGGGATGAAAAGAATAGAATTAATAAAACATATCTCTTAGCATGGTTTTTTAGAAGTTTCTCTTAAGTTCCAGCATAGCATGCCGCCAACCTTATTGTTTTGTTGTACCTAGTCCCTCTGATTGTTCTTCCAGAAGCTAAATCTTCAAACAACTATTTTAGTATCCCTATTGGCAAAAGTAGCTGGCATAGCTTTGAAATCAATCATGAGTTTCTCATGAAAAAAGGATTAGCAAGATGAAACTTACTTAAGGCCTTCGATATGAATAGATCAATAATTTCTGTCCGCTGGTAAATCTGGTCTAGCACTACAATGTCTCCATTGTGCGGCGCTATAAAAGAGAAAAAGAATTCTGCCTCGCTAGCCTTTTCACCCGGTAGATAGAGAAAGATACAAAACTCTATTATCTCTATTGAAATTTCAAATTATATACCTAAGACAAGACCAAATTCGTTTTATTTTACTTTTATATTTATTCATTTCTCTCAGTCTTACGAGGAGAAAAACACATGATTCGAGAAAAAAAATCTACGCTTTTTGAAGGTGAAGTTTTTTGAGGAACCATTTCAATTTTTTAGTCAGACACCCTCATATTCTACATACTTTGAGTTCTCAGACTATCAACCTTTTTTTTCATCATCTTTTCCACCAACTTTTTTTTGCTTATTGGACATGGTCCTCTTCACACTGAAAATTTTTTTAATTGAATATTCCCCTGTAGGAACAAAGGGTTTAATCATTTGAATGTTTTAGAGAGAAGGGAAAAGAGGGTATTGAGTATTTCTGACTTTTGGAAGGGAATTTGAGTTTTCTGGGATACGAAAAGACACATGGAGTACAAGGAAATTAGAATCAAGTTTCATCTTGGTATTTAAAAGATAGCACAACGATCATACATCTTGCAATTGCAACAGTTCTCACGCATAATTCAAAATGCAATGTTAAGAGTGCTAACCTTCGAGAACGGACCATGTCCCTCTATGTATGTTGAACGTGATTGCCTAGACCTGTCCTGACCTCCCTTTTCCTTCAACTCTTTTGTCATGTGTGTATACCTACAAAAGGTATGAAACTGAACTTGCTAAAACATACATACTAAAAACACGGATACCTGCTCCCTTTGCATAGTCATGAGAGGGTTGATTGCTTTAGGCATGATCCGTTCAAGAAAGTTTCAGCAATTCCAACTTCAGCTTGATTATCTCAGTCATGTCGTCTAAGATCTTCAACATGCTGCTTTATCTACAAGAGTTGAACACTTCAAGCTTCAACTGCTACATACTTTGCCTCAGTTGTTGAAAGAGCAACTAAATCTTGCCTTTTAGTTTCCCATGAGTGAGAGATCAACCTATAAGCCATTAATGAGTTACTCTTTCTGTCAACAGGATACCGATCATGATCAACATCACCTTGTTACTCTAAGTTAAAAAGTCTCTTGATGGACGGAATAGAACCAGGTCCATGTCTTCTTTGAATATGTTAGGATTCTTTGAGCAGCTTTCAAATGTGATTCCATTGGAAAACCATGGAATCTTTCATAAATCCTAACACTTGCATCGTTAATATGGAACATATCTATTATCACCCAACATTGAGTGGTTCCCTTGGGAGTATCATTTGACTTGGCTTCCATAATATGAAACTTCTTCAATAGTTGAGCTGGAACCAGGTCCCTATCCTTAGAAAATGGTCCTTTCTTAGGACTTTGGTGAAGATGGAAGCCACTTGATCTTCCATTTTTCAAATCTTTAGAAGTTTGCTGATTCACAACTTCAAGAAGAAATTTAATTCTTCCATCATGCTCACTTCACAACTCACTACTCATGAGTGTAACACACTCTTCACCCAACACCTCAAAAATTGCTTCAAAGATGATATCATTGATGTATATTTGAATGCTCAGCAAGTTAGTTCAAAAAGAGAATTTTTGTTAATTTTTACATCTTTTGAAACCATTTTTAAGAGGAACTTGGATAACCTGTCAACTAGTTGGGGAAATAGGTGTCATGTTTTTCTTCTTTCAAACTGATGCACCTTTGTATTCTTTGTCAGCTTCTAACCTTGATCAGTATCTTTCTTCCTGCCTTCAGAATCTGCATTATGAAATTGAACTGCATCATCTCTATTCAACATTGACGATTGGACCAGGTCCCTTATCAAGTTCATTATCTACATCAGCTTCCTTGAACTTGCTGGATTCATAAAGAGGATGTTCTTAAACAAGCTCACTGTTTAGCCCATCTCTCTGAGTCTGAAGCAACTCTTATATCTCAAAAACTTCTTTGTTTTGCAGCTGCTTAATTCTTCCTGACTCATCAAAATATCACATGAACACCTTTTCCAAAGGACTATTCTTGTTTTCATGCACATGATAAGCCTTTTTACAGGAAGAATATCTCACAACCATTCAATCATAACCATTGAGATCAAACTTCTCAATATCACCCTTTAGGTCACATAACATGTGGTATTCACAACTTCAGCGGAAAATTCTTTCGAAGATAAAATATCTGCTTATTCAACCTGAAGGATGGCCTAATATGTTTCTCTTTAGCACAAGTATCACAAGCTTTGTCATCTGCAATTTTTATTTTGAGCAGACCGTGGACCAGGTCCATTGACACAAGTTTGTTTGGAGAGAATAGTTCAACTCGCAAAGTCTCATGCCTCATAAAACCATATTCTCACCTTGAGCATCAAAGGAAGTGAGACTGTTGTAACAAGAAGCGTTTAGACCAGCAATACATGCTCTTGCATCGCCTTCATATCAGCATAATCATCCGAGAAAGCAAGTTGTGACCACCCATTTATCTCATAAAACTTAACTCAATTTAGTTCATAACAAATCTATTAAATACTTGAAAGGTTGTACCTCAACCATGTACATAGTACACATCCTCAATGGTATGTTCCACAGATTTCCAACCACGCATGCACCAATAATATACCTTTCTTGCCATCGCTAAATAAGACACCTCCACCTTGAAGTGCCTTGAGAGAGGAAGTTTTCAATTTTCCCAGTCAAGTGTTTTGAGCATCCACTATTCATGAATCAACACGAACTGCTGCTACTTCCTCTCACTTGCATACCTTATCACTTGTTAGCCATGGTAACCCACTTTAGTCGAAGTTCTGAGTAACCATAAAATGGAGTGATAAGGGAGTACTTTGTCCAGTGAGGAAGACTGATTTTCTTCACCTTAGGACCAGATGCACGACCAAGTACCTTCTTCTGCTTGTTCTTCTGTTGAGAATAGTTTGAGAAACTTACTTGAGATCTCTTCCAGGTTGGACACTCTTTCTTCAATTGACCATCTCGCCCGCAATGCAAACATAGTAGATTGTCAACAACAACAACATTTTTGGTGTGAGGATTGTATGGGTAATCTGTCTTCTCACAACCCAATCCTCTTCCATTGTTGTTACCCTTACTAATAACATTTGTAAGCATTTTAGAGGAAGTGGTCTATTTGACGGATTTGTTCAATTCCTCTTTTAGACGGACCAGGTCCTTCTCCAGCACAAGATTTCTTTCTAGAGACAAGTTCATCTTCAGTTCAGCGCTGTGTAACTTATTTCAAGCTCCAGCTGCAAGTTGCTCGCTTCGTTCTTTCCATTAGAAGTTGTAGTAGTCACCCTTTTTTATCTTTTCATTTAGTTCTAGATTTTCAGCTTCTAGAACTATCAATTATTCTTCCATAACAGATACTTGATCCACCACAACTACCTTTTCTTCATGGAGGATATCTAGGTTGTTGTTCATCAAATCATTTTCAGTTGTTAACTCAATGATAGTCAATCAACACAATGTCTAGATTCCTTAACCTTTTAACATTTAGTACATTCAAGTTTTGTTTAAGATCAAGGAGAGTTACCTTTTCTTTATCTTCCTCGTCATCGAATTTCACCATGAATGCGAACATGCCATCAAACACATTATCATCGTCTTTAACAGCTAGCATGGATGCATCAACAAGACTTTCTCATTCATCTGACTCACTTGATGAGTCTCCCCATACATCAAAAGCTTTATTCACGATGTATCCAGCTGCAACTTTTCTTGCTTTCATATCGGGGATCGGGTCCCTTTTTCTGTCTTTCTCTTCTCAGGGTCTTTGATAATTTTTGACTTCAACCTTATGCATGGGGACATCTCTAATTAAATGTCCTGGCTTTACACACTTGTGGCACAGGTGGTTTGCATTTGCAGCTCTATTTGAATTTTCTACCTTTCGTAAACCTCTATGTTTCCTTTCCCATTTTTGATACCTTCTCGTGAGGCATTTCATGTCCTTATCTTCATCAAAAGTTTCACCAGATATCATCTTGATAGCTAGAGACTCTATTCCTCTGATGCTTCTTGATTTCTGTTAAGTGGAGCAACCATTTTTCCACAGGTATTTCTCTTGGTGTTAACCAGCTAGAGAGCACCTGCTCTGATACCAATTGTTGGAATGGGTGCATCCACTAACAGTCAATGGACCAGGTCCCTTGGCAAAGTAAGAACAAAATGTAAGTATAGACAGTGGTCAGCATCTACTGTACGTCAATGGACCAGGTCCCTTGACTCAGCAAGAACAACAGCTGAATTAAATCCAGAAAGTAAATAGCTGTAACTAAAATTTGCACAATGATTTTACGTGGAAACCTCCTTGATCAAGGGAGTAAAACTACGACCTGTTAGGACAAGGTTTAAAATCGACTTCACTAATCTTCTTAAGCAAAAGTGAAACCCAGTTACAACTAAAGAGAGAAAAAATTATTAATTTCACGATCAAGTAATCTACCTATTATTTGAAGATAAAAAGCGGATACAACATCACTCAATAAGCTATTACCCCTAGATAACTTAGACTTTGCTAAGAGGATACCACACCGCCCACTAAACCACCATGCTGCGAATGATTTAGAATTTGAATAAGCAACAAAACAATGTTGGCCACTAAATCCGTTAACCTTAACTGATTTATAGTTTTATGAACCAGAAACAAATATCTGAATCCTTTATAGATTAGGAAAAAATTTACAATGCAAACACGGAAGATATAACCCTAAGACAACTATATAGCTTGTAGCTCTATCAGGTCCTTGTTGCTCTTAGGATGACACTTCTTGAAGATGGACTTTGCTTTTTGAGCTTTTAAATTTTCTAAAATCCAAAACTTTGTTTGTCAAAAAAACTAGTTTGTGTTGTTGGAGAAGGGATTATATTCAAAAGGACACAAACCCTTAGGTCGAGGCTATTGGTTGAGAGTCTGCTGTCATGAAAAGTTGTGCACCAACCCCATCATAGTTGGAAGCTTTTTGACAGCTCTCTTATCGGCCTTTTCTCATGCGCAGACTTTTCGGGACCAGGTCCCTTGCTGCGGCCTGCGTTCTTTGATGCTTGAGTTCTTGACAAAGACTTGTTGCTCTCTCTCTTCTTGAATGAATGAACTTAATATGTTGTTTTGTCATGTTGAAAGTATCAAACCATTAAGAGTTATTAACCATTGGACAAACAACCTCTTCCATTCTGATTGGTTCAGCAGTTGGCGCCTCACCTACCACTTACAGGACAACTTTACAGCTGTACACCATTATGTGTAAGATGGAGAGAACTCTGCCCAGGACCAGGTCCCTGCATTTGTGAGTCACTGAAATATTCCACTCTTCGTATTGGTTCAGTACGCTGCACTTTTACCTACTACATGAAGTGACAACTTTACAGTTGTACCCCAGGATGAATCCGTACGAGAGCACTCTTCTAGGTACTGGATCACTATATTTGTGAGGATCATCAAAACACTTAGAATATAACATTACGGAATTCCACAGATTGTTTTACGGCGAATAGATGTCGCCTCACTATAGCTGATTGTTTATATGAAGTTGTCTAACTGATGTTAAAGGCATGAACACTAGAGGTGATTATAAGTGTACTAATTCGACAGAGATGATTATTTTTTCTTTAATATTGTACTTTACAAACTGATAATTTATGTATTTAGACAATTGGATACAATACTTAGCGTATTCTAACACATTCTGTTCTACTTTTCTTATGGAGGTTGTTAGAATCCGTGCGTCCACTATCAGTCAATGGACCAGGTCCCTTAACACACAAATAAGGATATAACATAAAGTAAATGTAGTTTAACAACAGAGGAGTTTTACATGGAAACCTCCTTGCTCAAGGGGTAAAACCACGACCTGTCTCACAGGATTTTCACAACCGCTTCACTAATCTTCACAAGCAAAAGTAAACCGGTTACACAAATATGAGAAAAAGTTTTTAATCTCACCAACAAGCAATAACTCTATTGCTTGATGAGCCTAAGTAGATGTTATTCTACCCACTAAGCTATCACTCTAAATTTTCTAAGCAACACAACGGTTACCCACTAAATTAGTTTAACTAACTAACTTAAAATTTCAAATCAAACCACACTGATTCCTTTATAGAATTAGGATCAGTTTACAATGTAAGACCGAAAGAATATATTCTCAAACAACTACACAATATACGCCTGAGTTTAGGTTGTTCTTGAATGATTCTTCTCATTGATTTTCTTAAGCCTTTGCAAGAGATCTTGAATGTGCTTTTTCAAGTTGCAAAAACTAAAGAGCAATGTGTGGAAAGATGAAATTGTATAGACAAGTCACTTTCCTTAAACCCCTGCAGCTGGCAGTCAACGAACTATTCAAGTTGAGAACCGGGTACCTTCACAAGGTCCCTGAGTTTGTTACATCATCAAAACTACAAATAATATTTCCCCCTTTTTGATGATGAGAAACCCAGACTCCACTCCAGATTCAGGACAAGTTCCCCCTGAATGACTTATCCACCCTCCTAGCATAAGATCGAAACCAAAAGAAAACACAATATACATTGCACTAGTTGTATTCCCCCTCGCTGTATTCCCCCTCACAAACATGTCTAGTCACAACAAACAGTTAAAATTCCCCCTTTTGGCATCATAAAAAAAAGATACAGTAAACCAACAGTATCAATAATAATATCAGAGAAGATCAAAGCCTTATGGCAATCAAACATAAAATAAATCATTTGACAAGATATATCAGCTAGAACACCAGGGGAATAATATAAATAGCATTTCAAAATTAACAGAAAACTGAAATACAAGGACGAAAAGATAAGCCATACAAAGAAGACAAGAAAGATTATGAGACGGACTATGAAGGGGGAGGCTGATGGGAAAGAGACTGAATGATGAGAGTGAGTCTAGCATTAGCATCATCATTATCCTTGATTATTTTTTCTTGTAAAGCAATAACTTTGGCCTTCAATTCTGCATTTTCCCTTTCCAAGGCTTGAACCATAGCGGTACCAGGTCCCTCTGTCTGCGCAGTGAGTAGCTCGGCCTTAAGAATAGCAATTTCAGCATCCTTGCCACTCACCCTCATAGTTAGTTGTTCAACTTCATGCTTGAGTTGGTCCTGTTCTTCAATGAGTTGAGCCATTTTGCTCTTGGGATTTCCCTTCCCTTTAATGCACTCACATTCAACCAAGGTAGTCTATGAAAAGGCTTGCTTCACTATACTGACCTTTCCCATACCCAGTGGAATGTTAAAGTATTTGAATACTTCAGTGAGAAAGTATCCATATCCTATACCATTTATCCCTTTCCGCTCAATGACAATCTTGTACATGTGTTCAATCATGAGTCCCAGAAGATTCAGAGGTTTGAAGTTGCACAACAATTCCATCACATACAAATCAGTAGAAGTTGCTGAGGTCCTCTTTTCAGTTCGCGGGAGGAGAGTTTTGTTGACAAATTTAAAAACTAACTAATACTCCTTTTTCATCACTTTCTAAAAATAGCCCTGCACATTTTGTAATAGGAAGCTTCAAACACAGTGTCATAAATTCAACAGAACACATTTTCCCTACTACAGACCTGGTACCATCTCGAGGTACCCTAAGAATTTTTCCCAACAGAGTCTCGTCAAGGTGAACAACAATGTCATTTAATCTGGTATTGACATTTCCGTCTTCCTGAAATTGAATGTTACAGTAAAATTCTCGCACTTCCTCTTCATGAAGAATGGGAGATTTTTGGTAGAAAAGATGCATCCAAGACTGAATCTCAACCATGTCATGATGTGAGTCCATTCCAGAAAGATTAATTATCCCCATATCAAAAACCCTACCATCTAGTACAGACTGCTTCCTCAGATTGTCAACAGTCTTTTGTTTGTTGACCTGCTCTTCAATTTTCCCTTGTGTACCAGGTCCGTGTGACCTTTTCTCTTTGCTTTAGCAGTCTCCTTTGTGGATTTTGTTTGCTCAGCTTTCTTGGTTCCTCTTGGTTTTGTCTTTCCTGACCTCTTCTTCCTGTATCCCTTTTCTATTTCTTCAGAAGACACATCTATCACACCAGACTCAGGTAGTTTAAAATTGGACACTTTGAACGTTCTAGCACTCCTGTTTTCTGCTGTAGACTCAGCACTGGCTTTCAGAGCATCAACCATCGTCTTTTTGGCATCAGATCTAGTAATAGGTCTCCTTTTAGACACTTCTCCCACCACTTTCTCTTTTCCCTTTTTAGATGCACTTACATATCTCTTTTTAACCTTCCACTTTAGATTGTTCATCATGCCCAACTTCAACCTATTACTCTCAAATTGATCTTCGCTAAGAGCCTTGGTGAAGATATATGCAATTTGTTCCTCCACTGGACAATATGTAAGCACAATGTTTCCTTTTTCAACATTGTCTCTCAAAAAATGATGTCTAACATCAATGTGTTCTCTTGTGATGAACAGGATTCTTTCCCATACTGACTGCACTAGTATTGTCACACATAAGAGGTATGACCTTGATGATTACTCCAAAGTCCTCTAAGTGTTGTTTGATCCATAACAATTGTGAACAACATGCAACAGCTGCTACATATTTAGCTTCAGCTGTTAAAAGAGCTACTAAATTCTGTTTCTTAGTTACCCATGAGATAAGTGAAGATCCAAGGAAACGAGCCATCCCTGAAGTGCTCTTCCTGTCAACTTGATAACCAGCAAATCAGCATCTGCAAAACCAATAAGATTAAAAGTGTCACCTGATATACCGTGGTTTCACGGTATAATTAATACTTTTTCCTTAAGTTTAGTGTGTCCAAAAGCGTTTTTTGTGCTAATTTTTATATAAGTTTCTCTTTGTTTTGCACGAAATCTGTCCAAAGCTGAATGCGAAGATTTTGAGCGAAGAAATGCAGAAGAGACCACCTACGGAGCTTATGAAGGTCCGTCGTGCTTGTGACGGTCCGTAGGTGGCAGCGTAGTGCAGCTGCTGAAGGAAGATGGGGAAGTCTGACCAAGTGTGGG
>NC_028648.1:68289732-68344382 GCF_001406875.1 Solanum pennellii
TGATTAAACTCCAACATTCAAAGCTGTTAAGTGTCTCTTTCAATTTCGTTAGTTATTTTCACTCGTTTAGAACTAGAAACCCCTTCGTTAGTTATTTTCACTCGTTTAGAACTAGAAACCCCCCTTTTATTGTTTTTACTTTCCAAGGAAGTCATTGACCAAACAATAGTAATAACAAGTTGAAGTTAAGTCTAGACTATTTTCCTCGTGGGAACGATCCCAACCTCACTAGTTGGGTTATTTACTTGACACGACCGCTTTACTTCTTATTTGAGAAGTAAGTTTGAGCGTATCATCACCTTCTGGGTAGAAAAGGACCAGGTCCCCTATCTTCTTCAAATATCTTAGAATCCTATTTGCAGCCTTCAAATGTGAATCACGAGGACATGCTTGGAATCTAGCACACATTCCAATACTATCTATGATATCAGGTCTGCTAGCAGTCAGATACAATAAGGATCCTATGATTCCCGTATACATGGTTTGATTCACAAGAGAATCAGATTCATCTGCTATAATGTTGGAATTTGTTCCCGTAGGATTATCGATAGGTTTAGAATCAAACATATTGAATTTCTTCAACAGATCGTTAATGTACTTCTCCTGACTTATTGAGATTCCATTTGATGATTGCTTTATTTGTAGCCCACGAAAGAAGGTCAATTCACCCATCATGCTCATCTCAAACTCCTTTCCCATTAATGATGAAAATTCTTCACACAAATGCTCCGATGTAGCTCCAAAGATAATATCATCCACATATACCTGTATAATAAGCAATTTCTATTCTCTTTTTAATAAGAACAAGGTACTGTCTATTTTCCCTCTTTTGAACCCATTTATCAACAGAAACTTTGACAGTCTTTCATACCAAGATCTGGGAGCTTGTTTTAAATCATACAGAGCCTTATTCAATTTGAACACATGATCTGGTAACTCAGCATCCTCAAAGCCAGGAGGTTGTTTAAAAAACACCTCCTCTATTAAGTCTCCATATAGGAAAGCACTCTTTACATCCATTTGATATTGCTTGAATCCCATGAATGGTGCAAAGGCTATGAGAATTCTGATAGCCTCCATCCTTGCACCAGGAGCAAAGGTTACATCATAGTATATACCTTCCTCCTGATTGTATCCTTGAACAACTAATCTGGATTTTTTTCTAGTAATCATACCATTTTCATCAAGTTTGTTTCTGAAAACCCATCTGGTTCCTATAACTGTTCTGTCAACAGGTCGAGGAACCAGGTACCACACCTTACTTCTTTCAAACTGATGGAGTTCTTCTTGCATTGAATTTATCCAGTATGCATCACCTAATGCCTCTATCACATTCTTAGGCTCAATTGATGATATAAACGCTAAGAATGAAACTAGATTTCTTGTTTTTGATCTAGTGTGAATTCTAGAGTTCAGAGGTGAGATGAGATTATCAAGTGGATGTGATGAGCTGTGTTTCCATCCTGGTCTCAAGGTCAACTGGTTCAGTTGATTAGTATGCTCTTCTTCTTCAAGGAATTCTTCATTTTATAGAGAGTTTGAGATATTCTGACTTGAGTTCAGAATGGTACCAGGTTCCTCTTCACATTTTCAACTTCATCAGCCTTCTCAGATGAGCATTGATCAGCATTGTTAATCCCCAACTGGTCATTTACATCAGCTTCACTTTCTTCAATTTTCTGAGAATTAAACAGCTCAATTAACTCATCTTCATCATTTGATGCAGCACCTTTCAGATTTCCATCTTCATCAAACACAACATGAATACTTTCTCCAATACATTGAGTTCTCTTGTTGAAAACTCCCTATGATTTACTTGATGAAGAATATCCTACAAACACTCCTTCGTAACTTCTAGGATCAAACTTTCCTAGATCATCCTTTCCATTGTTCAAAAGAAAACATTTGCATCCAAATGCCCTAAGGTAGCTCAACATAGGTTTTCTGTTGTTGAGTAATTCACAGGTAGTCTTATTCAGTGAAGACCTTATCAAACATCTGTTAGTCACATGACATGCTGTGTTGATTGCTTCAGCCCAAAAACTTTGAGGAAGATTTGACTCAATAATCATGGTCCTTGCAATATTTACCAAGGTTCTGTTTTTCCTTTCCACTACTCCATTTTGCTGGGGAGTTCTTGGAGCAAAAAAATTGTGACTAGTGCCATTTTTCATACAGAATTGATCAATTTTTGAGTTTTCAAACTCAGTTCCATGATCAGACCTAATTCCAGCAATCACTTGATTCAACTTTGTATGAATCATTTTGAAAAACACTATCAATTCTTCCGGTGTTTCTGCTTTTGATCTTAATAACCTTGTCCGTGTGTACCTTGAGTAGTCATCAACTATCACCCGAATGTATTTCTTTCCACTTCTACTTTGAACCTTCAAAGGTCCACATAAATCCATGTGTAGCAGCTCCAATACTCTCGATGAGGTTACTTGCTTCTTTGGCTTGAAGGATGATCTGATTTATTTTCCTTTGACATAGGCTTCACAAATTTTACTTTCACAAAATTTCAACTTTTGCAGACCCAGGACCAGGTCCTTAGAAATCAGTTTATTCAATAAACATGAGCTCACATGCCCCAGTCTTCGATGCCACATATCAGCATTTTCATTTTGAGCACTAAGACATGTCAGATCATCTCCATGAGATGTTCCTAAGTTAGCCACATACATGTTTTTACTTCTATGAGCAGTAAGAATCACTTTCTTTGTAGTTAGATTAACTACAGTGCACTTCTCAGATGTAAACTTCACTTCATTTCCCTTGTCACAAATTTGAGACACACTCAAAAGACTATACTTCAACCCACTGACATGATACACGTTGTCAATTGATTCCCCAAGCGATTCTCCCACTTTACCAACACCTAAAATGTACCCCTTCTTTCCATCACCAAAAGAGACACCTCCTCTTTGAAATGCCTTGAGTGAGAGGAAATTTTTGATATCACCAGTCATATGTTTAGAGCATCCACTGTCCATGTATCAACACTGACTGCTGCTCCTCTCACTCACCTGCAACAAGAATCACTTGTTAGGCTTGGGAACCCATTTCAATTTGAGTTCCCACAAAGCAGACAAAGGAGTGATCAAAGTGTTTCTAGCCTAATGAGGTAGTTTCAGGTTCTTTTTGACAAAGGATTTTTTAGCAGAATCAAGTCCTTTCTTTGAAAACCTTTTGGTTGAGAATTGTTTTGTGGGACCAGGTCTCTCTTTTGAAACCCTTTGCTTTTTTTGTATACTTTGAAAGTCTTTCATGTGACTTTCTTCAGGCAGTACACTCTTCTTTTAAATTCCCATTTTTACCACAAATGAAGGCACAACAAATTGACAGACACAAATACATATTTGCTTTGAGGATTGAAAGGAGGAGTAATATTCAAACTTCCTAAACCCTTCTTGTTGAAATTAACTTGATTTGTTATGTTTGAAAGCAGCTAGAAGATTTTGTCCACTTAAGAGATTTGTCAAGTTCATCTTTAAGTTTGACAATATCTCTTTCTAAGCTGTTGCTCCTTTCCAAAGTAAAACCAAGATTAGTCTCAGAGGTTTTCAGTTTTTCTTCAAGCTCAACTTGTAAACCATTAGACTTTCCTTTTTGCTTTTCAGCTTTCTCATTTATCAGATGCAACTGTTTTTTAAGTTCATTTTTGTCAAATTCCAGAACAACTATTTTATCTTCAATTTTCAGCATTTTCTCATCCATTTTATGTTTATTTCATTTAAACTTTCAAGCTCAACATTCTTAATATCTCTTTCAGAAGTTAACTCAATAACTGAATCAATCATAACATTTGCTAATGTTCTCAATTTTTAAGAGAATAGGTATTCAGATCATGTTTCATATCAAGAAGAGTTACCTTATCCTCATCATCTTCATTTTCTGAATGAGCCATGAAAGCAAACATCTCATTGAATATGGTTTCCTATTCATGAACCACCACCATTGACACATCATTTGGTTCATCAATATCTTTTGAGTCACTTGAAGAGTCTCCCCATGCAGCAAGAGCTTTCTTGACCACATAGTCAGCAGCAGCTTTCCTATCATTCTTATCGAGTACCAGGTCCCTTCGCTTTTCTTTAGCACCTCTTGGTTTTTGATATTCTTTGTTTTCAGCTTTGAGTAATGGACACTCTCTTATAAAGTGTCCAGCTTTTCCACACTTGTAACAAGTATCATTTTGAGTGGCAGTTCGAGAAACATTTGCTCCCTTTCTAAAACCTTTGTTTTTCCTCACAATCTTCTGAAATCTCTTGATGAGGTAAGCCATATCATCATCATCACTGGAGTCCTCTTCAGATCTGTATTTCAGCATCAAGGACTTATCTTTCTGGACTTCCTTCTTTGACTGATTATGACTTCGGTTAATCTCATGAGTCTTTAGATTTCCAATGAGAGTATCCATTGTTAACACTTTCAGGTCCTTTCCTTCAGTAATAGCATCAACCTTACTTTCCCAAGACTTGGGAAGAATTGAAGCACTTTCCTAACTTGCTTACTCATACTGATAGGTTCTCCAAGACTTCTCAACTCATTTGTGATGGATGACAGTTTAGTGAACATTTCATGAAATGTTTCACCTTCTCTCATTTTGAAATTTTCATACTAAGATGTGAGCATATCAATCTTTGACTCTTTTACTTGTTTAGTTCCCTCATGGGCTGTTTTTATGCAATCCCAGATCTCTTTTGTAGATTTACAAGCTGAGACACGATTGAACTCATCAGGTTTCATACCACAGACAAGAAGTTTCTTTGTTTTGTACCCCTTTTCAATCTTCTTCCTATCAACTTCATCATATATTCGTCTAGGCTTTGGAACAAGCCTAGTGTTTTCACCATCTTTCACTTCAATAATAGGGATGAAGGGTCCATCTAAGACAATGTCCCATAGTTCACTGTCTTCAGCCATAAGGAAGTCATGCATTCTCACTTCCACCAACTATAAAAGTGGCCATTGAAACGAGGGGGTCTAGTTGAAGACTGACCCTCTTCCAGATTAAGTAGAGCAGCCATTCTACAACAGTAATCACTCTCTCGGTGTTAACCAGATAGAGAGTACCTGCTCTGATACCACTTGTTAGAATCTGTGCGTCCACTATCAGTCAATGGACCAGGTCCATTGACACAAAAATAAGGATATAACAGAAAGTAAATGCAGTTTAACAACGGAGGAGTTTTACGTGGAAACCTCATTGCTCAAGGGAGTAAAACCACGACCTGTCTCACAGGATTTTCACAACCGCTTCACTAATCTTCACAAGCAAAAGTAAACCGGTTGCACAAATGTGAGAAAAAGTTTTTAATCTCACCAACAAGCAATAACTCTATTGCTTGATGAGCCTAAGTAGATGTTATTCTACCCACTAAGTTATCACTCTAGACAACTTAGAATATTCTAAGCAACACAACGGTTACCCACTAAATTAGTTCAACTAACTATCTTAGAATTTCAAATCAAACTACATTGATTCCTTTATAGATTTAGGATCAGTTTACAATGTAAGACCGAAAAAATATATTCTCAAACAACTACACAATCTACGCCTGAGTTTAGGTTGTTCTCGAATGATTCTTCTCATTGATTTTCTTAAACCTTTGCAAGAGTTCTTGAATGTGTTTTTTCAAGTTGCAAAAACTAAATAGCAATGTGTGGAAAGATGACATTGTATAGACAAGTCAACTTCCTTAAGCCCCTGCCATTGGTTGAAAAGGTCTGACGTTTCTGACGTAGTTGGGAACTGTGCACCAACTTTCTTTACCTTCTCCAGCTGGCAGTCAACGAACTATTCAAGTTGAGAACCGGGTACCTTCACAAGGTCCCTGAGTTTGTTACATCATCAACTACAAATAACAGAGGTGATGAATGAACTTTAGAGATTTAACTATATGAGTGTGTAAAGAGTCTACCATTAAGTTTGGCATAAATCACGGGACAAAATTTATATGTAGCAGTGACTTTTCAGTTTCTAGCTACTAAGCAGCGGAAAAATGGACACCTTATTTCTTTGCTTTCTTTTCTTAGTAAGGGTTGTGCCGCTATTTCTTTGGCAACCTTTCTTTTATTTTTTTTGAGATCTTCTTTTTTGGTTCTTATATTTTTATTAATTTTATTTTGTATTAATAATTTGTTGGTGATATGATCTTTTTTTTGAACTGAAATATGGTAAAAGACTTGATCTTGATACATTAATGTTGATAGACAAAAACCTACCTCTGTATTTGTTGTCAATGACAAGTTGTTTGTGAATATGTGTACCGCCTAATTTTTCAATCTTGCCTCTTTGAGTCAAATACTTTGTAACTTATTGATGTTCATGTTGTTGTAGTCCCGTAGATATTAACATCGCCATGATTTTACTGACCTGGTTCACTTGCTCCAGCTGGTCTGCATCTTTCTCGCACAATTACATGGTCATTCAAGTCGAAGCAGTGGACTTTCAGAATTTTATTGAAATGAAACGGGAAAGAATAGGTTGTATATTTTGTTTGAGCAAGCAACATGCAGTTATGTGATTTTCTTAGTATGTCATACAATAGGTGAGGGCTATTGAGTTCACAAGTTCTTTTTTCTATGTTCCAACAATAATCAATATTACATCTCATAAAGTTATGGAATGTTATATACTTATTTCTTATATTAGTGTAAAAAACACTATCAAATGTTTTCTTAGAAAGTCTTACTTCAAAAAGTTATGTGTGACATTTCATTATTTTTTCAGGATCGAGATCCTCAAATACTGGATGAAACTTGTGATTGAAGACTATAATTTATGTAGCAAATGACCTTCTCAATGTGGTCTAATCAGGCTGGTAGTTTATACATATGATCCTTTTAACAAAGATTCTTATTGGCATGATTTTTATTGTTAGAGTTAATCGTTTGATTTCATTTTTCTTATAATGTAAGAAAACAATCTGTAGTTGTTGTTTTTACAACAATGATCTGGAATATATCCTGCCGGAATTTTTTTTTTTATCTTGGACACAATTTGTACTCCGTTGTGACTATCTGGTTGTGGTGTTACTTTTCAATAACTAGACAATTAAGTATTCCTTTTAACTTGCACATCATATCTCTTCTTCTACTTGATTCTCCTAAAATAAAATACACACTATCATTAAGAATAATGATGTATTGAGCTCTCTTCCTCTAAAATACTAAAATGTGCGCTTATGAGAAAGGAACTATTATACCTGCCGATGAAAGATACTTGCAACATCTATGCATACATCTTCCTAAAGCATATTGTCTCTTAAATTAAAAATAAAACCAAAATGTGTAATGAAAGTAATATCGTAACTATTTGAAACCGAATATAATGAGGCAACTTATCTTATGATTTGTCACAATCCATTTGGTTGTTTTGAGTGCTAGAGCTTTATATTTGATAAAATACTTTTTGATAGATTTTAAATGGGTGTTTTGGACTATTCATAATTATAATTATGAAATTAGTGAGGTAAAGAAAGAGGAAGTAGGCGCTCGGCATCAACAAAACGACTACCTTCAATAAGAGGTGACGAGCTTTAATATTATGCTATGCATATTGATTGGTGATAGGAATGCATTATAGTGATAATTGCATGTAATTTCAACCAATGGTTAATAACTTAGTGCTATTTAGTTATGGCAGAATGAAATAAAATTACAATAAAAAGAAAATTAAAGATTGAGGTGTTAACTAATGGTAAGAAATCATCATATATTATATTAGTAGTGTACTGTTGAAATTGAGAAATAGATTATGTTAGTGCAACCATTGAGTTTGTGCATTACGCCACATAAGAATGAGTTATTGTTTAGGTTTAATGAAGTATCACTAATGATTTCGTGATCTGTGGCTTTAAAATTTAAATATTTATCATTATTTTTTCTAGTTATCACATTATAATTTAAATTTTTACATATTAAGATAGTTAATTAAATATTAGTGTATGATATAATATATATGAATTTCATTACAGTTATATTATTTGGAGTAGTTAAGACTTAACCCTACATTTAAAGTTTAAGAAATAGGAGACTTGACATATTAATTGACCTCAAGAGTTGAAAATCTATTACAAATTTGAGTGGGTTATTGAGTTAACACTATATAGTAATATGAGTGTCTACGACTCATTTGCTTATAAATATTTTTTACGTGATAGATTCAAAACGTTTAAAGGCATTGAAAAAAAAAAGAAAAGGTGTGTGGAATTAGCTTGCTTGACTTCGGTTCTTCGGTGGAGGTAGGTTATGATTTATGCTATTTGATATAAACTCTTAATAGTGATTGATATGTATTGAATGATATTGTGAAGTTCTCTATGTACTCGATTGTGTGATTAGGTGGCTTGGTTGTGTATTTTGTGATTAGTCTGAAATCCTGAGATCGTGATACTTACTTATAATCTTGAACATTTATCGAAGTGATGCCTTGAATAAAGAAGGCTTGATGAAATAATATAACAATGAATAGAAAGTGGTGATAATAAAGATAAATTAACGGTATTCTTGGATCATAGTGTCATGTTTTGACACGATAATTTTGGATCATAGTGTCACGTTCCGACACAGTATTCTTGGATCGATGTTTCACATTCCGACACAATATTCTTAGATCGGAGTGTCACGTTTCGACACTGTCTAATTGGATCGGAGTGTCACATGCTGACATGGTATAATTGGATCGGAGTGTCACGTTCCGACACGATATAATTGGATTGGAGTGTCACATTCTGACACATTAACATTAAAAGAAAAAAATATTGAATTAATTTAATGTTCTCAATCTCAAAGAACCCATTCCCCAACGAACGTGGTGTGGAGGCATGAGTCCTCGTGTGTGCTTGATATTGTGATTGATTAGTACATGCTTCAATTCTCACTTTTTATGTTGTTTGTTGCTTATCACCTATTAAGTACAATAGTTGATTTTATACTATTATTCTTTGTATATTAGTTACTATTTTGAGTTTGCCGATGGTACTTACTCAGTACTTGTTGCCTCGTACTGAGCCCTACTTGTATTGTTCTTTGTTTTCCTTATATGGAGTGCAACAACTGTACCGACAAATTTGAAAAGCCCTCAGCTCTATCAAGTTTCGGCATATCACGTTCAAGGGTGAGCTATTCATTCGAGTTTGGATTGGATTCTCTCAGTCATTACCTGATGTCGTTAGTTTCCGGACACACGAACTACTTTATTTCATTTATTTTGGTGTCTTTGATACTCTTAGACTTAGTAATTGGAGATTAACTGTCCTTGTTGTGATGCCTTTCAGGTTTTGGAAAAAGATATTTAGTAAGTTTTTGAGCTTCCGCATTATGCTTGTAGTTTGTAAGTTGGGGTTCAAGTCGTTGGTTATCCCACCTGGGGGTTAAGTGTGGATGCCACTCACGACTCATTTTGGATCGTAACAAACTTGGTATTAGAGCATTAGGTTCGGTGATCTCATCACACAAGGACAAATATAGTAGAGTCTTGCGGAACGGTATGGGGACGCCTTTACTTTTCTTCGAGAGACTATAGGACTTTAGAAAAACTCATTTCTTTCTTTCATTCGTGCTACTACATGAATCCAGTTGGTATATAGGTGATACAAATTGGTATGTGACCTTCTGCAATTTGTTTTGCACTAGAGTAGTAGAATTGGAAACACCAACACCAGCAAGAGAGTATGCGTCCTTAAAAATAGATATGTTTCCACGATTCACTATAGACATGTAATTACTAGCGACTAGTATGGTTTTTATATTAATTTCTTAAAGTTGAAACCCCTATTCTTCATGGGTAGCATTTTCTGGCTTCTTCATGGAGATGTATATTCTCCGGATTTTAATGTATATGAGGTAGATGGGGTGAAGCAAGATGACTTTGCCAAGGTGACAACATTCAAAAAGTTCGTAAGGAAAGGCTAGGTAATTAATATCATTACTTTGAAAAATATAGTTAGTAAAGTTCTCATAAGATATATGGATTTCTTAGTGAATAATGAAATTTTGTTGAGTCAATTGAGGGAAGAATCTCTTCTAGGATTTTATAGATTAAGTGCATATAAAAAAGGGTCATGATACGACTACTACAATAATATCGGTGTTTATTTGGTTAAAGTTATGATGTCTGTTATTTTTGTCATCGACCTAATCTAAAAATGAATTTAATAATATTAAGGATTGATTCAATTTCAAGAAATATGTTGGCTATTGGTGTACGATCTTCTTGGTAGGTAAGATGTGGAAATGAATACGTCAATTTTCAAGTGTGAATACTAACTGCTTAAAGAGTTATTAGTAATATGTCATGTTTAGATAATGAGATTCGGTGTTTCTTTAATATTTGAGAAACTAACTAGTTTATTACTACGTGCGCTTGGATTGAGCATTATTTTATTTTATTTTTTAGAAAATTTTAGTGATGGATCTTTGGTACAATATTAACACATTTAGGTTGTGAAATGTATCTTGAGGGTTCTAAATAAGGACGTGATTTTATCTTAACTTTCAAATAATAGATTGATACTTAAATGATAAACTTATCGAGACAGAAAATCCTATTGAGTATACTTGGGTGAAGGAAATTGAAAATTTTAGTAAGAAAGTGCTTATAAAATATGGTTAGTCCCTTAAATTTGATCAGTACACCTGAGTTTAAGGTGTCAAGGTTCACTTCGTGGTGAAGACAAAGGCGAATTGAGCATTGATGAAATAAAAGAGAGTTTGTGAGGAGTAGTGATTGAGATGAAACTACATAATAAGGATTTTTTATTTAAATTAATTTTGTATGGTAATAAAGACTTGTGAGTATCTGAGGTTGTGATTTTCTACTATTTAGTGGGTAATGCGGTTGTATGAAAAGTTTAAGGACATGTAGGGGTATCACTCAGATAGAATTTAAAGGAGCTTTAGTCATAATTATAATAAGATAAAATTTATGGAATGTGTAGCCTTAAAAAAAGGGGTGAGAGCAGGAATATTTTATCTGATTGCAAGGACTAAAAATGTACTTTTGAGTGGAGTGATAAATTATGTTGTAGTGTTTAATTTATTAATGAGTATGATTGAATTTTTAGTGAAGGATATGGTAAGGTCGATAGAAAGGCGCTACTAAGCTAAGATACACAGTCATAAAAATCTTCAAGGTATGAGCTAATATTGATAGATAAGGGGGGTAGTTGAATTTAAAATTCAAAATTTCAAATAGTAAGTATACATTTGTAGTGGTATAGTTTATCAAGGTATGAAATCGTAAGATAAGAAATGATCAATTGTATTGAGTATGGAGCATTTGGAAGGACTTGTGCATAGTTTGAGTAGAAAATTTGATTACTTTTGAGGGTTGAACGACCTAAGGGGGATTCACGTAATGTATTGATTTAAAGGCTAAAGTAAAAAAAAATTGTCAAGAGTTTTGGCCACATAATAAGACTGGTAAGCGAGCCAGCAAGAGGAACTACAGTCTGGTGTATTGAAGAGTTCATGATATTTAAATTTTTGTGTCATGGGAATAATTTAAGAAAAGTGAAGAAATAAGACCTCTCGTATAATCCTTGATTTGTAGTTGAAGATTGTATTGATTTTTGCATAAGAGATTAGATATAGCTTTAAGATGTGAACTAGTTCGGTACAAACATACTAGGAATTTATCATCAACTTAAATAAAGATTGAGTTTTGGTCTTGGTGACATCCAATGATGTGGGTAATATTATGTTTTTTATGTGGGGCTAAATTATTGAAATAATGGTAGGTGACTTATAGATGTGCAATAGTATGGACCAACAGTTATACATGGTTATCGAGTTGAAGGAATTGAAACTACTATTTTAAATTGGACTACACACTGATGTGATGTGTTACATAGACACTTTATAGTAAATAGAGGTTATGTGATAATAGTATATAAACTTATTATAATGATAAAGAATTCGTTAAGTATTGGTATAAGGTATATAATGGTCTGAATCGTAGTTTAAACTAGGTATATGAAAGATTGTGTAGAGTCGACATTGTGTGTGATTCAGTAGGTCTATCTTGATGGAAGAATATTATTAGATTTCGAATTAGTTCTACCAGCCTTGGGTGTGACTCGTATCTATCATGGAATGTTCAAATAGAAAGAGAGGGAGCCATAACTTGAAACTTTTAGAGGCGATAATGTGTTTGCTATGAAAACTTTGATACTAGTGATGGTTGAGAGTAAGGTAAATGACGGGTGTGGTTATGATGTTTGTTAGTATCAAGAGTATTGGATTTAATGGAGTACTATGAGAAGTTTGTGGGGTTCAATGAATCAAGTATATGTACGATATTAATGGGGACTAGACAAATTAATTGTTGGTGGTTAAAATCAACGAGATTGAGTTACATGGATGTAAATATTTGACATGGAAATTATGGAAGGAGTATCTTTTAATATTCTACTTTAGTTCCCTACATTTTATGTGACCACTTATTTCCATCTGTTAATGATTTGGGGTATGATTCATTAGTTATGCTCACACGTATTTTTACTTTGGTGGGTTGATCCTTAGTGGTGTATCGAGTGTACTGATCATGCGATGTCCTCTTGGTTGGGTAGGATACTTAAATAGATTTGGTTATCTAAGATGACATATGGTATTGTCTTGGAGTTGTTGAAATATTCTAGTGGTTCTACATGTACCACTTTTCTTATGGAAATTTATATGAGCACTACCATTAATATTTACAGTTGTCGGACATTCTTAATATTAATTTATTTATTGAGTTCATTTCTAATTATGTGTGATTGAATGTGAGGACCATTGAGTCTAGTTTTGTCATTCTTAAAGTTTGTTTATAATAGCTACTAATCTATCATTTTTACAATGTAGTTAGAGGTTATGTATGCTTCGGTGTATCGCTCGATGGGTGGTTACTTGATTCTTCTTATTTTTTAATTTTTCTTTGGATTAGATAAGTTTGATTCTCCCTTGATGAGTACCTGATGTCTAAAGATTTTATTTTTATAACTTAAGCTCGTCAAAAGTTTATGTTGTGAGAAGACAATATTGATAAGATTTATTATGATGTGTGCACTATGAGTGTGTGGGGTTATTTTCAAGTTCACTACTTATTATAGCCCGTATTAATTTTGACATTTTATCAATGGTTATATGAGAAAAGATTTCACCAAATGGTTGTGCCAAGGTTCTTGAGAACATGTTGAGGATTGAATACGATTAACTTTGGTGGTTAGTGAAAATTATTTTGTTGTTAATCGAGTTTAAATAAAATAATACTTATCATTAGAGTATTAAAATGACCGCATTTGAGGCATAGTATGAAAGGAGGTGTAGATCTCCAATTGGTTGGTTGATTCATTTGATACGAGATCTTGGGTACTAATAATTTGAAGGAATTGTTGAGACAACTGTTCCTTCTTACGCTCGCCTTCTTTGATCGTTCGAGGACGAACGATGGGTAAATTGGTATCTAATGTAACAACCCATTTGGTTGTTTTAAGTACTAGAGCTTTTTATTTGATAAAATGTTTTTCGATAGATTCTAAATTGGTGTTTTAGACTATTCATAATTATAATTATGAAATTAGTGGGATAATTTTAATAATTTATTTAGTTTATGATTAAAGAAAATAATATTACAATTAGTAGTGAGTCATTTTCACTATTTTTATATCAAGCAAATATAATAATTAGGGTACTAAAAAAATTTGTAGAAGAAAGAAAGAGGAAGTAGGCGCTCGGTATCAAAAAAATGACTACCTTTAGGTAAGAGGTGACGAACTTTAATATTATGCTATACATATTGATTGGTGATAGGAATGCATATTATTATATTGTAGTAATAATTGCATTTAATTTCAACCAATGGCTTATAACTTAGTGCTATTTAGATATGACAAAATGTAATAAAATTATAATAAAAAAAAATTAAAGATTGAGGTGTTAACTAATGGTAAGAAATCAATCATATATTATTATACAATATTAGTAGTGTACTGTTGAAATTGAGGAATAGAGTATGTTAGTGCAACCATTGATTTTGTGCATTATGACACATAAGGATCAGTTTAGTTTAGGTTTCATGCAGTATCGCTATTGATTTCGTAATCAGTGGCTTTAAAATTTAAATGTTTATCATTATTTTTTAGTCATCACATTATAATTTAAATTTTAACATATTGAGATAGTTAATTAAATATTAATGTATGATATAATATATATGAATTTCATTAGAGTTATATTATTTGGAGTAGTTAAGACTTAACCCTACATTAAGGGGTCGTTTGGTACAAAGATCAATATTGCAGGGATTAGTAATGCATGAATTAGTAATGCTGGGATTAGTACTGCAGGGATTATTTTTATCAAGTGTTTCGTTCATTGTTTCTTACCTAATTTTGTGTGTGGTTTAAAAGTTTACGAAAAAATTTCTTTCCAATTATAGCCTAGAGTTATTATGAGATTTTCTATTTCATGTAATTGAGTCAAGGTAGATAATTAATGAAGAATATTACTTTTTATTACATTTTTAACTTGCTAGGAAATAGAAATTTTATTGTCATGTTCACTATTTTTCACTTAAATTATTTGAGAATAAATAATTGTCATCTTAATAAATTGGAGTTAATATCTCAAAAGGTCACACAACTATAATGATTTATAGAGAAAATTTATAGAACTTTGTTTTGTATGAATAAATTTTAAAAAGACTCTTTATCATAAAATAAATTAAAAAAATAAACATAGCAAAATAATTTATACTATTTTTATACTCGAGACGAGATGTGTGTGTGTATATATATATACACTGTTCTTTCAGACTACTTGTGTAATTTTAATGGACTTTCATTTAGAGACAATATTTTATTTATGAATTGTTCTTAAATTCCTATATCAACATTAGCATATTAGTCGGATTATAATATTTTATATTAATAATTAGTAGATTAAATAATTCATATTTTAGAAACAAAAAATTTATATCTAAATAATAATTTTGTAAGCTAATTTATTTAAATAAATTTATTAGTATAAATATAAAATATAAAATCAAAAAAAAAATAAACAAGATGATTAAAAGGATTTAAGGGGGTATTTTTGTCTTTACCTAGATTAGTCCCATGGTATTAGAGCTAATACCACCAAATGAAAGGTATTAGTTATACACCCTCTAATACCATGTGGGGTGTATAACTAATCCATAGATTGACCCAAAATTCATACCAAACATAGTATGAAATAATATCACACATAATACTTGGACTATTTCTACTAATACTCCCTACCAAACGACCCCTTAAAGTTTAAGAAATAGGATACCTACATATTAATTGACCTCAAGAGTTTAAAATCTATTACAAATTTGAGTGGGTTATTGAGTTAACACTATATAGTAATATGAGTGTCTACGACTCGTTTGCTTATAATTATTTTTTACGTGATAGATTGAAAACGTTCAAAGGCATTGAAGAAAAGAAAAGGTTTGTGGAATTAGCTTGCTTGACTTCGGTTCTTCGCTGGAGGTAGGTTATGGTTTATGTTATTTGATAGTAAACTCTTAGTAGTGATTGATATGCATTGAATGATATTGTGAAGTTCTCTATGTACTTGATTGTGTGATTAGGTGGCTTGGTTGTGTGTTTTGTGATTGGTCTGAAATCCTGCTACCGTGAAACTTATAATCTTGAACCTATTTATCTAAGTGATGCCTTGAATAAAGAAGGCTTGATGAAATAATATAACAATGATTTGAAAGTGGTGATAATAAAGGATAAATTAAGGTATTCCTAGATTGGAGTGTCATGTTCCGACACGCTATTCTTAGATTGGAGTGTCATGTTCAAACACAGTATTCATGGATTCGAGTATCACATTCCGACATGGTATAATTGGATCGGATTGTCACGTTCCGAGATGGTATAATTGGATCGGAGTGTCACATTCCGACACAGTATAATTGGATGGGAGTTTCACGTCCGACACAATAACATTACAAGGAAAAAGATATTGAATTAATTTAATGTACTCAATCTCAAAGAACCCATTCCCCAACGAATGTGGTGTGGAGGCAAGAGTCCTCGTGTGTTCTTGATATTGTGATTGATTACGTACTTGCTTTAGTCGTCACTTGTTCATGTTGATTGTTGGTTATCACTTACTAAGCTATAGTTGATTTTATACTATTATTCTTTGTATATTAGTTACTATTTTGGGTTTGTCGATGGTACTTACTCAGTACTTGTTGCCTCGTACTGAGCCATACTTGTATTTTTCTTTGTTTTCCTTATATGGAGTGCAACAAGTGTACCGACGAATTTGAATCGCCCTCAGCTCTATCAAGTCTCGGCATATCAGGTTCAAGGGTGAGCTATTTATTCGAGTTTGAGTTGGATTTTCTCAATCATTACCTAATATCCTTAGTTTTCGGACATAAGCTACTTTATTTCATTTATGTTGGTGTCTTTGATACTCTTAGACTTAGTAATTGGAGATTATATATCCTTGTTGTGATGACTTTCAGGTTTTGGAAAAATATATTTAGTAAGTTTTTGAGCTTTCGCATTATGCTTGTAGTTTGTAAGTTGGGGTTCAATTCGCTGGTTCTCCCACCTGGGGATTAAGTGTGGATGTCACTCACGACTCGTTTTGGGTCGTGACATGATTATAGTATTCAGGTTGGCCAGACGTCTCAGATTGATATTGTATCTTCTTGACATATTTGCAATTTTGCATCTAATGTTTTTTCAAGTCTAGGATCTATCGGAAACAGTTTTTCTACCCTAGGGGTAGGATCATTATATACCCAACCCTCCCCAAACCCCATTTTATTGATTATATTTTGTATGATGTTTTAAAGTTTTAGCTCAGAAATTTACTTTAATTCCCGTACATGTCTATCTATGAGGCAATCAGAGTTCTCTTTGATATTTGTTACTTTGTTTTTCTTCTATGAATATGGAAATATTCTCTATTGAATAAGAATAAGCTTATGAGTTATGAGTATTGCTTTTTTCTTGTGTACAAGACCTTTTTGTTCAGTTTTAATTACTACGTAAATATCCAAAGAAATGTTTTAAATTTTTGTTAAGTTGCTACTACATACTGCTTTGCTTGTATATACAGTTGGTGCTTGGTTTCTCTTTGTGCCTCTTCTAATATCTTTTTATTATTTAAAGAATTTTATTTTCTATAAAAATAAAAAAGAAAAGACACCATAAAGAATTTCATAATTTAGTTCTCTATATATCAACATTGTCGTCATGAATTTCTGTGCTTGAGGGTTGCAAAAGTACTTCTCTGGTTCTCCCATCTGTTAGACAGATATGAATACCAGGATTTACTCCTAACTAACCCAAATAATGCTATTAAATTTTTTTCATCTCACTTGACATCAATGTGTAATGTGGTTATGATGACACTTGTGATGTACTTTACTTATTCAATATGTATGGCCACTTTTGCAGCATAACAGAACAACTGCAACCACTTATGGTATCAACATATGTGTAGTGTAACTTTAGTTGATTTGCTTGTACATTTTCCCTTGTTTTTCATAATTCACTGAAGTAGCATATTAGATTGCTGACCATGGAGATTTTACCTGACAAAAGAAAAATCTTATTAAGATTTGTACTACTCGCTATGAAGTATCTGCAATGTCTCGGTGCTAATGGAGAATTATAAGATGGAAAAAAGGTTCTTTTTTGCTAAAGGCTGTCACTTCCAATAAATTTTTCTCCTCCTATAATTTGTTTAATGATTCTTTTTGTTTCCTTCAGGGAGAAGGAGGTTTAGTTTGTTGTTTGAGCATTATTTTCATCGTGGTGTTAGCATTCCGCCAAATGAACTTTCATGTTTCCCCAACTTTTGTGAGCTTTTCTCTTTTAGTTTGTTTTCTCTAGAATTGTCAGCAAAGGTAAATAGGCAAATCGATAGTTGAAATTAAATTTGTCTCAACAAGTCGTATAGAAAAAGACTACATGATTTTGGTCTTTTTTTTATGACCATGATTTTGGTCCTTTTGAAACATTATTGCTGCAAAGTTTGTTCATTTTGTTCTGATTCTTATCTGTCTCATATTGTAGTAAAGAAAACTCTCTCACGGCTGGTGAGGAAGCATAATCATGAGAATTGTTAAAGAGTTGAATTGTGCCTTTGTTCTAGCGTTTCAATTTCCTTTAGTTTTTTTCTTCCAAAAAGTGACTTGTACTCCAGATTTGAATGAAAGTTTAGTACTTCTTTTAAGAGTGATAGGCTCTCCTTTGGTGAATGTTTTTGGATAGTTTATCAGTAGATATTTTCCCACTAAGCCTGTTCGTTAAATTTAAATTTTGAGTTTGAGTGAAAAACTATTTTGCCTGTGCGTGCATTTCTCTTTGCTTATTGCTCTAAGCTCACTAGATATCTATATTTGCTTACAACTTAATTTATTTACTTTTTAAAATATAAATAAATTTTTGGTGTTCTCTTTCCACTTGGTATATTTAACGGTGCCCACAATGATATAGGTTCGGATCATTGACATTTAAAGCCCCTAATGTAAGATATTCATCCATAGATTTGACTTACATTGCATACGTATATCTGCCTCTCCAAGACAAAGGAGAAAATAAAGCAGAAAAGCTATCTGATGTAATTTGTTTCTAGAGAATAGATGTGTTTAGTCGGGCTCTTTATCTGCATTTGCATTTAGCTTCTCATTCATTACCAAAGTATCATTTGATATCAACGTATATTTGCACTAGAAAGCTATAGATTTCTTACTCTCTATTGTGAAATATTTGATATTCGGTACCAGGTAATGGGTAATAGCCGAATTTGCATGCACAATTTTATATCCTTCGCAAGTGGATTGATAATCTAGCATGAGTGGAGTATCTGACGGTAGATGCATATGACTGGAGTGAAGACGTTTATAATGTACATGTGTTGTCTTAAAATTGAAAAGAAGTGTTGGATGCACATGTTTATTTTACTGCTATCATTTCACATACTTAATTATGCAAAAAATATAAAGTTGGAAGGTATGACTTATTTTTATTTTCATTTGAATTGATGTTGTGAAGTTTGTTATGTCGTAGTAATATTTTTATGACCTTCGCTTCAATCTTAGAGAGAATTAACTCAATACATGGAATTTTGCAATCATTTTGATAATGAGGAAGAAAATGATGTGATGAGCTTGAGCTTGATCAAGGGAAGATGGAAATAGTTGTCGATGATTGTTTGGAGAGGGAAGATGGAAGTGGTTATTCAAGGTATGTTTAGAGAATTCTGCTTCTCTAAAAGTTAATCACATCTTGTGGACTGTGGAGCACAACCACAGCTTCTTCATTATTTGTTCCAATATTTCTTGAATTTTGATTGAGATGGTAACAAAAGTCGTTTTTGTAGTAATGTTAGTTACTTTATAATGTATCGATTCGCGATTATGTAGCATAACATAAATGATCAGTACTTGAATAATAGCGACTGAATGTGCTTTATATGTAGATATTTTGAAGTGCACTTTTGATATCTGCACCATGATATTTAATTGCTCATTTATGTTCGATAAGCCTTGAACAGGGATACTAAATTGTGAATGTTTGACCAACATACTGTTGAATTTATTGTTGAGCCTTGAATGAAAAATGATATCGCACGTTGCTTGTTTCGTATTTGACTTAGATTCTTTTATTTTTATTATGCAAGTTAAAAAATATGATTTGACTTAGATTCTTTTATTTTAATCGTACAAGTTAAAAATATGATTCGTTACTAGATAATGTACGTTGTGTTTTTGAAATTATGGTTATCTAAAAGTGTTTATTGCTACGTTAGGTCTTAAACATATGTCCTAGGTAGATCAAACATAATAAAAATGTATCAAAATTTAAAATTGTTAGGGCCCGTGCTAAGCATGGGCAAGACCCATCTAGTTTTTTTTTATAAATATATTTTTTTCCTATTATATAGAAGAGTGAAGTGGGATGACGATCAGGGCAAAAATATAATTTCACTCTAACAAAATTCTATGAAGAAAGATAATAAATAATTCTAGAATTATCTTTCTATACATGGAGTGAATAATGATCAATGGCAAAAATGTAATTTCATGCGAACAAAAATCTACCAAGAAATCATATAGTTCTAGAAACATCTTAAGTTATTGTTATTACCATTAACTTATTTTGTTATTACTTTATTTCTTTTTTATTTCTTGTGTGAGTTATTATGATATATATTTTATTATTACTCTATTTTACTATTACTTTAATTTAATTCTTATTTTTTTTCTATTCATTATGCTTATAAAAAAGCCTATTTTTTACATAAAAATATTATGAATTAATTATTTCATTCTTTATGTTGGTCTAATTAATATACTTGAAAATAAATTAGTGTGATAAAATTAAAAATATATATTATATTGAAATTAAAGAAAAATAAATTAAAAGTAAATTTGCAAATAAAAATAAATATGATGATATATTCGTATTAAAGATGACCACGAATAAAAACGTAATTTATTCTAACAAAAATCTTTCAAGAATAAGTAATTTTAGAAACATCTTTCTATATATGAAGTGAATGATGATCAAAGGTAATAATTTAACTCATCCAAGCAAAAATCTACCAAGAATGATAACAAGAAAAATATTCTAGAAACATCTTTAGGTATTATTATTAGTATTATCTCATTTTTGTTATTTCTTCATTTTTTTTATGAGTTATTGTGATATCTATTTATTATGTGAAAGTCAATAAATAATGATTACACTTAGCTCTTAATAATTATATATCAAGTATAATATTAGATGGAACCAATCAAAATTAAAATTAAAATTTATATGTACATTAAATTTTGTGTATTGAAATATTTTTTAATTTTGTGATTTTTAATATACTATATAAAAAAATTAAAATCCATAAGTTATTTTCTTTTTGAAATGAAATAAAAAATAAGTTCATATAAATAAGAAAGGAGGGAGTCATATATTAAAAATGAAATATATATGTATTATTATTGAAATGAGCTTTCATATATTATTATTTTTAAAAAAAAATTGTTTGGCTTCCTTCTATTAAGTTGTGCATATATGTGGAGTTTTACAGATTTGAACATTTTAATTTAGAATTTATAATGATCTGAAAACTTTAATTCTTCGTTTTAATTTCTAATTTGATACATGTTTGAAAATTACATAAAAAAAAGAAGCTTATAAACGTCATTTAACAATTTAAGATATTTTTAGAAAAATATAGTTAAAAAACCTAATGCAATTTGGTTGATTCCCTTATTTTTATCGAGACAAAAAAAGTTGCATATATTATTTGAAGATAACGTAAGAACTAAAAATTACTATGAATCACAGTAAAATGATAACTAAAAATAAGTGAGAATCATATAAGAAATTTCGTTTACTTTTCTAAAATCACTTGTATCACATAAAATAAAACAGATGGAGCAACATATATTATTCGAAAATAACATAAAAGGTACTCCACAAATTAACAATTTAAAATATTTTTTAAGAAAACACATAAAAAATTAGTTCACCTTTTTAAATTTCATTTGTTTCACATAAATTGAAAGAAAAAAACTAACATACGTTGGACCTGCGCTGGATGGGCACATAATATCTAGTACTTTATACTTTATACAAGAGCCTAACACATGGACGACCACTTCATAACATTTTTGTACCAGCAGCAGTCAAATATGTACAAAAAATGCTTATTAATTTTTTGTCCTTTCTGATTTAATATTTAATTTAAATAAAATAAATAAAAAAGGGGAAGATAGGGAAAGTGGTTTTTTGTAAGAGGAAATACAACTATAAATGGACATGCCTCATAAAGAAAAGACACACTAATTTACAGAATAACAGATGAAGTGGTATAGGGCTGTAGGCTACTATTTTCACTGTTCCTCCTTTTTCTTTTTTTCTACAAATGTTCCTCTTTTCTCCTTCTCTCTCTCTTAATTAATATAATAAAAAAACAAAACTTATAAATGTAACGTACAAAATGGCAACTTTTCTCTACCTTCACCTTAAAATCACCAAACCCCCCTAAAATCAAACAAATAATCAACACCTCACTTCCCTAAATTCACTCACAAAGAAGGAAATACATATAGGGGCAACAAAAATTTCCAAAAAATAATATCCAACCCACTTCTCCAATACTCAATTTTTCAACAATCCCAGATAATTAAAAACATAAAATAGCTCATATCCAACTGGAAAAAAATCAAGATAATATGACATTCAAAGTCCCAAAAAAAGCTGAACATTGATTCAGATCACATGCTTTGTTGTCTTGATTTTACAAAGCAAAAACTTGGAAGCACCAAACACTGTGGAAGGTAAGCTGGAATCAGATAATCCCACTTCAAAAAAAAGTGCAACCCCCAAACATGTTTGCTCCCCTAAAGATATTGAAATCTCAAAAAAAGAGCAAGTATTATGAGTGTTGACCGGTTCTTGGCTTCTCACAATAATAACGTAGGGATGAAGAGAGGATAGCAGGAACTGAAACGACACCGCAAGGACGCGTCTAGCGCTAATTGAGCGGACGAAAACGATGGCGTATGAAGAAGTTAAGGGCAAAAATTATCATGGGAGTATGTTCATTTTTATTTTAATTCTTTAATATTTGCTAAAACAGAGCACTATTGATCTCTTTAACAAAATCATTAAAAATAGGATATATTATAGTTTATTTCTTATATATATATATATATATATATATATATAATTAGTCATATTGCTTGATATTTATGACATTTTTTATATTTGTTATTTAATTTATTTCTTATATATAAAATACAATATTTTCCTCATCCATTAAATTGCTTCCACGTGGGTGAATATTAACAATACAAAATATCTTTTATGTAGAAATTTTCATCCAACCTTTAAACAACTCTTCATCTTCTCCTCTTCTCAACAGAGATAGTCCAAGTTCAAGTTTGTGTAGTCTCCTGTTGTTTAAATTACAGGTAAGTTGTTCATAAATTTTTTGGTCTTCTCTTTTATATATATATATATATATATATATATATATATATATATATAGTGTATATATATAATAAGTAATATATCTTTTGTCCTTTCTGATTCATATAGCTATCTGTTAGGAATTATGATTTCAAGAAAGTTGGATTAACATGTTTATTTTTTTTTATTTTATTTACATCATTTTAGTTGAGTTTGTCTATATAAATCTAGTGTCCACATTCACATTATTAAGATGGTGTCGATATGATTTATTGAAAGTAGACTACTTTAGTGAATCTATCTCAATCGGTGTCTCTTATTATCTTGGGAGTTTATATAGGCAGTAACTGATCACTCAAGCTTAATTTTGTTTGTGTTGGTGTGTAGCACATTTTTTTCTCTGAATTTTATGTTGTAGCCTTAATTTAGATGAATACTTCTTGTTAATTGGTAACAAATATGAAATAGAATAGAGTTATATGTTTGTTCCCAATCTTTAAGAACTATTTGTTGTTTGTTTTCTTTCTTTGACTGTTGACTTTAAATAATGTATTAGTAATGATAACAATCTTTTGCTTAGTGTTAACAAAAGCTAACTTTCATCACTTTCTGTTATTCATTCAGTCTATATAAATTATAATCTTTACAAAATTAAGCAACACATTTTGAAAGTACAATTTTGTAGAGATCTAAAAGTCAACAATCAACGACCTTGAAATACAGTAATAACAATAATAACAATTATGCCAAAGTCTCAAACATGTAGGGTCATCTATATGAATCCCAACCACATTAAAAAATAACAATATTATGATCTGTTGTTTAAATCAGCCTTTGCATTTGTATCACATTTGATTAATGATTTGTACTATTAACTTTACAGAATTTTGACTTTGTTATCGGTATTTGTTTGTTTGCTCATGTGTTTCACTTTACTCCCAATGTGTGGTAAGTATTACTCAACTAATACCTTATTTAACAGACCTTTATTGACTTGAGACACCAGAACACTTTATGAAGTTTATATAGGCAATAAATTTTAGGGGTGATGCATGATGACTCGTGATTCATTGCTCTAAGTTATCTTCATTTTTTTTCTATCTCAGAGAATGATTCAAGATATTGCCTACTTTATTTGTTGTTTGTTTTCTTCTTTAGTTGTTGACTTTAAAATGTATTAGAAATGATGATATCATTCTTTTAGTTGGCATTGACAAAAGCTAACCTCATGGTTGGAGGAGAACATGGGAACATGACAAAAAAAGAATATTTGTGACTGTCTTTTCCATGTTATTAACAGAAAAAGACCATCGCTTCCGTTATCCATTCAATCTAACGAAATTATACTCTTGACAAAATTAATCAAGATAGTTGCAATTCAACAGGCTGAAAGTACAAGAATTTTCTAAAGCTCATAGCTTTATCAAAATCCCAAATCAGTAGTCACCTAAAAGCCAACAATCAACAATATTGAAATACAATTATAATGATAAAAATAATTATGCCCAAGTCTCAAACATATAGGGTTGACTATATGAATCCTCATCGACCACAATAAAATATAATAATACTATTATAGTTTGTTGTTTAAATCAGCCTTACATTTTCGGATTTATTAATTTATTTTTCCTACTAGACATGTATGTTATGTTAGATTTAATATATGGTTCGAACTATTAAATTTACAGAATTTTGACTTCGTTGTGGTGGTTAGTTGCTCCGTATTTCACTTGTCTCTCGATGTGTGGTAAGTATTGCTCAACTAATTTCTTATTTAAAATTATTACTATTATTTACCAGATAATTATTTTGCGTAATTATTTTAATCTCAAAGATGTCAACTCGTAGAAATCATAAAAATGTGCATTCTTTTCAAAAATCAAATGCGGATAGAAATGCTAGGTGACGTGAACTATACAAATTGATGCCACCTGATAAAAAAGAAATTCTTCTGACACGCCGTCGAGCAAAGAGAGCTGAAATGAGAAAATATAACATATCTGAAATTTCGATGAATAATGATTTGGCTACTGCGTCGTCCTCTAATTCCACCATTGCTTCAGTTGCAGAAAGTTCTGATCTTATGAGAGAACCCATTTTGCTCCTATCAGAAATAGCTAATAAAATACTATGCCATCATAAATTAATTATAAGAAATTAAAAGAGGTACCAAATTGTCAATATTGTAAAGCCATGAAATTTGAATATAAACCACCTGCGTTTTGTTGTAGCAATGGTTCTGTTCAATTAACTTCACATGATATTTCAATAGAATTAAAAAACCTTTAATTGGAAAATACCGAGCTATCAAAACATTTTAGAACTTACATTAGAACGTACAATAATATATTTGCTTTCACATCTCTTGGAGTAACTTATGACAAAGAATTAGCAAAAAGAAATAAAGGTATTTATACTTTTCGAGTTCAAGGTCAGATGTATCATTTCATCAATGACTTGATTCCTATTGACAAAAAAGGAAAAAATCTCCAATTGTATTTCTTTGATAGTGAAAATGAATTAAGAAATCAAATGGCATGTTCAAATAAATTAAATGAATTTGTTGTGAGAACTCTGATGGAAATATTAAAAATTAATCCATACTCTATGTTTTTAAAATCTTTAGTAGATGTTCAACAACTATCTGACTTTTATATTGCACTTAAGTGTGATTCTTGCTTAGATCAACGTATATATAACTTACCAACTGTATAAGAAGTTGCAGGAATATGGGTAGATCAAGATATTAGTAATTCTATTCCTACACCACATATTCGAATCTATACAAAAAGTGATAAAAGTCAATTGATTCATTATTATTACGGTTGTTATGATCCGTTACAATATCCGTTGATATTTCCATATGGTCAAGGTGGATGGCACTGTGGTATTAAGAAAATTAAGTGTTCTTCAAAAACATCAATACAAATCTATTGCGAACAAGAACAACTACCAAGTAAAAAAAATATGTGTTCAATAGACAAACTACTTAACATGGAAGCCGAAGTTATGTTAAAAGAAAAGCATAAACGATACAGTATTTCTTGTCGTGAATATTATTGTTACAAACTTCAAATAAGAGATAAAGAAAATATTGTCTTACATGCAAGAAGATTATTTCAACAATATGTAGTAGATGAATGGATAAAAATTGAAAGCCAACGATTAGACTTTGCTTCTTTTAATCAAGCTTTATTTAGGAATGATGTATCAGACGAAATTTTGGATGTTTTATGTAACGGGGAAAGAGAAGCTTCACATATGGGAAAACAACGTATACTTCCACCTAGCTTTACGGGAGGTCCAAAAGACATGCGTAGACGGTATATGGATGCTATTGCATTAGTGCAATGTTTTGGAAAACCTGATATATTTTTAACTATAACATGTAATCCTTCTTGGCTTGAAATAGCAGAAAAACTTATATCAACCGATGAGGTACAAAATAGGCCAGGTCTGGTTAGTAGAGTGTTTAGAGCAAAAATAGAAGAATTGAAAAATGATACAATTAAAAGGCGTATTTTTGATAAAGTTGCAGCATTTATGTATACAATAGAATTTCAGAAACGAGGACTTCCCCGTGCTCATTTTCTTATCATACTAAATGAGAATTACAAATTACTAACTCTAGAAGCATATGATCGATTTGTATGTGCTGAAATACTAGATGAAAATATATATCCCTATTTATATTCACTTGCTACACAACACATGATGCATGGTCCTTGTGGTAATTTGAACCCAACAAATTCTTGTATGAAAAAAAAAGATACTGTAAAAATAAGTATCCTAAAGAGTTTGTAAAACAAACAACCAAAGGAAAGAATTTATACCCAATTTATAGAAGACGAAATACAGGCAAAATTATGAAAATTAGAGGACACTTTCTTGATAACTTGTGGGTTGTTCCTTACAATCCATATTTGCTTTGTAAATTCAATTGTGCCGATGAGCCATACTTGTATAGGAGTTGTGCCGATGGGATTATTCGGTGTTTTGTACAAGAAGTTGAGATGTAGAGTGTTTTGGAGGCATGCCATTCTTCATCAGTAGGTGGACATCATAGGGGTATCTGGACCGCTCACAAGATCATACAATGTGGCTACTATTGTCCAAATATTCATCAAGATTCTCATAAGTTCGCCAACACATGTGACAGAGGCCAAAGAGATGGCGGCATTTCAAGAAAGCAAGAGCTCCCTTTAAATCCCATTCTTGTGATTGAGTTATTTGATGTGTGAGGTATTGACTTTATGGGCCCTTTTGTGAGTTCTCATGGGATGAGGTACATTCTAGTAGTGGTTGATTATGTGTCTAAATGGGTAGAAGCTATCGCACTCGGAAATAATGAAGGGAAGAGTGTCACTGCATTCTTGAAAAAGAATATATTTTCCCGATTTGGCACCCCAAGGGCTATTACTAGTGATGGGGGATCCCACTTTTGCAACAAATTATTTAAGGTATTATTGGAGAAATATGGGGTTCGCCCTAATGTGGCCACTCCTTACCATCATCAAACTAGTGGGCAAGTTGAGGTGTCAAGTAGGGAGATTAAGCAGATTTTTTCGAAAACGGTGAACGCTAGTAGAACAGATTAGTCAAGAAGACATGATGATGCTTTTTGGGCCTACTGGACAGCATACAAGACTCCCAGAGGTATGTCACCATACCAACTTGTATGTGGGAAGGCTTGTCACTTACCAGTCGAATTAGAGCATAAAACCATGTGGGCAATGAAGAAGTTGAAAATGGATTGGAATGAGGCTGCAGAACAGAGGTTAAATGGTTTGAATGAGCTCGATCAATTTCTCCTAAAAGCTTATTAAAGTTCATCCCTCTACAAAGAGAAGATGAAGAAGTACCATGACCAAAAGATTGAGAAACGTGATTTTATGTTTGTGGATTTGGTGCTTTTATTCAATTATAGGTTGCACTTGTTTCTGGGCAAACCCAAGTCCAAATGGACTGGCCCTTACTTGATCACCCAACTAATCCCTCACGGAGCGGTAGAGTTGGAAAACAAGGAGGGTGTGCGGTTTAAGGTGAATGGAAATGAATCAAAATCTATCTGGGCATGCTAAGACAACAAATGAAGTGATCGAGGCATACCATCTTGATGAAGTGTGAGTAATCAAGTGTCTTCCATCATGCCGCGACGTTAAATCAAGCGCTTGTTGGGAGGCAACTAATATGTATCCTCTAAGCTAACTATAGGTTTTTTATGACTTTCTAGTAATAGTTACATTTTGTTTGCTTTTTTTTTTGTTCGAAGTGTTGGCTACAACGTAGTTTAGGGTCAGTATCCAAAAAAATGTCTTGAAAATACAAAAAGAATAGCTTCATGGGTGTTAAATTTGCAGGTAGCACATCACCAGAAAATTTGTCTGCGACCGTCACGCCTGCTAGGGACCGTCGAAAGCATCCACTGTGCCCAGGTAAGTTTTTCCATTTTTCTAAATTAGGGCATCCATGATGGATCATCACACCTGTGATGTACCATCGACGGGGACTCATCGCATCAATACCCGTAAACCCGACCCCACCCGACTGGAAAATATTAAAAGTTTTTAAACCTTTTAACTTCCCACCTCTTCATTCTAATCGTTTCTGTCCCTCACTTCCCCCATTTACTCCCTCTTCAACTCCCTTACACTCTCTTCCTCTCCCCAAACCATCAGATTCCCCATCCTTTCAAAAATTCCCCTAATATTCCCTCTTCCAATCTCCCTGCTTCTTCAAGTAATCTGCCGGTCGGAGTCAATTGTTCTCTGCTGATCACCAGAGTTGTGTGCCTTACTTTGTTTTCATCTTCTCAAAATATCAGGTATGTGGTTTTGATCTCTAATAATCTACACTTCTTTCTTGTTTTCCCATGCTACATGCTTGATTCTGAATGTTGGATCTTCGAAATTTTACCCCTATTGCATGCTACGAACACACCCCGTTAATCCTACATGTCTTGAGACCCTTCACATAGTAAACAGAATGAGGTTGTTGTATTAACTAAGTTAAATGAGGGTGTATGTTTCTGATCTAGGTTGATAGTCCTCCAAATTGGCATGCTAAAACTCGAGAAATTATTGCCTTAGGATTGCTAGTATGCTGGGTAATTGGGTAAGAAATTGTGGGTTGATAAGTATTCTTTCGATTAGAATTTTAGGGGATAATTGAGGCATCCCTAGTTTTGTCAGTGAAGGACAGAACAAGACCCTATCGTCCCACCAATTCTCGTTTATTTTCTCCAAGTGTCCAACGACGGACCGTCGTGCCCTTGATGGTCCATCCTGCACAACAGTCATATTGTCAGAGACCCTATTCCTAAGGGTCTCAAAATCTTTTCTAAGTGTCCCACAACAGACCTCTACGACGGACCGTCATGCTCTCGACGGTCCGTCCTGCAAAATCGTCATGGTTGTCAAAGACCCTATTCCTAAGGTTATCAAAATCTTTTATAAGTGTCCAACGACGGACCTCTACGATGGACTGCGTTCTCTTGACGGTCCGTCCTGCATACCCATCATGATTTTCAGAGACTTTCTTTCTGAGAGTCTCCAATAAATTTTCTTAAGTATTTCATGACGGTCCGTCATGCTTATGATGGACCATCAACTGGTCCGTCATCCAGCATAGAAACTACAGCAATTCCATTTCAGTTTTGGTTTTACGTTTTTGTTTTCTTCTTTGCATGTCTTGTTTGTTTCTACTGGTACTAATTGTTGTTCTTTTCAGGTACTAACATTTATGGCACCAAAGCTAGATCGCGTGTACACAGAAGGGCATTCAAAGTCTGTCGCACCATCTGCCCGACTGGTCATTGGCTCTGACAATGAGCGTGACCCCGAATACTTGCCCCCAGGCACTGTCACTCTTGCACGGGCTGCACGTACCACTAGAGCCACCCCCATGAAGTTGGGGACCGGCGTAGCCACTGCCTCCCAGTCTGAAGAAGAGCGCATACTTACTGACACTCCTTCTAGGTCTTCTACACACTCCAGCGATGCTTTCGGTTGTGAGGAGGCTTCTGCTCCACACACTGCATCACAGTACGCCTCGTCTGATGAGGACGATAGTGTTGATTCCACTCCAGCACCACTGACTGGAGTCCCCGCCCCGATTGCCGACAATCCCAACCGGTGGTGTGTTGAGGGACAGTTTCAGGTGTACATAGAGGCTAAGTTGCCGAATGATTAGGGGGTTATGACCCGGACCCTTACACTGGAGAGACGGGTCCTTACGGGGAGTCTCCCCACCATGCCGGCAATCCATGCCCTCTTCACCAGGCACCGGCTAGAATAGACGGCTAGTGATGTGGGACAATACAGTAAGGAGTTGGTCAGAGAGTTCTACGCCTCGTATGTGCTGACTCTCCGATCCCAGATAGACAAGTGGGCTGCCCCCGCCAAACAGGCCCCGCTAGAGCACATCCGAGCCCATGGCAAGCGGGTAGACATCTCCTTGCCAGCCATCCATAGGTATCTATATGGCGAGAATGTTGATGCCACCAGGATTCCTCTCACCGCCGAGTTCGACTGCTAATGGAACTGGTTAAAGATGGACATTTCTTGCGTGAGCCAGAGTTGAAAGAGACCACCAAGAGGTTGATTGCCCGGTACTTGTCTGTTGATGAAGAGGCTGCTGATTGGGTACTTGAGCCGAAGGGAGCCATCAAGAAGGCTAACCTGACCTTCACGGCCAAGTTTTTCTGGTTGATAGTCTGCCACTTCCTTTCCCCCACTGCTGCAAACAATATTGTGACTTGGGATCGCGCAGTTCTGATTGCAGCGATGATAGCAGGGTTCGATGTGGACTTTGGTTGGCTTCTTCAGGAGGTCATGCACGAGAGGGCCTTCAAGGTCACTACTACTTACCCATTTTAGTGCATGGTGTTTCCTTTGTGCAGGTCCGCAGTTGTGCCTACTTGGCACATCGATTAGATCAAGACCCCACCGGGCACTGTTGATATAGGCCTTATCAGGGATGAGGCCAATGAGTTGGTTTCCACACAGAGGGCCGCGACCGAAGTACCTCCGCTTGGTTAGAAGTTGGTAGACACTGTAGAGCAAGCCCAAGCAGCTACCCAAGCTACTTCTGAGCCTATTGACACCACCCCGGTTGAGTCTAACCCGGGTGGTAGCACCGCTCCGAGATCCTCTTTCTCGACTCCCTCCGCCACTCTGGTCCCACTTGCTAGGGTCCAGAAACTTGAGGCCCAAATGGCCACTCTTCTACATCACATCCAACCTTGGATGCAAAGGTCTATTACTGAGGCGGAGGAGCGCATGGAGCAGAAGATGGCCCAATACAGAGAGAGGAAGATCATGGAGGTTCATCAGCGCCTGGACGCTTTTGAGTTGCGTGTGCTAGCCTGTTCATCCCTCCAGTGGACGTGTTGACCCTTCAGGCTGCTGTAGAGAGTCTGAGAGTGGACCCGGACATGATTCTAAAGGCTAGGGTGCCCGAGTCTGAGACCCCTTCTGCAGAGCCCGCCGAGGATACTATTTTGGCGGCCCTATTCTCCACTGCTGCAGTGCCACAACCTCCACCACGAGAGCATGCCAAGAGTCGTAGAGGTCGGAATGAGGATGAGGCTAGGGCACAGAAGAGGGAGTGACGAGAGTTGGAGGCTGTGAGGAGAGCCTCGATTGCTGATAAGGAGGCCCGTCAGTTAAGGGCGATTGAGTTGGCTACTGGGGCGTCTAGCTCCAGAGTTATTGAGGTAGATAAGAGCACTACTGATGGTGCTGTGATTGTTGAGAGAGGCACTACTGAGGGTGTTGTCTATGATGAGGACACTACTGAGGGTGTCCAGACTACAGAGGGAGTGGGTTTCGGGACACCGGACCCACCAGCTTGTTGATCGATGGCGCTTTGCGCCTCAGGTTTGCTTCACCTACAACTCTATTATTTTGGATTCTTTTATGCATTGGTGAAAATTGCATATCTTTCTGTTGGGGGTGTGGTAAACGGAGAGTGAGTGCTATGGTGAAGTCTGAGTAGCCCAACTCACGATCCTCTTTTGGGGTTTTCTTGCTTGTGTTCTTTTTCCCAACGAGACTGATTATTTTATTGTTGAACCGCCATGTCTATATATTGTGTACATAGTATAACTCTGAAGCATGATGGCTAAAACAGAAATGATATCCTGATGTAACGAAAATGATGCATGACTAGGCATAGGAACTGATAAATGTGTGGCTCTAAGCATGACATAGAGATACACCACTGCATGACCCTAAATCTAAGACTCGAACTAGGTGTCTCATAATCTGGTAGAGTAATGAGATGTCAAGTGAGTGTCAGGAAAATTTGAATAGTCCACTATTTGTACTGAGCTAGAACTTTCCTTGTTAGTCCTGCTAAAAGTAAGCCGTAATAGAGAATTAGGAAAGTATCATAGACCCTTGTTCAATATAGCCAATCTTTAGCCTAAATAACAAAAAAACGAATGAAATGTATCCATTTTTGATCCAAATGATTTGAGCTTGAAATAGACCTTTCTTTTTCACCCCAAATGATCTTTTCTGAGAACAATTTGTTTGCTCTGGTCCCTCCTTGAACATGTGAAACTCGGCTTATGCCAAAATCATAAGTTGAGGGTGGCTAATGCAGAACACAACCTTTTCGTTGCCTTGACCCAACTTTGGGTATTGTGTACTTTGACTCATGGCAAAGCCATGAGTTGAGGGTGGCTATTATGAGGAATTCTCCGAAAGTGGGGTTGAAAGAACAAAGAGAAAGAAAGAACAAAAGAAAAGTGACTCAAGAAAAGTTAAAAGAAAAGTGAAATAAAAATAAATAAATAAATAAATAAATAAATACAAGCATGAAAATAAAAGAGTCACTTACACAAAAGAAGAAAGAAGGGAAAATAGCAAGGTTAAAGAATATAAGAAATAGGGCAGAATAAAACGATGAAAAGGTAGGACGCTTAACCAATATATCAAGGAGGTCAACAAGTCCCTAAAATATATGTAAATATACCCTACCTGATCCTGACCCTATGTTACAAGATAAGAAAGTCCTATCGTGATCCTAAGAGTTGTTATGGCGAACTTAAAGTAGTGAAAAATATGGGCAAGCCTATGGCAATATGCATAAATGAGTTGTGAAGTTGTTCTGAGAGCGAGTGTTGAAAAGTAATCCTTATACTCAAACTGAAATCATTATGTGAAAAATGAGGATGTTTTTTTGAAGTGAGGACACTAGTTGCAATACCAGAAAAATTAGCACCTAGGTGATGGATCGAAGAGGATAGGTGTCAAGTTGTGGTGAGTCTGTGTCATGGTCTGATCCACATAATTCAAGCCTAATAGTGATAGCATGCATGAACATAATGAGAATAATTAGGATTAATAGCCAAATGATTGCAAAAGCTAAAAGACGGATATTTTTGTACGAAGATTTTGTAGTGAGTCATAATGTGTCGCTTAAGGATAAACAATGAATTTAAATTGAGGGTGTTGATATACTGTGGTTTCACGGTACTTTCCATGTCTTTTCCTTAAGTTTAATGTGTGTCTAAATCCTTTTTTTTATTGATTTTTATGTATGTTTCTCTTTATTTTTAGGAAATCTGTCCAAAAGAGAACGTAGAGGATTTTAGCAGAAATTGCAGAAGTGACAACCTACGGAGCCCACAACCGACTGTCGTGACTGTGATGGTCCGTAGGTGGCACCGTAGTGAGAAGAAAAGGGCTGCTGAAGGAAGTTGGAGAAGTCTGACCAATGTGGGACTACGGAAGCTCATGACGGACCATCATAGCCATGACGGTCCATCCTGCATATTCGTCGTGGTTGTCAGAGAGTAGTTCCAGTACCCTATTTCAAGAAGTTTCTAAGTGTTGTGGAACGGAACCTCTCGACGGACTGTAATGATTGCAACGGTCCGTTATATCTGTCTGTCGAGAGTAACAAAGAGTTGATGAAGAAACCAGCAGAAAATTATGCCAAGTATGGAATGACGGAGCCCAGGAATGACGGAGCCCACAACGATCCGTCGTGTCCATGATGGTCCGTCGCAGGGATCGTCGATTCAGACACATTTTGGACACATTTGCCTTAAATAGAGTCCTTCTTTTATTAGGTTTTATTTTATTATAAATTATTCGAAAAAACTCATTCTTGGGGTTAGACTTTTGGCAATTTTTTAGTTCTCTTGTTTAAGTATTGAACTCTTGATTTTGGTATTTGATCAAACTTTTCCGGAATCAATTGTTGGTGTTTTTGTGAATTATTCAAGTGAATTTCTGGATTTTCTTCATTCTCATAAAACTAAGTGCATGAATTCGTATATGATCAATATGAATTGTGTGATTATTAGCATGGGTAACTAAACTCCATAACTAGGGTTGTGGGAACCATGGGTAAATAACAAAGTAAAATCTAGCTAAAATAACAATCCTAGAATAGTGACTTGCATGTATTGCTAATTCTTTCACTTAGAAATCTTTTTAACAGATGACCAACGTTAGAACTCTCCTTATTGCTACTTGCCGGACCAAGAAGGTACATAATAGGAAAAGAATTATCAATATATATGTAGTGTATATTATCTAATAGGCTAGTGTCGGTTGGTAAGAAGTAACAACTTAGTAAAATATCAAATATGATGCTTAATATGAGGTAAAGATAAGGTTTAGTAAAGCAACACACGTAGCCGGACCAAGGTGCGGAGTGAAATTCTCTAGATGCCAGAACAAGCATTTAGAGAGACCTAACTTATCACTTTGCATGCAAGATACTAGGAAAGAATTGTTATAGCTAGAATTACCGAGTTAGAAGCCTGTGGGGAACACTTACGCCCTACTTACTCTCATTACTTGATTAAAATCCAGTACTTGAACCTGTCACTTGTTTACTTTAATTTAGATAATTGCTTTTATTAATCAAAACCCCCTTTAGTTATTTGTTTTTGGGAAATAATTTACTAAATAGAAGTAATAACAGAATAAAGTTAAGTCTGAACCATTTTCCTCGTGGGAACAATCCCAACCTCACTAGTTGGGTTCTTTACTTGATACGACCGCTTTTCCTTCTTTCTGAGAAGTAAATTTGAGTGTATCACACACACACATGAATGAATACCTAATCAAGAGAAGGGCCTTGAATGGTGTGTTCATGTTTGCCCTAAATTAGATGATGCTTTACATATGCTATGTTCCTGTGAGGGGATTATTTACATGATTTAGGTTGATTAACTTTCATCTATGACCTATGATTTAAGCATATGAAGGGATGACTCTCCTAAACCTATGTTTTATAAAGTAAAAATATAATAAAGTTTTTTCAACAAAGGGAACTTATCATAGCACCGAGTGAACTTAAATATTATTGTGTGTCCCTTCCTATGGTAGGAAGGTAGGTAACCATAAACCTCATGTGGTGGATAGCCTCATGACCCAAAAAGGGTGTTAGAGTGATGTTTCCATAAGTGAATAACTACAATGCCTAATCTTGGCATAAAGAGGGTTTTAACATGTACCCCCAAGTTCCATAATTATGTTGCCACCATAGGATACTAGCTAGTGGATCCACCTAGAAAGCTATGTCACATTTGGTTCTACTTTGGACGATAGACCACCTTCTTTCGGTGTGGGGTTTTATGACACCGGATTCCATGTTTAGCATCACATGGTCTATGTCGGTTAAGGCTATAGTGTCCTCAAAGTTAAATGGACAAAGGAAGTAAATGACTAGGACATAACTAGAAGGACTTAAGGGAGGTTACTTAGGATAGGTGGAAGTAATGAACTCATCTAGACATTGCACAAGTATCTACTTAAGGAGTTCTAGGAAGGTATTCTAATGCATGTCACTATGTATGCTTTCTTTATGTATGACATTTTAGTATTTGTCTACTTGTTATGAAGATGTGCATGATATGAGTTTCTGTGCATGATGTTGATCTTGTTGACTATATGATGAAGGTCTTGACTTAACTATGTCTATGTTGTACTATACTTCTATGATGGTATGTGTTGCCTTGTATAGATTGTATGTATGTTTTCTTGTAACCTTAAGGTGATGCATTGCACCAAGTATCACTAGAGGGTTACTTGGGAAGTTAATGAATAAAAAGGAAAATAGTTCACTGTTAAGGGAACAAGAGCTAACTCTAATATGACTCAAAAATGTAATAAATACTATATGTGAACCTATGGAATGTTTGGCTTTTGAATATATTTATATGAAGTATATTAATGATATGAATGCTATTTTTTCAAGGTTTTATAACGAGTTACTCAAAAAGACATGAATTTATGATTTCAAGAAAATGTCCTTTTTAAACACATGTTTTTGCATGGTTGCCATACTTAGTGAATTCTTGTACTAATCCCATTCTTCTCTAGATTTTACATAAAGTGTAGGTTATGGATGCTTAAAGGATGTCTATGATTGAGGATCTTGATATGCGGTTCCTAATCTCAAGGAAAGGGGTCCTTAATTTCAAAGGATTCCCTACTCATGTCTTAATGTAAAATGTTTAAATATTTTATAGTTATGTCTTATGTTTTAAGGGTCGTTTCCCTAATGTATTCTAATGTTGTTGAGTCTAAGATGGCAAAGAGACTTAGAATCTATATATCTATTATGACTTATATTTTATATGTATATGAGGTAAAGTTTCTAGCGTATGAGGTGCTACGAAAAGTTTTAAATTTTCCGCTAAATTTACTATTTCGATGCGATGAATGATAACTATGGGCTTGTATAAGACCTTCGAGAGGTCAAGTACGCCATGTTACTTCTAGGGGGTGCTCCCCAGATGTGATAGTAGACATCATCACACTTAAGCAATAGATACCAACCACATGTTCCTAAGTGTTACCAATATCACATAGTGTCATTAACATGTAATATCAACATATACATATCATTTACATTCATATGCATATAAGCACATAAGACCATATTTCTAAGACTTCACTCAAGGCTAACTAATGCAATGTATAGGTAGAGTCTCATACCCCTACCTAGACTAAGCCAAAACCCTTACGTCATCCTAGTTAGAGTTCACTTTGTTACTTCATTTTACTTTAGGAACATCTTGCCTTAACTAACATAGAACACATGAGCTAATGTGGATCTGGTTTCATGGAACCTTACACCGAAATAAGGCTGACTACTTGCCAAGGTAGTACCAAAACATGAACATAGAATCTATGTTGATCAACTAGCTAGTATTCCTATGGGGGCAACATAGTTCAAGAACTAGGAGATGTAGTTGGGACCCTCTTTACACTACATGCATTATAGTCTCCAATCTCATCAGTACAATAGTTATCCTACCTTCCTTATGTGGAAGGGACACTCCTCACTTTTAGTTCACTCGGTGCTAAGCTAGAGTCCCTTTTGGAATGTCTTTCATTAATAATCATAACATAGTTTAGGTCATAGAGGTCTACCCCTTATATAGTCATAGTCATAGCTCAATAGGAATTGCATGACTATTGTCCTGTCAATACAATTCACAAATGTGAGGTTAGCACTTTTACATAAGCGTATTATGACAAGGCATATAGGCAAATTCATCACAACCCTTACGTCATTACATCGTACCCAACAATTAAAAAGCCATAATTCAAGGCATTTCAAATCAAAATCATACCAATCCTAATAAATCTTATCATAAGATATACTTCAATATAACCTTATCACTAAACACAAGTAATCATAATTGATGTAAAGGATTGAGATCACAAGACTTGCCCCGATCTCCTTTACAAGCTATCATCCAAGGATTCACCATAAATAATCCAATTCAACCCAAAAATGGGTTTAATATAATCACACAATAGTAACTAACACAGTAATGAAGTCAATTGAATCAATACACATCAATTCATCACTACTTCATAACCTAGGTTAGGGATTTGTGTCAAATTCATGATCTACTTCATAAACTAGGTTAATTAATCAAGAACTAGCATAATTGAATAATAATACATCATAATCTAATCATAATAAACTAAATAAATCATTTACAAAGAAATTTAGAAGATCCAATTCATAATAGAATAAACCCACTTGAAACTTATGTTTTTTATATCAATTCGCAAGAACCCTTTGGGGAAAGGAATCCCAAATGTGAAAGTATATCATACCTTGTTAATTTATGAAGAGTAAAAGAGAGAAGGAAGATTGATTGGGTTTTCAGAAATATGAGAGTTGAGTTATTTTAATTAGGTTTAGATGTTTATATAAGTCATTAACTAACTTAATTAGACCTCCTACAACCCCTAACTAATTAACTAACCACCTAATTAATTAAATGATACAACTTAAAACTCACTAGTGAAATGCAGACCTAACATACGAGACACCGACCTATGGGTCGTAGGTCGGTCGATGGACCCTGGGACCAACCATCCTGCAGGTCCGTCGTTTGTGACAAAGATTTTCAAAAATGTCATTTTGGAAAAAAGGATAAATAACCCTCGACGGAGGCAATAGATGCCCCGTCGATTGGACCCTGCCCCGTCATTCTTCCTTCGTTGGTAGACATTGTCTCTAGACAGCTTTTGGCCAATATGGAAGGGTCCTTCTCAAAGACCCCTTGGTTGGTCCTTAGGAAGTCTTACCCATAAGTTTTGACTATAAACCAAATCTAATACATATTAGACACCTTACTACAAAATTCCATTAAATTCCGACTCCTAAAACCTGGTCAAATGGGTTAAGGCACACTAGCACCTCTTAAACTAGTTTCCGGACGTCATGGTTGTGTCTTGACGATTTGATTCTAAAACTTCCTAAATGACTTATATACATTATAATTTACCTTAAATAGTGTTACAACCCTTAGACTCTCATGTTAGTCTCTAGATTAGGCTTTAGATTTTTGGAGTATTACAATGACTATGTGTAGTGTGTATCATGTGGAAGAAGCCAAGAAAGACCTAGTGAAGTATGTTCATAGGTGGGGTCGATTTGGTGTTAGGTTGGAATATTCTCCTAATGGTGGCTCTATGGTCCATCATAACTCCAAATCATATTTAGAGGTTGAGGTGAAGTCTAAGCAACACATTGATCCATTATTGATGGAGTTGAAGGAATCGGTTCTTGGTAAGCTTAATGAGTCATTCTCCGAAAGGGGGGATGGTGTGCTTAGGTACCAAGGGAGGTTGTGTGTGCCGGATGTTGATGACTTGAGAAAGCGAATTTCGGAGATATCTAATGGTTTTCGATATTCCATTCATCCGGATGCCACCAAAATGTACCGAGACCTTCAAGAGGTCTATTTGTGGAAAGGCTTAAAAAGGGACATAGCAGAATTTGTGGCTAGGTGTCCAAATTGCCAACAAGTAAAGGCCGAGCATAAAAATTCAGGTTTCTTACTTCAAGAAATGCAAGTTCCGCTTGGAAGTGAGATAACATATATATTGAATTTGTAGTGGGTTTACGTTGGACACGTAGGAAAATGACTCTATATGGGTTGTTGTGGATAGGTTGACGAAATCCACTCACTTTATCCCCATTAAATCTACAAATTCGACGGAGGATTACACAAGAATATACATTAATGAGATTGTGAGTCTTCATGGGATCCCTTTGTCCATCATATCGGATAGAGGTGCAGAATTCACTTCTTATTTCTGGAGGTATTTTCAAAGAGGGTTGGGTATACAAGTGAAGCTTAATACTGCTTTTCATCCTCAAATGGTGGTCAAGCAAAACGTACCATTCAAAACCTAGAGGATATGTTAAGAGCTTGTGTAATAGATTTCAAGGGGAATTGGGACAATCATTTGCCGATGATTGAGTACTCTTATAATAATTGCTACCATTTGAGTATTGACATAACTCCTTTTGAAGCACTCTATGGTAGGAGATGTACGTCTCCGGTAGGGTGGTTTGAGGTAGGTGAGTCTTCACTCCTTAGTCCCGAGATAATCTAAGAAGCTTTGGAGAATGTTCGTATGATAAGGATAGATTGAAAACAACCTATAGTCGACAAAAGTCTTATGCCGACAATAAGAGGATAGTTCTTGAATTTGAAGTGGGTGATAAGGTGTACTTCACATATGAAAAGGGTGATAAGATTTGGTAAAAAAGGGAAACTAAGTACCCTGTATGTGGTTCCCTATGAGATATTGCAACGAGTCGGGAAGGTTGTTTATGAGTTGAAATACCTAGTGAACTAGCTTTGGTTCATCCGGTATTTCATGTCTCTATGCATAAGAAGTGTATTGGAGACCCCGTGTCCATTCTTCCTATTGATGGGTTAGATGTGGATGAGAACCTTTCCAATGAAGAGGTTTCGATGGAAATCCTTGATTGTCAAGTTAAGAAGTCGAGGAACAAAGAGGAGGCCTCCGTAAAATTTCTATGGAGAAACCACCTAGTTGAGGTTGCAACATGGGAGGCCAGGCCGACATGAAGTCCCGCTATCCTCATTTTCTCCCAATTAAGGTTAGTTATTCCTATTAAAATAAAATTAATGAATAAATATGAATTTCACTTATTTTCTAAGTATGTGCATATTTTGGTAAAGGTTTATGTCAAAATGAGTTTTTCATGACAAAGGTTTTTTGTGTTAACTTGCAATAATGTGTAGTATTCGTTTTTGTCTTCTTGAGATTATTTTTGTCTTTTGATGTTGTCTTGAGAAGAATAGCATGGTAACTCTTTTGTGTCCTTTGAGCTCATGTTGATGTTCAGAAGGTAGTGCCTCATTTTGTGTTAGTGAAAAAGTTGAGCTCTTATATGTTGTGACTTGTGATTTTAGTTGCTATGTGTAAAGCCATGTTTATGTGGAATGGAGTTGTGAATTAATCCTTTGAGTTGTAAATCATATTAATTGTATGTTATTATTTGGAATTCTAGTATTAAGTCTATCCTCTCCCTAAAAAAAGATTTTAGTGTTATTCGGGGACAACTGTTCCTAAGGAGGGGATAATGTAACACTCTGAAAGTCCATGACTTAGTATAGAGCCTCATATGATGAACCAAGACTTGAAACAATGTTTCTAAGCTTAAAATAATGTATTGAAATCATTTAGGTAGTGTTAGAGTCAAAACGTCAAGAAATGACCATGACGTCCGGAGAATTGTGAAATTGAAGCTAGGGTGCCTTGGCATGTTTCATGGAATTTTAAGATTTGAACTTTATTAAATTTTGTTAAAAATATTTTATATATATATATATATATATGATAGTGTGATTGGGGTCAAAACGTTCGGGTACGACTCCCCAAGGACCACGTGTTTGACCAAAAGTTGTCAATTTGACAATGACCAAATGATGTACCAAACGATGAGACGTCGATGTGTCAACGTCCCATCGATAGTGTCATATTTTTATACTTATACATTTACCCAAAATGTCCAAAAACAAATTCTATGAATCAAACGATGGCTTGCCAGTACGGTGTCATCGTTTGATCGACGCCCCATCAACAGGTAACCGTCGTTTGGAGGTCAAGTCAACTATCCAATTTTAAATTAACTGACTTAATTAGTTTGTTGGTTAGTTGGTTAATTAAGGGTTAAGGTGAGGTTTATTAAGTTATTTGAGGGGATATATAAAGACTAAACCTCATTAAACTAACTTAACACACCATATTTTTCAAACCCAATTCTCTCCACCTTCTCTCTAATTTCTCACTCTATTCAGGACCCCATTGATGACTAAGATTTAAGGTGCACCAGGGCTTAGAGAATCCATATTTTCTCCATCAATCTTCAAGGAATCCTAAGGTATGGAAGTTATTTACTCTTGGGATATCTTTCCTCAAGAGGCTCTTCAAAGTTGGTTTCCAAAAGATGTCAAAAACATGGGTTTCTTTCCAATTTTGTATTTGATATTTCAATTGGATTTTAATGTTGATTTCCTTTCATTGTTATTGATAGATTATGATTTTTATGGGTTATTTGTTGTAGTTCTTAGTCTCTGACCTAAATGTATGAAAGAATCCATGATTGAACCATTTTCCTTAACCCTAGGTTATGAATGGAGGTTCATTTGATTAATGATCTCCACCTTCTCTCTAATTTCTCACTCTATTCAGGACCCCATTGATGAAAAAGATTCAAGGTGCACTAGGGATTAGATAATCCATATTTTCTCCATCAATCTTCAAGGAATCCTAGGTATTAAAGTTATTCACTCTTGGGATATCTTTCCCCAAGAGGCTCTTCAAAGTTGGTTTCCAAAAGATGTCAAAAACATGGGTTTCTTTCCGATTTTGTATTTGATATTTCAATTGGATTTAATGTTGATTTCCTTTCATTGTTATTGATAGATTATGATTTTTATGGGTTCATTGTTGTAGTTCTTAGTCTTTGACCTAAATGTATGAAAGAATCCATGATTGAACCCTTTTCCCTAACCCTAGGTTATGAATGGAGGTTCATTTGATTAATGAGGATACAATTGACTTAGTTCTTGTATAGATTACTATTGTATGATGTTATTAATTGATTTTATGGATTAATATGGTTGGATTGATGGTAAGATTTTGAAGGAGTCTTATGAAGTCTATGTGGTAAGACTTTATAATCATCAGTTATTTACTTCAATTATGATAACTTATACTTGTTAATGGTATTCAATTCAAGTATTTTATGTATTAGATTAAGAAGAAGATGATATGATGAATGTGATTAAATTTCTTGACTATGTGAATTGTGAGATCATCTTAAGGGTATGAAGATACAAGATTAAGTATGAATCACTTGTGTGCCTTACTTTGATATGACTATGATATGTTCATCTCACAATTGAAGGGTTGTTATGAAAGGAAATTCTCATGCAATACCTAATGTGATAATCATCATGATATACATGGGGTTAGTCTCCTATTGCCTTTACTAAGATTTGATGATTACTAAAGGCTTTAAGACATTTCAAGAAGGGGCTTTAGGTTAGCACCAAGAGATTTATATATGAGAGGTGTCCCTTCCCAATATGGGAAGGTAGATGAGATGGAGATTACAATTCAATTGTTCATAAAGAGGGTCTCTAACATGTCTCCTAGTTCCTTAACTACGTTGCCTCCATAGAAATACTAGCTAGTGGATCCACCTAGAATGTTATGTTCATGTTTTGGTTCTACCTTGGCAAGTAGACCACCTTCTTTTGGTGTAGGGTTTCATCATACCAGATTCCATGTTTATCTCACATGGTCTATCTCGTTTAAGGAAATTGTTCCCAAATATAAATTGAATGAATAAAGTAATGAAGTGAACACTAACTAGCATGACTTACGGGGTTCTACTTAGTGTATGTAGCGGTATGGGACTTTACTTATACATTGCACACTTTGACCTTAAGGGAAGTCCTAGGAGGTTGTTCTTATGTACTTATGATATGAATGAAGTGTATATGATTACATTACATGTTGATGATCCTATATGATGTTAGATTACATTGATGAACATGTTATTGGTCTGAGTTGATGTACATGATAATGAATATGCATGATATGAAGATATATATAATGTTGACATTGCTTATGATCCTTTGCATTGGTCTACTTGATTATGTGGGGTCATGGGGCTTCACATAAGAATTCCACTTGTAGGCTAGGGAAGGGGTTGTGAGTAAGTGTCATATATGTTGTGATGTTATGAACTCTTTTACATGAATTGCTGTTATAATATTATGTTAGAGTTATTCATGCTTATATGATCTTGATAAGATGTTATTCATGTTGATATGAACTTATGTTGATAATATCCATGTTGAATTGACTTTATAATGATGTTGGTCTTGTGTTGAATATGGACTTGTCTTAAGTGATGCTATGTCTATTAACTTGTATATGTTCATAATTGTGCATAAAGGCTTTTCAAACGGATTTAGCATGGTTATGATAAAAATGTCCTTTTAAGCATGATTTTAATGGTATTACTTGCATATGTTTCCTTACTAGTACAAGTGGTTGTACTAACCCATATTCTTTCTCTTTTCCCAAACAAAGTAGGTTTCGGCAGTTGAAGTACTTTGAAGCTAATTGCAAGAAGGCTTGGACATCTTTCTCCAAGTTGTTGGTATGTCCTCAATGTTTGAGGATGTTAGCATTTCTCTATTCTAGCTATATAGTTGCTATGTTTAAGACACTATTCATTCAGGTATTGTTTGAGACTATTGATGTAAGCCTATAATGGCACATTGAACTTGAAATGACTATATCCAATATTGTAATCCTTATAGATGGTTTAATGTGAGACGATGTTCTTAGAATATATATTATGTATTTGTTATGTTTCCTAAACGAGGAGCCTTTTTAAGCTTCAATAAGCAAGGAGTCTATGTAAGATCCACATATGGTATGCGAGGAGTCTATGTAAGCTCTACATATGGTATGCGAGAGGTCTATGCATACCTCACTATGTAAAGGTTTTAATTTTTCCACATTTTGACCTATCATATGTGATGACGAATGCTAAGGGTTTGTCCAAGTCCTCTCCAAGGACGACGACACCGATTATGTCTATGGGGTGCTCCGCGGTCGTGACACGAAGACGCCGGTTACGTCTGGGGTTCTCCCCGATCATGACACTTAAATATCCAATGCTCCTTATTTAAATTGACACAGTATATAGAGTAAATACATGATACAATATATTAATCAATGTAAAGATACCAAATTATCAACTCTATTCATTAATTAAGACATGCTAAGGTTAACAATTGAGAAAGAACAGGGATTTTATTCAAAAACTATCAACACACCCTAAATATACCCATAGTTCATCATATCTAAATATAAAAAAACATAATCATACAGTAGAAATGTTTTTAGAAGATGACCCATGCTATTGAGTGAAAACCTAGAATTTGGAGAACTTAAAAAACACAATTTGAGAGGGCTGCTTGGGGAAAACTTCCCAAGGATGACTGGCATCCATACCTTGAGTCAATTCCTTGAAAAATTGATGAATAACACGTTGATCTTGGAGCCCTAGCTTGATTTTAGACCCTGGTCTTCAATGGAACCCTAGAGAGAACTACTCTACAGTGATGAAGTTCTTCGATTGAATGGTTATGAGTTGTGAGAGTTAAAAGACTTTCTTTAATACTTAAAATTAATAACTAATTAACTAATTATAATTATCCCCCATTCTAACCTAATTAATTAATGAATTACGAAACCACCCTTACCTAGGTCGAGCCTATGCAGTATGTCCAGGCCCAATTCATGAGTCTCCGTTCATGAAGCATCGCTTGAAACATGGACCTTACTAGTCACTCGTGGTTTGGGCTAGAGAGGGGTGGATCAGGGTCATTGTGAGGAGACCAAGTCATTAACTCACGAGACCCTTCCACGCGGCATGAATAGGTCCACAGACCGTACTCTGCACACTCGTGGATTTGTAGTCTGGCTATGGCATTTTGGGGGTCCTTGGTGGAAACCAAGTGTTGACTCATGACCCACACCTATGGGTAGTGACTCAACCTAGCGTTGTAAGTTGCCCCTGGTAAGTCAAGGCTAATTTGGATAGCTTTTTAGACCTTCCTTTGGGTCCTCATCAAGGACCCTTGGGGGGTTCTAGGGGGGTCCTTTAGGTATATAACTCTTGTACCAAATTAGGGACATTAGTTTAGCACATAGATATTTCGTTTTAACTTTATTAAGCTACAAGATTACATGATAGGCTCTAGTTTAGGTTGTTAGATTTTTGGTGTGTTACATTTTGTAGTACATGTTTGTACTAACACATACTGTTTCATACATTCTTATCAAATGTATGGTGCGGTGATATTAACTTCCATCCCTGTGGAAAGGTTCGTAGTAGAGCAAGAAGTGAAGATTTAGTGACTTCTCATAGCATTGAGAATTTTATCATCCTTCTTCTATGCCTTTCTTTTATGTTTTAGAATTATTGTATGGGTTGCGTCACAAGACTATTCAAGTATTAGATGGTTTGATACAAGGTTAACGAATTCCACTTGTTTTATGATACTTTAATTGTAATGGAAATGTTTTAAATTTTTGCACTATTTTCTATTATCTTATGTTATGAAAGATAATTGGCTTGTATGAGGTCTCTCGTTGTCTTGTGCACCATATTACGTCTAAGTTGTTCCCTTGGGTCGTGACATTGAATTTTCATTTGAGGATCGATTATATTCAATATCAATGTCTTTCATAGTCCTCACTACAACAAATTTGTCTTAAGACAACATTAATTCTAGACAATACTTGAAAAGTGTTGCCAAAAGGATTTGCCGGAATGCTTTTGAGGCATGGCCATTGGAAAAGATTTTTTTCACAAAAATATTGGCAATACTTATAAAGCATGATCTTTTGTAGTATAGACTATACTTTTAGAAGTGTTGCTAAATCATATTATAATTGGCAACGCCTAATTATACGTATAACAACTGTAACACTTCGAAAATCTAAGACGTGTTCTAGAGCCTAACATAAGTGTTAAAAGGTTTAGACACTTTTTTAAGGTCAATTTTAGTGTATATAAGTAATTTAGGAAGTTAAGAAATCAAAACGTCAAAGAACGTCCATAACTTCCGGGAAACTAGTTCAAGGAGGCGTTAGTGTGCCTTAGCCTATTTGACTAAGTTTTAGGAGTCGGAAAATGATGAAAATTGGTGGAAGGGTGTCTAAAATGTATTAGAGTTAGTTCATAGTTGAAACTTCTGGGCACAACTGCCCAAGGACCAACCAAGGGACCTTGAGGAGTACCCTTGCGATTTGGCAAGAAGTTGCCTAAGGCATTGATCACAGATGGGTGCAATCGGCACGACGTGGACCAATCGGCAGGGCATCGATGGACAACGTTGATGGTCACTTATCAAAATACATGAGAGGCCTGTTTTTCACAGTCTTTGAACTCAACGATGGAACAACCAGACGGTTGGTCCTTGTTCCGTCAATTGGCATACGGGGAGTGGACGGGGAGTCGTCTCTGAGAGTGTGATTTTGCTGCACGTTTCTAATTAATTCATTAAATTATTTGGCTTAGTTAGGAGGTTAATTAGGGGTTAGGGTAGGTCTACTTAAGTTAATTAACAACCTATATAAATCCCCTAAGCTAATTAGACTAACCTAAACTCTAATAATTTCCCTAACCCAATTTTTCTACCGTCTAATTTCTCTCTCTCTCTAGTTGAAGAACTCCATAGAAGAAAAGGTCAAGGTGGGTTATAGGGCTTCAATCAGCAAGGTTTCTCCATCAATCTTAATCAAACATTAAGGTATGGGATTCCTTTCACCTTTGTGACTTCTTTCCCCAAAGGGTTCTATCAAATTAGTTTCAAAAATATAAAATTCAAGTAGGTCTTCTCCAATCTCGAAATTGATCTTGTGAATTGATTTATTTATGATTTATTTTGGATATTATCGATAGATTATCATGTACTATAAATCAATTATATTGGTTTTTGATGGATTGGTCTAGTTTGTAGAAGATGACCTATTCCCCTTAAATGTAGGTTGTGATCTTAATATGAATTGTGTAATGTTGGTTCAATTTACTTGGTTACTGATTGAATTACTACTAGATGATTTTATTGTATCAATTATTAATAAATTAATATTAATTGTAGTCCAATTATTCTAGTTCTTGAGTAACTGATCTAGATTATGAATTTGACCAAAGTCTCTTATATTAAGTTGTGAACTAGTGATGAATTGTGATGTAGTGATTCAATTGGCCTTCTTATCATGTCGGTTATTGTTGTGTGATGACATTACACCCCTATTAGGGTGACCTAAGGTTTGATGGTAAGACCTTGAAGATGGATTATGAAGGAGACTTAGTAAGTCTTGTGATCCTTATTCTTTACTTCAATTTTGGTTACTTGAAATTAAGTGGTGATGTAGCATTGAAGTATATCTTGTATTAGGATTGATAGGGTTGGTATGATTTTGAATTGAAATGTCTTGACTATGTTTGTGTGAGGTGTTGGCTAAGATGTAAATGTTACAGGGATTGTGATAATTACCAATGTGGCTTATATGAATGATGATGTAAATGTGCTAACCTCACTTGTATGAATTGTAATGAAAGGACTATACTCATGCAATTCTTATTGAGATATGATTATGATGATTATACAAAGGATATACCCTATGACCCAAACTAAGCTATGGTTTTTAATAAAGGCCAAAAGACATTCCAAAATGGGACACTAGCTTAGCACCGAGTGAACTAGAGTGAGGAGTGTCCCTTCCCACATAAGAAAGGTAGGATCACTAATGTACTCTTGAGATTTGAGACTATAATGCATGTAGAATAAATAGGGTCCCAATTATATCTCCTAATTCTTTAACTATAATTCCCCCATAGGAATACTAGCTAGTGGATCCACGTAGTTGTTATGTTCATGTTTTGGTACTACCTTGGCAAGTAGTCCGTCTTCCTTCGGTGTAGCACTCCATGACACCGTATTCCACATTAGCTCATGTATTCTATGTTGGTTAATGCAAAATGTTCCCAATAGGTAAAATGAACTAAAGGAATGAACTCTAACTAGGATGACCGAAGAGGTTTAGCTTAGTCTAGGTAGGGGTATTGGGACTTTACCTAAGCATTGAACTAGTTAACCTTTAGGGAAGTCTTGGGAGGATGTTCTTATATATGAATTTTCTTATAATTGTACATGATACGTATATGATGATCTTTCTCATTGATGATACTACATGATGATTGGTTTCACTTATGAACATGTGTTGATTTACATTGCTAAAGTATGATGATATGTTCTCTTAAATGATATGCTATGTGAAGTTGGGAACTAGTCATGATTCTTGTTGGGTTGGTTGATTGAGTAAGGTTATAGGGCTTTGCTTAGTCATTACACTAGTTGACTTAATAAGGGTTCATGGGTAATTGTCTTGCTTTGGGTAATGTGGTCATGAACTCTTGTATATGTTTGTTGCTACTATAACTTGATGATAGGTTGTCTTGACTAAGTGTTCGATTATATGATATGCATGTTGGCTTGGCTAGCCCTAGGATTGTTGGTGTTGTTATGTACATGATTTTGACTTAATGAATATGTTTTATTGATTGGTATGGTTTTCTTGAATATGCATAAGGCTTTCTAAATGTAAAATAGCATGTTTTAATGAAACGCCCCTTTTTAGCATGATTTGATATTATATGTGCATATGGTCTCATTCTTAGTAAAAGTGGTGTACTAACCCCATTTTCTCTTTTTTTACCCAGAATTTTAGGTTCCAACCGTTGAAGGGCTTTTGAGACGACTTTTGAAGAAGACTTGGAAATTCTCAATCATCCAAGTGGGAAGGTCCTCACTTTTCGAGGGCAATGTCAATATCAAGCTTATAGAGTTGTTTTAGTTTTAAGACTCTTATGTTCTTTCCCTTTTCATTTGAGTACGAATTGTATAGCCTATATGTGGCTCTATTACATTGACGTATGGGCTAGGCCCAAATCTTGTTAGATGGTTATGAGATGAGACATCCATTTGAGACTATGTTATATCTGATATACTTTTGTGCAATAAAAGTAGAAAACTATCTAATCTGCCTGTACGAAGGGTCTATGTATAGTCGATGTGAATATATTATGTGTATGTAGAGGTCTATGTAAACCTCAATGTAGAAGTAACGAACAGTTTTAAATTTTTCCGCATTTTGACCTATGAATGTAATGATGTAAGCTAAGAGGCTAGTCTTAGTTGTCACATCCAGGGAGCACCCCATAGAAGTAACGTGGTGTCCTTGACCTCTCGGAGGTCTTATACAAGCCCATAGTTATCATTCATTGCATTATCATATTAAATTTAGCGGAAAATTTAAAAATTTTCATAGCACATCATATGCTAGAAACTTCACTTCATATATATAAAATATTATAATACATACTTAAACTCTAAGCCTTTTTGCCATCTTAGACTCAATAATATTAGAGTACATTAGGGGCACAACCCTTAACATAAGACACAAGTACTAATTTATACACTTTACAATAAACTAATCACTAGGACATCCTTGGACTTAAGGATTCCTTTCTTGAGCTTGGTAATCACATATAAAGCTCCTCAATTATAGAGTACATCCTTTGCGCATCCACAATCTACACTTTGTGTAAAAAGTAGAGAAGAATGGTATTAGTACAAGAATGCACTAAGTATGGGAACCATGCAAAAACATTCATTTAATAGGGACATTTTCCTTGAAATCATACTTCATGTATTTTTGAGTAAATATTCATAAAAACTTTACACAATAGCATTTATATAATTCAAATGCTTCACTTAGACATATTCAAAGGCTAAACATATAGAAAATCACATATAGAATTTAAGCCACATTTGATATCACTTTACAATGAATTATTTTGCTTTACAGTGAACTTCCTTTCTTTTAATTCCTAATCTTCCGAAGTATACCTCTAGTGATACTTGGTGGAAGGAATCACCTTAGGCTACAAGGAAATCATACATACGACCTACACAATCCAATACATACCATCATAGAAGTATAACACATCATAGACACATTTAAGTCAAGACTATATTGGCTTTACAGTAAGTTACATCAATTTGCACACCTATTTACTTCATTCACATAAATCATTATAAGACTTTACTCATGACCCCAATATATGTCTACTACTGCAATGTACATGTGAAGTCCCACAACCTCACACATACTTAATAAACCTATCTTGACACCGCAAGCCTTAACATTAAGTGAAGACAACTTCATTCATGTCAAGCAAGACCTTCATCATATATTCAATAAGACCACCATTAAGCATATCATCACATCATGTAGACACTAACACAATGTCATGCAAGAGAACCAGAACATATGTACATACATTAGACCACCTTCCTATAACTCACTTAGAGGGATACTTGTGCAATGTCTAGGTGGGTTCATTACTTCCACCTATCCTAAGTATCTTCTCTTAGGTTATCCTAGTTAGGGTCCTTAGTCATTTACTTCCATTGTACATTATACTTTAAGGAAACTATAGTCTTAACTGACAATAAGACCATGGGTGCTAAACATAGAATTTGGTGTTGTAGAGCCTTACACCAATGGAAGGTGTTGCACTTAGCCAAAGTAGAACCTTAAGATATATCCTAGCATACTAAGTGAATTCAATTGTTAGATACTATGTGTCAAGCATAGTTTATTGAACTAAGAGATATACATAACCCTCTACATGCTCATAGGCATTGGAGCCTCATCTCATGAGAAAACGTGGGTGAACCTTCCTCAAAAGGAAGCCACCACCTCATGTGGATCCATAGGTGAATATTACTCAAAGGGAATTCAACACTCTATAAGGAAAAAATGGTGAATCTTCCTCCAAGGGAAGCGAACACCTCTCATTGTCAAGTTCACTCGGTGCTAAGCTAGGATTGCATTATATCTTAAAGCATAGGCTTAGGATATTTGTTTTTCATATGCTTATAGCATATTCAAGCACCTATCTAGGTTTAGAGTACTCTTGGGCACACCTTTCAAGGCCCCTCTATTAGCTAGATCTTCATACATGTGTGTGCACTTATATGTGACCAAACCTTTTCACATAACACATAAATGTCACACATGTTCATACATCAATGCATAATTCTATAGGTATAACTATATGAGCAATCCTTTCATATAAACACACTAAGACACTATGAACTTTTATACTTCATCAGATCATACAAGTCATATTCATTATATGCCCATACATTCATTTTCATGTACATAGAAACCAAACCTAGGATCTATCCTATCAAGGCACACATGTTCAATGCATAAACAAGGTCCTATACCCTTGCCCATGCTAGTACACCTATCAAATCATCCTAGTTAAGGGAACACATATCACACTTTCATGGACATAAGCTTAAAATCCATAGTAGTAGACATTAGTGAATATGAGTACAACCTTTCATTAGACACTATGAACCTTTACTACATTGTAAGCATGCATGTAGACTGAGGATGTGTGTACATTGGTCTATATGATTACATAATGGCTATCAACAACACATTGAGGCATCCACCCTCTTAGGACCATAATACACTTTCAAGCATAGACCACACAACACTCATAGCATAGGAGACAAGTCAACTTCATATTACACTTAAGAGTCCTAACTTTTGCTATTCATGAATTCACATAGCGGTACATAGGTAAGAGATTATTAACCATTTTAACTTGTTAATGACAGCACCTATACTTTAACCTAACATAGATATACACATGCTTATACAATAGACATACAACCTAGATCACAACTAGAATAGGAAAGTAAGCATAAGCTTCAAATAGTGTGATCATCAAACCACATATTCATATATTCATCAATTTGCCTTCAAGGCCATAATTAACACATACATAGAGTCACAAGACGTAAATATCGCCACAATAAGTGGACCATACCACACAATGTCATACAAGGCTTCATCAACTAAAATAATATAGAAAAGTAGAGGGAAAGAGTCATTCTTACCAATTCATCAACCTTTGATCATCAATAAACATGCTAAGTTCACTTTTAAAAGCCTTTATTCACATTTCAAGAACATACACAAGTCCATATCACAACAATAATAAGTCATATTCATATTCATGTTCAAGAGTACCATCATAATAAGGCCATAGTGGCCATTTCATATTTAGAGTCCATTTCATAAATACATTACAATACCTTACTCACAATCCCAATCCAAGTCTACTAGTGCAATGTGTATGTGAAGCCTCATAACCCCACATAAACCAAATTAACTAGAAAAGAGACCATAAGCATTGTCTTTTACCTCCTACATCCATATCAAGTGTAGTCATTATCATGCATAACAATTTAGACCAACATCATTTATATCAAGTGAAACCAACATCATACATAGCATATGATACCAACATCATTCATTGTATTCATAACATATATACATAAAAAAAAAACCTACTCTAGAATTCCCCTAAAGGTCCACTTGTGCAATCTATAGGTAAAGTCACATACCCTTACCTACACTAAGTAACACCTCTTAGTTAATCCTAGTTAGTGTTCATTGTCTTAATTTCATTCATTCATTTTAACATTCGGGAAACTTCACCATAACCGGCATAGACCATGTGACCTAACATGGAACCCCTCACACTGAAAGGGGGGTGTCTTACTTTCCAAGGTAAGACATATACATTAATATAGCATCTAGATGGATCAACTATCTAGGTTTCCTACGGGGGCACATAGTTAAGGAACCAGGAGGTCGTTAAACCCTCTTTATGCTAATTCGCATTGTAGTTTCTACCTAATGAGAACATTGGGTGAACCTACCTTCCTATTGGAAGGGACAACTCTCATTGTCAAGTTCACTCGGTGCTAAGCTAAATTCCCTTTTTGAAGTATCTTTAAGTCTTCCTTAACATTAATTCATATCATAGGTCGTAGGAGTTTAACCCCTCATATAACATGCCGATATATCATAGGTTGTAGGATGACAAAGTCCTTTCATCACAAACCCAACATCGTGTGAGAACATTACATTATCAGATAGTCATAAGATGTACATGATAACTACCTTCAACCCCTCATAATAGCACAATTATAATCATCTCACAACCATCAAATTCATAGCATTATTACACATTCATAACTTCGTCATTCAAACTTCAATTATTCAATATTACCAAAGATAAGCCAACAATACTACAATAACATGTCCATGACCTTGAAGGTCTTACCAATGGCTTTCAAGAGACTTCTTTCAAGACTTCTTCCCAAATCAATGATATTTACTCATCAAACCAACTATTATCATCATAAAATAGTCAATTATGCAAGAACATACACAATTACATCATATCTAGGCATTGAACAACATAATTCAAGAGTTAGGGTTAAGAGAAGAGGTACACTCATAGCTTCTTAAGGAATTAGGTCAAAATCTAACCAATACATGATATAAGGAAAATTCATGGAGTAACAAGATAACTAGCACCAATATAACAATGATATACTCATCACCCTAAACCAGTTCACCAATTACAATCCAAGATTTATGAAATTGGGGAAGAATATGGGTCTAAGGGAAATTCAAGTGACCAAAAATAATTACCCATCATTAGAAACCTAAACAACCTGAAATAATCTTAATTCATCATAATAGATCCATAATTTCAGTTTTAAAAAAAAGACCCATGTGTAGAGAATAACCCTTGATTTTGGGGGATTTAGAAATCATCTTTGAACGGACCTCTTGGGGAAATAGATCCCAAGAGTTAAAGAATTCATACCTTAATGAAGACTTTGTCCACAAAATTGAGTAGAAAAACATGGACAATCGGTCTTCTTCTTGGAGTTTCAATATTCTTCAATAGAGGTTTGGATAGACAGAGAATTCAGATAGAAATGGGAGTAATTGGGTTTTCAATTTGGGATTTGATTTTGGTGCGGAAAATGGGTGTAAAATGACATAAAGTCAATATATAATAAGCCTTCAAAATACCAAAAACACCTCATAAAAGTCCAATTGGCTTCCAATTAAGGACCCCGTCCAATCTTCACGCCCCACTTCACGAGACATGAAGATCTCAAACAACCTCCTTAACACCCTCTTTTGGGGCCTCTCTTTTGGGGCATCCTTGGCTCGTGGCCTTGGATTGCCCCTTAATCTAGGCACTCCTCCCTTGGCCTGGACCTCCTTAACACTCTTTCTTAAGTACCTATATATATATATATATATATATATATATATATATATATATATATATATATATATATATATA